>NC_071259.1:16177219-16530969 GCF_023375685.1 Ictalurus furcatus | reverse complement strand
GAGTTTATAACAAAGGATGTTATTTCACACATCATGACCTGAATCAACCATCAATCTTATCAATCTATTTTCACTTCTTTAGAAGGGCTTTAAACTTAATGTTATATGCACCAGTCTTAGCTAGATTCTCGGGTATTGCTTGCCTGTCGATGGTTGTGTTGAAGGGATTTCCTCATTAAGTTGTGGTCTGGTCGGCGTTGAGTGGCGTCTCAGAAGACCAGCCGGAATGATGAACAAAACAGCTGCTAGTATGGGGGAGGTTTGAGAGGTTGGGGAGCTCTAGGCTGGGTCTCAGAGCAGAGTTGATTGAAGACTCCCGCCGCCACCTCTGATGAGATGAGTTCTGAGTTGAGTTGAACAAACCAAGAGGTGAAGAGAGCAGAGTAAGAGAGCAGAGAGTTGAATTTTAACTCTTTTTGGCTGGTCCCGCCCTCTAAGGGTTCCAACCAACCAGAGATTTTCTTAGGGCTGGGTGTAAGCTATATGCTCCACCCATGATGGTAATCAGTCCATTGTCTCTGCAGATGGGTGGTTCCACATGTTTTCATGATGTGTGGATTAAACTTTGTCCGAAATACTAACATGTAGATACAACATCGTTCGACCTAAATTTCCTTATGAGTACACACATACCACACATGACATGTATTAACCGCTGTTATGTACACTAGAAAAATAATCATAATCATACTAGTACTACTATACTAAGGCATGCTAAATAACTGATCTGCAGCAACTTAGTAGTTATAAACATGGCAGAAAATGGGTGATTGCAGTTGTTTTAAAGATGTATTAATTTTCAGTCTTTGCATCTGTGGTTCGGTTCAACAAAAGGGGCGGGGGCGGGGGGGGTGTTGGTGTGGACTTTTCCTGAGGGAGCCAAAGGCCACATTCCAAGTGGGGTTCCCCCCTCCTTTCTTACTGAAGTTATCACATTCCTAGTGAGGAACCTTGCATATTAACTGGTGGGTAAGCCATCGGGTTTAGCCCAAAAGCCTAAGTTACTGTATTTGACAGCAGTTTCTGTGGTTGAGATGGTCCAGCCCTGGATCAGTGATGCTTCCAACACTCGTCTTATTGTGATAAGGTGGTTGAGTTAAGACAAATGCAAACAGAGAGTAATTAAGTGGCTCCTGAATGTCTGCTGGGTTAGGGTTAATTGTTTTATGGCAGGTAGTCTGTAACATTTCCTCCAGAGCTGTCTGTTGGGTTTTCTGTCTGAGAATGTCCATGGGTTTTGTGTGTCTAATTCTTTTGTGGGTCATATATCCTGCTTGTGGTTGAGATCCTACAATGTAGAAGGCAAGATGGATTCATTGCAGTATCAGGAAACCCTAGGAGCAAATGTCATGTCATCTGTGAGGAAGTTGAAGCTTGGGCGTCATTGGACTTTCCAACAGGACATTGATCCCAAGCATACCTCAAATTCCACCTAGGCTTGGTTGCAGAAGAAGTCTTGGAAGATTCTACAGGGCCATCACAGTCACAGGGCCAGCACAGACTTGAACCCCATAAAAATTATCTGGTGGGATTTGAAGAAGGTAGTTGATTCCTCAGGGCTAAGATACCTCAGGGACACTGCCAGAAGCTGGTGTCTTGCTATGCATCTCGTTTGCATCAGATCATAACAGCAAAAGGTGTTCTACTAAGTACTAAAGATGCTTTTCATGAAGGGCTTGAATAATTTTGAGACTGGAGAAATCATTATAAGTTGCATTTCCAGTTGAATTTGACAAAACCACTTGAAGCATACGTTGTGTTGAACTATTTCAATTGCTTTTGTTTGATTTGTTCATTGCAAACAGCTGAAATAAACCTAATTTGCAATGGGGGTTGAAAAATTTTGATTGCAACTGTAGTACTTACAGTTTTTGATTTTATTACAAAACTCTTTTTGGGTAAGAGCCTATCAGTGTGGAACATCTTGACTTGGCAATATTTTTCCACTATTTCCTGCAAAAACATTGTAGATCCATCAAATTGTGAGGGCAGCTCCTGTGCGCAGCCTGCATCAGGTCACTCTACAGATTTTTATTTGCAGATTATCAGGTCTGGGCTCTGGCTAGATCATTCAAAAACATTGATCTTCTTTTGGTTAAGTCATTCCTTTGTTGAATTGGATGTATGATTTGGGTCATTGTTGTGCTGAAAGGTGAAATTCTTTTTCATCCTCAGCTTACTAGCAGACACCTGAAGGTTTTATACTAAAATTGACTGGTATTTGTAACTATTTATGATTCCCTCCACCTTGATAAAAGCCACACTTCTGGCTGAAGAAAAGCAGCCCTAAAGCATGATGCTCCACCACCATGCTTCATCGTGGGTATGGTGTTCTTTTGGTGTTGCTTTTTTTGCACCAAACATACCTTTTGGAATTATGGAATTATTATAACTTTTGGAATTGGTCTCATCAGACCAAAACACATTTTGTCACATGGTTTGGGGTGATTTAATTAGGCTTGGATGTTTTTTGTGAGAAAGGGCTTCTGTCTAGCCACCCTACCCCATAGCCCAGACATGTGAAGAATATGAGAGATTTTTGTCACATGCGTAATCAGTACTTGTCAGATATTCCTGCAGTTCCTTTAATGTTGCCGTAAGTCTCTTGGCAGCCTCCCTGGTAAGTTCTTGTCTTTTTTGAAGGGTCAATTTTGAAGGGAACTCCTGTTCTTGGTGATGTCACTGTGGTGCTCCATTTTTTCTAATTGTTGATGATGGCCTTCACAGTGTTCCATGTTGCATCTAATGTTTTGGAAATTCTTTTATACCCCTCTCCTTAACGGTTCCTTTCAGCAAGTGAGATACCATGCATGCTTTGGCTTCAACTGTCAGATGAAACCAAAAAGATGTGAAGAAAATCCTACAGAAATAGCTGGTCTTTATTTGGGGTTAATCAGAATAATTTAATTGATGACATCTGTATGATAATTACTTTTGAACATGAGATTGAATGTGATTGGTTCATTCTGAACACAGCCACGTCCCCAATTATAAAAGGGTGTGCACAGTTATCTAGCAAGGTTATTGTAACTTTTTTATTTTTCCCTAAAATGTTTCTAATTGTTTTTCACTTAATTTTTATATGTTATAATTTCACATTCAGAGTGGAAAAAGTTCTGTCATGATTTATCTGTTTCATTTTTTTTTACATCACAAAAACCTGCCATTTTAACAGGGGTATGTAGACTTTTTATATCCACTGTGTTTACTGTAAACATCCAGCTTTACCATTTAAGTAAATGGGGAAATTTTTGCATGACTGCTATGTTGGTCAGCAAATATATACACCATACATGAATCCAGTACCACGCACTCTTTTTTAAAAAAAATTTAGGTACTATCTTTTTTTTTATTGTGAGACTAAAAAAAGCTAATGAGAGCTCATGGTAGCTCTAAAGTTAAGTGCACCTTTAATTTATTCAGATGATTCAGATAAGACAGCAAGTCCTATGTTTAACAAACATGCTACAACAGAGATTAGGGATACAGTGCATCCGGAAAGTATTCACAGCGCTTCACTTTTTCCACATTTTGTTATGTTACAGCCTTATTCCAAAATGGATTAAATTCATTATTTTCCTCAAAATTCTACAAACAATGCCCCATAATGACAACGTGAAAGAAGTTTGTTTGTAATCTTTGCAAATTTATTAAAAATAAAAAACAAAAAAGCACATGTACATAAGTATTCACAGCCTTTGCCATGACACTCAAAATTGAGCTCAGGTGCATCCTGTTTCCACTGATCATCCTTGAGATGCTTCTACAACTTGATTGGAGTCCACGTGTGGTAAATTCAGTTGATTGGACATGATTTGGAAAGGCACACACCTGTCTATATAAGGTCCCACAGTTAACAATACATGTCAGAGCACAAACCAAGCCATGAAGTCCAAGGAATTGTCTGTAGACTTCCGAGATAGGATTGTATCGAGGCACAGATCTGGGGAAGGGTACAGAAACATTTCTGCAGCATTGAAGGTCCCAGTGAGCACAGTGGCCTCCATCATCCGTAAATGAAAGAAGTTTGGAACCAGCAGGACTCTTCCTAGAGCTGGCCACCCGGCCAAACTGAGCGATCAGGGAGAAGGGCCTTAGTCAGGGAGGTGACCAAAAACCCGATGGTCACACTGACAGAGCTCCAGCATGTCTCTGTGGAGAGAGGAGAACCTTCCAGAAGAACAACCATCTCTGCAGCACTCCACCAATCAGCCCTGTATGGTAGAGTGGGCAGACGGAAGCCACTCCTCAGAAAAAGGCACATGACAGCCCACCTGGAGTTTGCCAAAAGGCACCTGAAGGATTCTCATACCAAGACCAAGACAA
This sequence comes from Ictalurus furcatus, assembly GCF_023375685.1. Taxonomy (NCBI): domain Eukaryota; kingdom Metazoa; phylum Chordata; class Actinopteri; order Siluriformes; family Ictaluridae; genus Ictalurus; species Ictalurus furcatus. Next base: position 16,526,643 of record NC_071259.1, on the reverse strand, counting down.
AGATTGAACTCTTTGGCCTGAATGGCAAGCATCATGTATGGAGGAAACCAGGCACCACTCATCACCTGGCCATTACCATCCCTACAGTGAAGCATGGTGGTGGCAGCATCGTGCTGTGGGGATGTTTTTCAGCGGAGGAAACTGGGAGACTACTCAGGATCGAGGGAAAGAGGAATGCAGCAATGTACAGAGACATCCTTGATGAAAACCTGCTCCAGAGTGCTCTGGACCTCAGACTGGGGTGTAGGTTCATCTTCCAACAGGACAACGACCCTAAGCACACAGCCAAGATAACAAAGGAGTGACTACAGGACAACTCTGTGAATGTCCTTGAGTGGCCCAGCCAGAGCCCAGACTTGAACCTAATTGAACATCTCTGGAGAGATCTGAAAATGGCTGTGCACTGACACTCTCCATCCAACCTGATGGAGCTTGAGAGGTCCTGCAAAGAAGAATGGGAGAAACTGCCCAAAAATAGGTGTGCCAAGCTTGTAGTATCATACTCAAAAAGACTTGAGGCTGTAATTGGTGCCAAAGGTGCTTCAACAAAGTATTGAGCAAAGGCTGTGAATACTTATGTACATGTGCTTTTTTGTTTTTTTATTTTTTATAAATTTGCAAAGATTTCAAACAAACTTCTTCCACGTTGTCATTATGGGGTATTGTTTGTAGAATTTTGAGGAAAATAATGAATTTACTCCATTTTGGAATAAGGCTGTAACATAACAAAATGTGGAAAAAGTGAAGCGCTGTGAATACTTTCCAGATGCACTGTATGTGTGAATTTTATACATACAAAATTATGACAGTTGCCTTGAACATGAGTTATATTTCTAGTGTTGTTTGTGTCCTTGTCCTTATGGTTTTATCGTACATCTTCTAAGTATCTTATCTTATAAGTACAGTCAGAGCTCAACTATTCAAATTCCTTGTATACACTAGTGTTCATGGCCAATAAAGCACAATTTTCACAAAATTCTGATTTGGCAAAAAGGATTAAATGAAAGATGGAAAGAGCTACTAGTAAGAGATACTAGTTATAATAATAGTGACAAAGAAATCAGTTTGGTAGTCATTAACTTAGCTCAAGTAATAGTAAAAGTTTTTTTCATTTCCATTTCATTTTATCATATTTGTACAATGTGGTCTGCAGGTATGGAGGTATACCCAGCTCCACCCAGCTTGTTGACTTTCGTTACTCAGCCCCTGATGGCTGGTGTGATTGCGGGTGTGTGCTTCCTGTTTTTGGCTATCATTCTTTCAGTGGTGACAGCACGTGTTATGAACCAGAGGAGGAAGCAGCGCCGCAGGAAGAGACGAGATGGTAAGGAGAATACCATCTCATCATTTTCATCATTAAGCAGTGCCAATTCATCTTTAATATCAGTCAATTTATTATCTTCTTCTTCAGTTCTATTTGTTTTATTTTGCAATGTAACATATTTGTTCATTAAAGTCTCATAATATATATTTTTGTTTATTAAATTTTTTACATTGTTGTTTAAATATTGCTTGCATTCTAGTCTTTAAAATATCCCATTATTCAATATTTGATTTTGCTAAAACCTGTAGTTTGCTTGATTCTTTCTTTTTCAGTTTCTAGTTCTAAAATAACTTGTTCATTTAAGACACTGTGTGTTTAATTTCCAATATCCCCTTGTTACATTCGCGTTCAGGTTTAATTTAACATTTACTCCCAAGTGGTCTGAATCTACCAGGTATTCTTGTTATATAATTCAGTTTTAAAGCCTTTAGATATGTATATTCTATCTAGTCTGGTTTTAACTTTTTTGTCTATTCTTGTAAAATCAATTTTGTTAGGGTATACCTCTCTAAAGGTATCCTTAAGTTCACTTTTGAATGTCCCAGCACATTATTATGTTGTACCCGACATTCAAAAGTTCTTCTAATTTATAAAATATCCTCATTTCCCCTGCTCTCTCTGGAGGTGTATAAACATTAATGATGAGTATTTTATGCTTTCTGAAAAATAAATTGACCGTCAGTATTCTTCCTAGTATGATATCTCTCACTAATTATTTCAACCTCTTCTTTAAAAAATATTCCCACTCCATCTGCTCTGTTTTCACCTATAGATATTATTGTTGTTCCCTCTGTCCATAGTTTTTTTTATGTCTTCTATATCATTTGTGTTTGTTCATCGTAGCTCTTGTGCACATATTATATGACATCTCTTTGATTTTGAAGTATCTATTTTCTTATTCCTATTTTTATCAGATTTTATTCCTCTTAGGTGTGTTGTTATGATCTTGCTTGACATTTGTATATATATGAGAAGTATGCATATAAATATTTGTGTGTGTATATTCCCGGACATATACAATGTTTTTGTTTTTGTTTGTTCGTTTTTCTTCATCAGTATCTCACAATTATTCTGGGGTAGTAGCAATCTTGTCTTTAGTCATTTTACCTGGTTTTAGCTCAGGTGGTGTAGTCCTTTTCCGTCTTTTCCGTAACTTTATTTCATTGAATAAGTCACTGGGGGTGATGTCCTCTCTGTCTCTACATTGTGTTGTCGTTTCCGCATTAGTGTCCTTGGGTGTTTGTACAGTTCTCATGGTTTTGTTTACGTTTGAATGTCCGGGAAGTGGTATAAATTCGTCCACAAAACTGCTTGATGATGAGGTAGTGTCACTGCTGGTAGTGCTGTCGTTTGTGTCGCTGCTGTGTGCATCGTCCTCTCCGCTCCATTGTTCTTCCTGGTCCGGTTTCACATCATCCTGTGCCTTTGCCTGGTTCTGTGTGTGTCTCCTCGTGTCGTCTCTGTGTTGCTCCCAATGCTCATCCTTGTTGTCGTGATCGTTGTCTTGTATGTCTTGTTCATTGTGTATTCCTTTTGCCTTGTTGCTGAACAATCTGGGACATCTGAAGTAAAGGTGTCCCGTCTCACTACAGAGGTTGCAGACTTCTATGTTGTTACATTCTTTGCCCTTATGTCCATGTTTACTGCATTTCCAGCATTTCAGGTTGTCGCAGTCTTTGTTCTGGTGTTCCGTTGAGTTACATTTGTAGCATCTTTGGATCTGTCCAGGGAAAGTGATTTTGTCGTTATATGGTCCCATGGATATTGAATTGGAAATTTGTATTAGAGTACCGTCTGTTTGTTTTTTTTATTTTGACTTTGTAACATCTCATGCCATGCCATATTCCAAACTGGTCTAGTGGTTTTTGTTTTTTGCTTGTAAATGCTCACAGAATCGTCTATGGTAGGTCTCCACGTCCTCGTCTGCCACTCTTCCAGTCCAGAATTTGACTATCAGAAATTTTATGTCATATTGTGAAGAAGATTCATGCTGCCATTTTTCCAGAATTCACTACCTGCTCCAGAGCTGAATATTTGTGTAAAACCCTCAAGTGACTGATGGTGGAAGAAACACAGTTCATAATCACGCTTGTTTGGTAAAGCAATGAAAGAGTATATGTCTGATGCTTGGATCCATTCACTTTGGAGTAAATGTGCTCCAACTTCTGTTCTACCCGGGGCTTCCCTTCCCCTATATTGCACTGCAACGCCCAGTGGCTCCCCGTCCGTGGCAGGGGGGCCACCCGCAGAGGCATTAAAGAGTCTTTGCACTTATAGTGATTCTCCTCAGCTGCGTTTGCTGACTGGAGATAAAACAGCGCGGGAAGGAATTAACATAAAAATGGATGAGGTACCGCTTCAGGCACATACGGAATCCTAGTAATTTCTTACTAGTCCACACCACCACTGCCACCAGTAATTACATCGCACTTAATTAACAGCTGTGTTAATTTGGGAGAGAAAGAAAACTGCGCATGAAGGAATGATGAGAAGGGGGGGACCCCGCTTAAGGCATGTGCGGAAAACCAGTGAAAGCTTCACTAATCCGCGCCGCCCAAGATTATATACTGTAGTTGACTGGATGACAAAAACCATATCTAGAGTGTTCTAGGTAGCTAATTGCTTTTTTTTTTTTATTATTCTGAATGCATACCTGTATTTGAATTTTGTTAGACAGCCACAGAGAAAGAAAGACCAACATTGAAATGATCATTGATTGAACACTATCATATTTCACATCACATCCTACACAATTACAATGAGGCTTTATATAATTTGTCAAGAATTAAAGTATAAACATAAATGTATTTTTGTTGTTTTTTTAAATTGCATTGTTTGATCATTTGTTTTGTTCTCTGTGACTTTATATAAATTGCCATTTCCCACCTCCTTACTGTTTTCAGTTATCTCTACTGCCTTCCAGAAGACTCGATCTGCACAGTAAGTCTCCATCAGTACTCTGCATGTCATCATCATTCCAAAACACTCTCACAAACATCCAGGGAGTATTCGAACAGTAGAATATAATATTACAATATTACATTATAATATTGTCACAATCTCCCCTTTAGTCAGAGCTGCAGCCTGTGGTGTGCTTGGAGTGCCGGAGGGCGCGCGCTCTTTGAATGTTGATAACTGTGACATTGTTTACTATGGACACATGCGTTTGTTTTGTTTCTGTTCTGTCTCCTCCCTGTTTTGTCATTGGTTGTTGTTCAAGGGTGTGTCTGCATTGTTTTCAGCTGTCAGCATTTAACGCTGATTATGTTTGGGATATATACCCCACGCTTCACAGTACACTTCGCGGAGTATTAGGTTAGATACGAAGTAGATAGTTAAAGTTACGTACCTCGATAGATTTATTTAGTTTAATGTTAGATTAGTTCACTTAGACCACGCTGGTGTTTTCCGCTCCCAGTTCCTAGTCTTAGTTTCATGTTTCGTGTTTTGTCCCCGGTTATAGTGACTGCGACTTCAATTCCTGCCTAGCCCCGTTTATGCCTGTTTCTGACTACGTCTCTGTTTCCCGATTTGGATTTGTCTGCCATTCTCTCTTTAATAAAACGTCTTTACTTGCACCTGCTTCCACCTCAGTTACCGTCTCGTGACAAATATTTGTTACTTATTTCCTAGGTCATGTAATTCGACCCTTCCTGCGCTCTAAACATACCATAGTAATATACTATAACAATACATTTTAATTAGTATGAATATGATGAGTTTGACCAAATGCTTTTTGACTAAACAATATATTTTTGCATATCTTGTTGGTAAAATTCTTTTATTTGTTGTCTTGCTTTTTTCTCCACTCAGAGCTAGCTTGCCTGATGACAGTCCCAAGAGCATACTGAAGATGAAGTTATGCCCTCCACTTAACTTTTTTCCCAATTCCTCTTCTTCTGACCGTTCAGATCGCTCATCCTTTGATAAGGGCAGCCACAGCGAGTATCAGGATCAGAAGAAGCAACTTCTCCCCTCATCATCTCCACCACCATGCTACACTCTGTTTGAGAGCCACCTAGGCGGTTCCCCGTCCACATTGTCTGCCATTGAGTCTATATCCAGAGGGCCCGATGGCCGTTTCATTGCCCAACCATGTTTAGAGGATTCTAAGGCAATGCAAATTAAAACAAAAAAAGAATTCTCTCAGTCCCCTGTACAGGATAATGCTGAAAGGAGCAAGAGTAGCTCTTTCCGAGACTCTCCCAGATCCTGTTCAGTTAGGTCAGAGAAGAGACTGATACAAGATCCACCATCAACAGGGCAGGGCAGCCACAGCAAATGTCTAACACTGATGAAAGAGCAAGAGGTGCTGAGAAGCTTCACGACCAGCCTCAGAGCACAAAAGTGTGAGAAGGAGCAGAGACAGTCTAAGTCAGCAAGTCCTATTAGAAGATGGGCTGGGGTTGAGTTGGATGAACCCATCTCGAAACCTCAGGATATTCCTCTCCGGCAAAAAGCCCAGAGACCTAGCAGCCTGGCCCAACGAGTTTCAGAATATCGGAGGGGTTGTTATTTTGGCAACACCAGCAGTCCCATGGAGAGTCCACTCACCTCCACCTCCCCATACATTCAATGGGACATCAGCCCTGTGACTTCTCCTACCAGCCAGGTCCCTGCTCTGAGCCCCCCAGAGGGGAACACACTTCAATGCATGTTCCCAGACACATCACACAGAGGTTTGGAGGGTGTAGAAGACTCAGCAGCAGGAGATTTTTCACAATCATCAGTTACACAGTACACCTCCCTTTCAATCCTTTCCAACCAAAGGCACAGTCCTTCTTGCTGTGAGTCAGACATAAGTAAGGCACAGGCCAAATGCCCAGAGAGACCAATAGACACGGAGCTTTCCAGTACAAGAATTATAACCGAGGATCATTGGATGAGAACACAGCACTCTGCTGCTGAAAGGGGAAAAGAAGCCAGCCCTGAAGGACACTTCCCAAAATTCAGTACTAACTTGAGCCAGAATTTTATTGGTTGTTTCACCATTACCCATGATAATCAGAAGAGTGACAGTGAGATCAAAACTGAAGATAAACCCAGCTCCTCATCTTTGCAACCTGAAGAAGAGAAAGAGGGTGTCAGAGCACGCTCTCGCAAGAGTGACAAGTGTGTGTTCAGTGTTAGCCCCAATCACATTTTTCCTCTGCCCCTTCTTGAAAATGAAGTTGAAAGTGATCAGTCTAATTTCTCCATTAGATTATCTGAATCACTGAAAGGCAAGATAGTGCCACAGCCTGACAGGATGCCTGCTCTGCAACCAAGCACTATTCTGGAGTATTTAAGCCTGCCAGGCTTTGTTGAGATGAGTGTAGATGAACCTATTGAGGAGTGTCAACTGGCAGAATCTACTTGGCTCAGCACCAAACAAGCAGATGGGACTCTGTTAAGAGGTGAACCTGATGTGGTTCCTAAGAACTGGGAGAATCAAGGTCATTACCACTTAGAGTCGAATGATGATCACCAAAGCAGATTTTTGGTGGATCATAAAATACCCATTCCTGTAGAATGTTCTATTCCTGAAAATGTAACTAGTTCTATACCCTGTCAACAGCTGGCACAAGGACATACAAGTATAAACCCAAGGTCCTCAGATACAAAATTTATTTCAACACAATATTTAGCCTATAAAGGAAATAGTCCCTATCCATTGATCTCTGACAAAAGCCTTGGTTCTGATAAACCCAGACACTTGAGCCCAGCACAGCCTCTAGTGAGTACTAAAGTAGTCTATAATATCCCTTATCAAGGTGAGAGTATGGAAGAATCTTTATCAGAGCACACTCAGTGGTGTCAATCTCAGAATAAGAGGACTAACCAAGTAAGTACACGGATCTCTCAGGCTCCTGTGCCTTTTATGAAGAAATCAGTCAGCACTGGTCAATACAGGACACTCTCAGGTATGGGGCAGCCCCGTCCATTCCTAAGGAAATCTGTTAGTTTAGGGTCTCAGAAGTGGGATCATCATCAAAGCTCCAGGACATATGTCTCTAATAAATCTTACAAAGATGAGCTACCCCATCTTAGTGTAAAAGACAAGTCCTACAATTTGGGTTGCACACCTGCAAATTCTTACTTGAGGTCTGGTCCCTCATGGCAAGGGACAAGGCATGCCAAATCATACAGAAGCTATGGCCCGGAGAGACCTTGTAATAGTGAGAGACCATACATGACTCCATCATCTCTCATCAATGCGCATGGCCCATCAGTCCTAGATCCACCAAAACCTGTAGAACCTTACAGACGAGAGTCAGATCAACATCAACAAGCTACAGTCTTTCAAGAGTGGCCACTGTCATATCAAGAGACCCTAAGGTTAGTCCAGCACAGGTATGTCCCCCATGGTCCCCCTCGACCCCTTAGTGCACCCAGACTAGTTGCAAGGTGGGGCCATCCTCACCCTATGGACTCCAGAAAGAGTTTTCAGAGGCCATTCTTGCCTAGGGGTTACAGCTGGCCTTCACCCCACCATGCAGTTTTTCCCTCAAGGGAGATTCAGAGAGAACTACATGGAGTGGTGGGTAAGGGTGAGGGCAGGGACAGTACAGGAGAGTGTGGTCGAGCCAGTTATGCCAGCCAGAGCAGTGGTAGGGGGAGCGTGGGGCCATTTGGGCACCTCCGCCAGTCCCTTTCCATCACTCCTACATTATTGAGCTCTCCTGAGATTACAGAGGAGAGTGAGAGGCACAAGAGAGAATCAGACCTGCGAGAGCGAAGGTCAAAAAGGTGAATTACCTCTGTAACAACTTTTTCATTGGCCCCACATATTGTTTGGAAGTCTTATTGTATGTTTTGTATCTGTCTAAAGTAGGAATACATCAGTAGATGAGTGTTATGAGTTTGATCCTACTGAATACCGGATAGGCCTTGACCTCCTGGAGGCCATAAAGATGGAGCAGGCAGGCATGAGGCAAGGGAGGGAACTGAGACATGATAGGGTTACCAGCACTGGCCTCCAGGACCTTCAGGAGGAAGGTGAGCGTCCCATAAGCTATTTACCCATATAAAGTCATGTGAAAATATAAGTATACCCCATGGAAATTGATGACTTTTTTTTTTTTTTACTTTTTTGGACCAGCAAACGTTTGATCATCTTTGAAATTTGAAAATTTCACAAAGGAAAATTAGATTTTTCAATCATTATTCAACAGAAATATTAATAGATGTGATATTCTTCTCTGGGAAAAAGTAAGTACACCCTTGGCCTCAGAAGCAAGTATTGCCCCCTTTAGCGGAAATAATTTCTTGTAGCTGTTTGCATAATTGTCCACCAGTCTCTGACATCAGCTTGCTGGAATTTTCAACCACTCTTCCATGCAATATTCTTTCAGTTACAAGATGTTTGAGGGTTTTCTTGCATGTACTGCCCATTTCAAGTCCCTCACAACATTTCAATGGGATTCAACTCTGGGCTTTGACTAGGCCATTCCATAAACCTCCAATTTCATCTTTTTGAGCCATTCCCTGGTGGATTTGCTAGTGTGCTTAGGATCATTATCCTGTTGAACAGTCCACTTTCGGTTCAACTTCAACTTTTGGACAGTTGGCCTCACTTTATCTTCAAGCACTCTTTGATATGATGTAGAATTCATAGTTGAATCAATGAATGCAAGCTGTCCAGTCCCTGAGGCAGCGAAGCAACCCCAAACCATAATATTTCCTCCACTGTGCGTCATAGTTTCTCCTCCTGAAAGGCTGACTTTGGTCTGCACCAAACATGTCTGCTGTTACTGTGGCCAAACAACTCTATCTTTGATTCGTCTGTCCAGAGCAAATTCTAAAAGGCCTGGTCTTTGCCTGTATGCTCATTGGCAAACTGCAGTCTTGCTCTTATGTTCTTTTTAGACAATGAAGGCTTTTTCCTGGCACGCCTCCCATGCAGGTCAAATTTGTGCAATCTCTTTCTGATTGTAGAAGCATGCACTTTGACACCAACAGTTGCAAGACTTATTAGCAGATCTTATAATGAAAGTTTGTGGTTCTTGGAGACTTCTTTTTGCATCAGACAGTCTGCTCTTGGGCTGAATATGCTGGGATGGAGAGGCCTGTACAAAATTCCGTTTGAAATCTGCGCCACTTGTAGATGATTTTCCTTACAGTGGAATGATGGAGATCTTAATTTAGAGATCTTGTTAAATCTCTTACTAGACTCATGAGCATCCACAATCTTTTTTTATGAAGGCCTTACAGAACTCTTTAGATCTTGGCATGATGACACCACACACATCAACAGCAAAGGGAACACCAGACACTAGATGTGAGAGTTTTAAATAGGACAGGTTCCACCTGCACTCCCTAAGTGCGTTCTAATCACTTCCACTCAATCTTGAATACCTGATTCTAATTTTATGGACTTGAAGGTGTGATAAACGTTGGGTGTACTATCTTTTTCTATGTGACTGATCTGTTTGTTTTTTGTTCATTTAAATCGTGAAAATTACTATAAAATGTCAATTGTATGTGTCATTTGATAGTGTATCACCTTTATTAAAAGGATCAAATGTTTGCTTGTCCAAAAATGTCAAAAAAAACAACAGTTTACATGGGGTGTATTTATTTTTTCACATGAGTGTATAAATACACTGCAAGTATTGGGACAAATGTGACTTCCACCGTTCTTCCCTCCTGCTCACTCCTTTCTTCCCTTTACATGTTTTCTCAACTATAGGCCCAAACTCCTTCCTTAGTTTTCCCTCAGCCTCCCAGCCTCCTCAACAACAATACAATCATTCTCTTAGTGAGGCACGTTTCAATGCCCTGATGCAAGAGTTCCAGGAGTACCGCAGAGCACAGGGATCCTTCTCCCAAGACCCCTGCCCCCTCCCTGACCTCAACTCTGATTCAGAGTCTGCCCTGTTTTGAGAGCCCTAACTTGCTGTTAGCTTTGAACACCACTCTGTGACTAGAGACATGCCCATTATGAAGGTAATATTTGGTCAGTATTCATGTTTCAAATGTGATGCAGTTTGGCTTATCTGTGAGTGTTGGAATGTTTCTGCTGATCATGCCAGTGTTCTACTGCTAACAACCATGATATCGATAGTGTTTTTGTAATAGTGAATCTTCTTCCTTTCTGTTTCAGGAGATAGATTTGGGTTTTAGGATAAATTGTATCCTGAAATTTTTGATACTCATAATCATGATGTATATTTATCCTATACTTGGACTTTAAAGGGGATATTTTTTTTAAATAAGAGACACCATATATGCATCAGTGTTTTCCAAAAGAACATTCTAATAAGATTTATTAAGAAATTAGAAAAGTTCTAAAATGTGCTCAGGTGTTTTATTCTTTTTGTGATATCAGGTGCTGGATATTCAGAAGCTTATTTTGCAATAACTTTGTTGGTTTTTGGAAATACACCATGTCACAAGAATGCATAGTGACTGTAAACAGATTAAAATGCTGATGTGTGAGGTGCTGTTTAGCAAAACCGCTCAAATAATTTTCAAATGCATTTCTCACTGTGACTATCATTACAGTGTCTTGACAACCCTTGTTTGTGAGTAGGTACTTGATAATATTTTGGCTACATCACAAAATCATCAAAACAATAAAGACTGTATACAGGTATTTGGACAATCTGTTTTTGCTGCCTTAAAATGTAACTGCTTACACTCCTCTAAATTGCATGTTCTATGACTCTCATTTTCACTATTTTGGGTCTCCCATGTTGTTTAATTCACTTTAATGTGTACAAAGCTAGTTTTGAATTTGCTTGAAATTAATATGCAACTTTAGGGTACATTGTTACATCAGCATATGTGTTATATGTGTTACCTAATAAGAGTGAGTCCCCACTGACCATATGACTTTACAACTGAAACTGATGAAAGGCTGTTTATGAGTACTATTCATGAGTACAAAGATATATATATATATATATATACATACACAGTATCTCACAAAAGTGAGTACACCCCTCACATTTTTGTAAATATTTGATTATATCTTTTAATGTGACAACACTGAAGAAATGACACTTTGTTACAATGTAAAGTAGTGAGTGTACAGCTTGTATAACAGCGTAAATTTGCTGTCCCCTCAAAATAACTCAACACACAGCCATTAATGTCTAAACCACTGGCAACAAAAGTGAGTACACCCCTAAGTGAAAATGTCCAAATTGGGCCATAAGTGTCAATATTTAGTGTGGCCACCATTATTTTCCAGCACTGCCTTAACCCTCTTGGGCATGGAGTTCACCAGAGCTTCACAGGTTGCCACTGGAGTCCTCTTCCACTCCTCCATGACGACATCATGGAGCTGGTGGATGTTAGAGACCTTGTGCTCCTCCACCTTCTGTTTGAGGATGCCCCACAGATGCTCAATAGGGTTTAGGTCTGGAGACATGCTTGGCCAGTCCATCACCTTCACCCTCAGCTTCTTTAGCAAGGCAGTGGTCGTCTTGGAGGTGTGTTTGTGGTCGTTATCATGCTGGAATACTGCCCTGTGGCCCAGTCTCCAAAGGGAGGGGATCATGCTCTGCTTCGGTATGTCACAGTACATGTTGGCATTCATGGTTCCCTCAATGAACTGTAGCTCCCCAGTGCCGGCAGAACTCATGCAACCCCAGACCATGACACTCCCACCACCATGCTTGACTGTAGGCAAGACACACTTGTCTTTGTACTCCTCACCTGGTTGCCGCCACACTCGCTTGACACCATCTGAACCAAATAAGTTTATCTTGGTCTCATCAGACCACAGGACCTGGATCCAGTAATCCATGTCCTTAGTCTGCTTGCCTTCAGCAAACTGTTTGCGGGCTTTCTTGTGCATCATCTTTAGACCCTTCTGGGACGACAGCCATGCAGACCAATTTGATGCAGTGTGCGGCGTATGGTCTGAGCACTGAGAGGCTGACCCCCCAACCCTACAACCTCTGCAGCAATGCTGGCAGCACTCATACGTTTATTTCCCAAACACAACCTCTGGATATGACACAGAACACGTGCAATCAACTTCTTTGGTCAACCATGGCGAGGCCTGTTCTGAGTGGAACATGTCCTGTTAAACCACTGTATGGTCTTGGCCACCATGCTGCAGCTCAGTGTCAGGGTCTTGGCAATCTTCTTATAGCCTAGGTCATCTTTATGTAGAGCAACAATTCTTTTTTTCAGATCCTCAGAGAGTTCTTTGCCATGAGGTGCCATGTTGAACTTCCAGTGACCAGTATGAGGGAGTGTGAGAGCGATGACACCAAATTTAACACACCTGCTCCCCATTCACACCTGAGACCTTGTAACACTAACAAGTCACATGACACCGGGGAGGGAAAATGGCTAATTGGGCCCAATTTGGATATTTTCACTTAGGGGTGTACTCACTTTTGTTGCCAGCGGTTTAGACATTAATGGCTGTGTGTTGAGTTATTTTGAGGGGAGAGCAAATTTACACTGTTACACAAGCTGTACACTCATTACTTTACATTGTAGCAAAGTGTCATTTCTTCAGTGTTGTCACATGAAAAGGTATAATCAAATATTTACAAAAATGTGAGGGGTGTACTCACTTTTGTGAGATACTGTATATTGCTTGAATATTTATATTTAATATCTATTGAATCTTATTAGCAAAAGTAAAATTTTGAAATCACTTTTATGAAAACTTGCATAATGCTAAATGTACATTTTCATTAATAATGTTATCATTTATTTAGCACTGTCTGTTTCTTGGTGTTTCAGGCAAGTGATATTTCTTTACCTGTTTGCTAAAAGCACAAAGGCTTCTGTTAAAATGTTGGAATTAAAACCCCAATTAGGAGTTACTAGCTTGTGCTATAGAATGATAGCATACATATAGCTAACATACTGTATATATTGTACTTGTTGTTGTCTTCTAGTACAGCTTATATTTCCTTGTATTGCTCATAGCATGGCCATTCAAAAGGCACCCATGCTGAAATTCCCAAACTCAGCTCTACAAATTTTTTACAAATGATTCCTATCTGGAGCTTTCAGTATGTTTCTTCATACTTCATTCATGTTATTTTACATTTGTGTACTAGATGTATATAATTGATCAAGTGGAGCATCAGTTATCAAAATGTTAATTAATGGTTGCTTTGTTCCATTCAGCTTATTTCCCACTGCTATTTTAATAATGTATTTATTTTATACCTATTATTGAGAACAGACAACTGTCATTATTTTATGACTCACTCAGTGCCTTACGTGTTTGTACAAGTCTTGTCATCTTTGTCTAACTGAGGTCTGTTGTATAACGTCACCCTGCTCAATAAGCCACGTTGTATTTGTTCACTTTTCAACTACTGTAACGAAGCATGTTTGAAAGAATTTTTTTATATAAACATTTTTGCTTTCACACTAAGACTTTAATTTACAGTTGTGTATATATGTGACTGAAGATGATACCATGCAGCTGTGTTTACGTTCATGCCTTCATTTCAGTGTGAACTAGCTGTTGTAAATGTTTTGTATATATCATATTTTGCCAAAACATTGTTTTTGAGTAGTAGTTTTTTAAAGAAATCTATTTTATATTTAAAATACTTTATGTAAATTTTGTTCAACAATTATCAGCATTTTGAAAAGGATTTTCAAGTTTTGTATAATTTATGAGTTTTATATTTTGTTTTTCATGAAGTTTTATTAAATAAATTGTCTTTATTTACTAAATGTTTATTATGTAATTCATCATAGTATTACTTATCACATGACATAATAAGTCATGTACTGTATTGTATTCTTATTTATTTACTAGTTCTATTCCAACTTTACAGCAGATACAGATCAACCTCAGGTTTCAGCATTTTTTTTAAGCTTCATATTGCTCAAAGGACTTGATGTTCTTAACCATATTTCCAATACCATAAAAAATGCTGTGGACGTGGTAGTCTGTCTCCCACATGAAGGTTGTTGTTAAGGAAGACCAAAGATTCATGACTAAGAAAAAAAAATATGTAGTGAACAAGTCAAGCTTTGGATTGTAATTGTACACCTCTTCTAATATCGTACCATCCATTTAATCTTATGTTTTTTTCTTCTAGGCATGATGTAGACACGCCAGAATACCAAACTGCCAAAAGTTCTGCTTTTATAGAGGTAGACACACTTCTTGACGATTAAATAATCTTGTGAATTTCATTAGTAACACCTGGTTGCTAATTACTCTTTTAATGATTGTGAAAGTAGGAAGGGTGTACTTATTTTTCCCCACCTAGTTTCTGAATGTTGATTTACTTTTTTTTGGGGGGGGGGGGGGGTGCATTTGCTTATTTGCTTAAGATATTTGCTTATTGAGTCATTTTAAGACATTTTTTATAACATAAGCATAAAAGTGGCACGTTCATGTTCACTTGTTCTGGGTTACAGCTGGTTAATAACCCAGTGTGCTTGTGATTACCATGGAATTCCTTCAGAATGCTCTCCACATCACTGTGATTTTTGCAATTTTTTCCATTCTCATTAAAGCTGGACCTATTCAAGCAGATAAAATGAAAAGCCGAGTAATAAATTCCATCCAGAGCTGACACCACGTGATTAATCACAAGACTTTATATGTCAAATACCACAGAAGTGTTAAATTGATAGAACTACTGCAGTGATTACCACCATTGTTACACTAAACTACAAAAGAACTTTGACCTGTTGAGTTATTTAGTAGTTGGGCATTGTAGACATGGTAGTTAGTGCTGCAATATTGTTGAGACAACATAAAAACCTATCTAAGTGAGTCTTGAAGTAAGCTAATTAGGTGTCTGAGCTATTAGGGATTTTCCTTATTCTTTTAACAAAATATATACGAAGCAGAACAAAGTGGCTGAAAAGTAGAAATCAGATGTAACTACTACCTTGAACCTATTATTTCTTTATAATCCAGTTGTCACAAAGCAGTTAATGGTGCAAGTGCAGGTACTCAACGGTTTTAATCTTTGCAAACAGTACAAAGATGTAATCCAAAAACGTGGTCAGGTGATGTACAAACAGCAGGCCAGGTCAAAAATGTAAACAACAAAACGAGATCAAAACCAGAGAGACAAACAGTGGATCAAACGGCTTGATCTAGTGTCCTATCCTGACTTACACATTGCTGGGATAGGCTCCAGATGCACCACATATCCTGTCCAGCATAAAGTGGTTATTGAACATAAACAGATGAATGAACTCTTTCAAATCCTATGCATTAACCATATTATCACTTTATATGACTTCAATGTTTTTTGTCCCCAAATATTAAATAATATAATATAATATAAATAATATAATATTAAATTATATTAGCTATTTTGAAACATTATCAAACTTTTGTTTATCTTTCATACAGGTTCTTGATAATACCATGTCTTCCAGGAAAGAATAACTGCATTGAATCTGTTAACATCCAGACTGGAAAACATCATGTACAGTGGATATTAAATGTCTACATACCCCTGATAAAATTGCAGGTTTTTGTGATGCAAAAATTAAAAACAATTAAATCAAGATAAATCATGTGAGAACTTTTTCCACATTTAATGTGATACAGCAACCAACCAAATTTAAGGAAACTTTTTAGGAGGAAAAAGAAAAAGACTTAAAACCATAACCTGGGGTGCATTTCCCATACAACGATGTATCTCGCTGCTTAACTATCATAGTACAATGCATCGCTGGAGAAACCAACTAACTAGTCACAACTGTTTCCTGAAACCATGGTACCTGTGTCGCAAATCCATTGTTTGTTGGGCCATTCCAAAATGTTGATCATCTTCTTCTGACATGATTCCTTTGTTGACTTGGATTTGTGCTTTGGGTCATCATCATACTGAAAGATGACATTTTGCTTTATCTTCAGCTGGGTATGGTGATAAGTTGTCTTCTTTTTGCACCAAACATATCTGTTAGAATTATGCCAAAAATTCCAACTTAGTCTCATCAGACCATAACACATTTTGTTCCTTGGTTTTGGCTAAATCTGGGCACTCTTGAATGTTTGGGTTTTTTTGTTTTGTTTTGTGAGACGTGCCAGAAAATGAAAAGAATAGCCCAGACGTAATGAATATAAGAGATTAATATACAGGTCACATACAGGGAATGACCAGTACTTGCCAGATATTCCTGCAACTGCTTTAATGTTGCTATATGTGTTCTCACCTTGTCATTTTGTCACTTTCTTTTCCTGTTTTTGTTAGTCACTGAATGTGACTGGTTAATTCTGAGCAGTCACATGTCCCATTATAAAAGGACATGCTTATACTTATGCAACAAGGTTATTGTAAGTTTTGATTTTCTTTTTTTCCTGTAACTCTGTTGCAATTTGTTTTTTACTTTGGCGTTGGTGTTTGGACTGATGGAGACCCCCAGATTCTCCAGTATGAGTCCTCATACTCAGGACGTGAATTGGGCTCCCCAGTCACTCACAATGTCCTCCGGGATGTCAAAGTACCTGAACACATGGGTAAAGATGAGTTGTGCAGTCTCAAAGGCAGGAGGAAGTCCAGGGGGGAGCAGGAGAAAAGACTTGGAAAATCTCCTATAATGTCTCCTATAATGTAAAAAAAAAAAATGTATAAAAGTCTCCTATAATGACATGTGATGACAGTGGGACATGGGGAGGTCAGTGATGAAGTCAATGGCTATATGTGAGGATGTTGCTGTGGTGTGGGCAAGGGGAGTAACGTACCCGCAGGAAGGATTCAGGGCACTTTTACTTGAGCATACAATCTCTCTGAAAGTATTGGAACGGCAAGAATATTTTTTCACGATACCTTGAAGACAATTGGAATTTCAACTTCATGTCCTCCTATTTACATCTAGGTGTGTTAAACAACTTAGAACATGGCACCTTTTGTTTGAACCCACCCATTTTTTTCAAGTGATCAAAATATTAGAATATCTAACTGATAGGTGTTTATTGCTACACAGATGTGTCCTGTTAAATTGATTAAAGAATTTATAGCTCTGAATGTCTACTCTTGGTTTGAGCCCTAGGTTTCACCTGTGAAGACTGCATTTGTTGTTAAAAAGAATAAAGCAACATGAAGACCAGAGAGCTGCCTATGGGAGAACAGCAAGAGATTTTTAAGCTGAGAAAAGAGGGAAAATCAAACAGAGCCATGGCACAAGCATTGGGCATAACCAATACAACAATTTGGAATGTCCTGAAAAAGAAAGAAACCACTGGTGTACTAACAATCAGACATGGAACAAGTCAGCCAAGGAAAACAACACCAGTTGATGACAGAAACATTGTGAAAGCTGTGAAGAAAACCCCAAAAACAACAGTTAGTTTCATCACCAACAACCTCCACAGGGCAGGGGTGAATGTATCACAATCCACCATTTGAAGAAGACTTCACGTGCAGGTTGTAAAGCCAGGTTGTACTTCGCAAAGAAATACAGAGATGAGCCACAAAATTTCTGGAACCAAGATTAACCTTGGTTAAGTTATGGAAATGCCAAAGTGTGGAGAAAGAATGGATCTGCTCATGATCCAGAACATAGAAGCAAACATCACATCATTCCCCACTTTAGAAGCCTCCCTGCTGAGATCCTAAGAATGATACACACACACACACACACACACACACACACACACAGACAGTGTGAGGCTTTGCAGATGGGATTCAGTGTCTGTGAGAGAGAGAAGAAAATAAAAATGTTTTTTGTTTTTTTTACATAAAAGATGACTCTCTGCTTTCAGGTTTATCTATAACATAAAAAAGTGTTGTTATCATTGTTGTTATTGTTTGTCTTTTTAATATGGAGATGGTTAGGGAACAACTGTTTATACCTACTATAAGGTAAGTGATAATAGAACTAACCAGGATTTGGTTCACAACATTAAATTCAACTGTATCTGACAGGCATGATGTGTGTATCATTAACACATTAAAAATGGTCACTTTCAGCAAATTACTGTGGTATGAGGGGAATTAAACACTTCCGGTGTGCTGTTATAAAAAAAATAATCCACTTTATCTTGTTTTATCCTTACCTAATCCATTCATTCATCCATCCATCCTCAACCGCTTATCCGTAGTGGGGTCGCGGGGGCAGCAGCTCCAGCAGTTGACCCCAAACTTCCCTTTCCCGAGACACATTAACCAGCTCTGACTGGGGGATCCCGAGGCGTTCCCAGGCCAGTGTGGAGATGTAATCTCTTCACCTAGTCCTGGGTCTTCCCCAAGGTCTCCTCTCAGCTGGACGTGCCTGGAACACCTCCCTAGGGAGGCGCCCAGGGGGGTATCCTTACCAGGTGCCCAAACCACCTCAACTGGCTCCTTTCAACGGAAAGGAGCAGCGGCTCTACTCTGAGTTCCTCTCAGATAGCTGAGTTTATCACCCTATCTCTAAGGGAGAAGCCAGCCACCCTCCTGAGAAAACCCATTTCAACCGCTTGTACCCGCGATCTAGTTCTTTCGGTCACTACCCAGCCTTTATGACCATAGGTGAGGGTAAGAACGAAAATTGCCCAGTAGATCGAGAGCTTTGCCTTCCAGCTCAGCTCTCTTTTCATCACAACAGTGCAGTAAAGCGATTGCAATACCACTCCCGCTGCTCCGATTCTCCGGCCAATCTCCCGCTCCAATGTCCCCTCACTCATAAACAAGACCCCAAAGTACTTGAACTCCTTCACTTGGGTTACGTACTCATTCCCTACCCGGAGTAGGCACTCCATCAGTTTCCTGCTGAGAACCATGGCCTCAGATTTAGAGGTGCTAATCCTCATCCCAGCCGTTTCACACTAAGCTGCGAACCGATCCAGTGAGTGCTGAAGGTCACAGACCGATGATGTCATCAGAACCACATCATCTGCAAAAAGCAGCGATGAGATCATCAGGCCACCAAACCACAACCCCTCCCCACCATGACTACGACTCGATATCCTGTCCATGAATATCACAAACAGGATTGGTGACAAAGCGCAGCCCTGGCGGGGACCAACCCCCACCTGGAACGAGTCCGACTTTTTGCCGAGAATCCAGACACAGCTCAGGCTTTGGGCGTACAGTGATTGGATAGCCCTAAGAAGGGAACCCCTTACCCCATACTCCCTCAGCACCTCCCAAAGTAAACCCCTAGGGACCTGGTCATACGCCTTCTCCAGATCCACAAAACACATGTAGACCGGATGGACATACTCCCAGGCCCCCTCCAAGATCCTTGCGAGAGTAAAGAGCTGGTCCGTTGTTCCACGACCAGGACGGAATCCGCATTGCTCCTCTTCAATCTGAGGTTCGACTATTGGCCGAACCCTCCGTTCCAGCACCTTAGAGTAGACTTTACCAGGGAGGCTGAGAAGTGTGATACCCCTATAATTGGTACACACTCTCTGGTTCCCCTTTTTGAACAGGGGAACCACCACCCCGGTCTGCCACTCCTTTGGCACTGTCCCTGACTTCCATGCAATGTTAAAGAGGTGTGTCATCCAAGACATCCCCTCCACACCCTTTCAGCATTTCTGGACGGATCTCATCAATCCCCGGGGCTTTGCCGCTGTGTAGTTGTTTGACTACCTCAGTGACCTCCACCAGGGAAATTGACAATGATCCCCCATCAGCCTCCACCTCTGCCTCTACCATAGAGGGCATGTTAGTCAGATTCAGGAGTTCCTCAAAGTGTTCCTTCCACCATCCAATCACCTCCTCAGTTGAGGTCAACAGCGTCCCATCCTTACTGTACACAGCTTGGATGGTTCCCCGTTTCCCCTTCCTGAGGTGGCGGATGGTTTTCCGGAAACACCTTTGTGCCAACCGAAAGTCCTTCTCCATGTCCTCTCCGAACTTCTCCCACACCCGCTGCTTTGCCTCTTTCACGGCAGAGGCTGCAACCCTTCGGGCCTGTTGGTACCTTGCAACTGCCTCCGGAGTCCTCCAGGATAACACATCCCGGAAGGCCTCCTTCTTCAGTCAGACGGCTTCCCTGACCACCGGTGTCCACCACGATGTTCGAGGGTTACCGCCCCTTGAGGCACCTAAGACCTTGAGACCACAGCTCTCCGCTGCAGCTTCAGCAATGGAGGCTTTGAACATTGCCCACTCAGGCTCAATGCCCCCAACCTCCACAGGGGTGCCAGAAAAACTCCGCCAGAGGTGTGAGTGGAAGATCTCACGGACAGGGGCCTCCTCCAGACGTTCCCAGTTCACCCGCACTACCCGTTTGGGCTTTCCAGGTCTGTCCAGAGTCTTCCCCCACCCCTTGACCCAACTCACCACCAGATGGTGATCAGTTGACAGCTCTGCCCCTCTCTTCAGAACAGTGCCCAGAACATGCGGCCTCAGATCAGATGATACGATTACAAAATCGATCATCGACCTTCGGCCTAGGGTGCTCTGGTACCACATACACTTATGAGCCTCCTTATGTTCGAACATGGTATTTGTTATAGACAGTCCATGACTAGCACAGAAGTCCAACAACAAACGAACGCTCGGGTTTAGATCATGGAGGCCGCTCCTCCCAATCACCATCATGCCTCTCCAGGTATCTCCATCATTGCCCACGTGCGCGTTGAAGTCACCCAGCAGAACTATGGAGTCCCCTACTGGTGCCCCATACAGGACTCCATTCAGGGTCTCCAAGAAGGCCGAATACTCTGACCTGGTGTTCGGTGCATATGCACAGACAACAGTCAGAGTTCCCCCCCCCACAACCCGTAGGCGTAAGGAGGTGACCCTCTTGTCCCTCGGGGTAAATTCCAATGCAACGGCGCTCAACTGGGGACTTGTGAGTATCCCCACACCCGCCCGGCGCCTCACACCCTGGTCAACTCCAGAGTAGAATAGAGTCCATCCCCTATCCAGGAGTACGGTTCCAGAACCAAGCCTGTGCGTAGAGGTAAGCCCCACCAGAGCTAACTGGTAGCGCTCCACCTCCCGCACAAGCTCCTTCCCCCACAGAGAGATGACGTTCCACGTCCCCAGAGCCATCCTCTGCCACCCGAGTCTGGTCCGTCGAGACCCCTGAACTTCACTGCCACCCGTGTAGCAGCGCACCCGACCCCCACGGTTCACCCCACAAGTGGTGGGCCCATAGGATGGAGAGGGGAGTGCCACGTTGCTTTTTCGGGCTTTGCCCGGCTGGGCTCCGTGGCAAACCCAGCCACCAGGCGCTCACACTCGGGCCCTCCCTCTGGGCCTGGCTCCAGACGGGGGCCCCGGGCTTCCTCCAGGCAGGGTAACTCCTCTTCTCTTTGTTTTTTTCATGAGGGTTTCTTTGAGTCCTTACCTAATCAATACCCTAAATGTGTTGACAACAGCAACCATAATCGTCTTTTGTTATTATTATTATTATTATTGTTGTTGTTGTATAGTAGGGTTTTATTTATTTATTTTTCCATTTTTATTCTGTGTTGAAAAACTCGTTTTTACACCCTCATCCTTGCATACATATGGCTAAACTAACACTATCAAAGCAGCTCACCAGAGGAGGCGAGCTTGTCAGAATATAGGGAGGAAAAACAACTCCATTCGAACACACCTCAAATTTAAATATGCCAAAAGTTTTAAAAATGCGCTGCATTTAAACTTGTTCTTAACAATGAAGTGTGACCGAGAAGGGACCGTTTTTGTTATTGAGCGATGTTATGCTGTAGTTAATTACAAATACGGCAACAAACACCACAGTCGTAAGTGATAATTGTTTTTTTTATTATTATTATTATTATTTTTTTATTTATATATACAGTGAGGGAAAAAAGTATTTGATCCCCTGCTGATTTTGTACGTTTGCCCACTGACAAAGAAATGATCAGTCTATAATTTTAATGGTAGATTTATTTGAACAGTGAGAGAAAGAATAACAACAAAAAAATCCAGAAAAAACGCATGTCAAAAATGTTATAAATTGATTTGCATTTTAATGAGGGAAATATGTATTTGACCCCTCTGCAAAACATGACTTAGTACTTGGTGGCAAAACCCTTGTTGGCAATCACAGAGGTCAGACGTTTCTTGTAGTTGGCCACCAGGTTTGCACACATCTCAGGAGGGATTTTGTCCCACTCCTCTTTGCAGATCTTCTCCAAGTCATTAAGGTTTCGAGGCTGACGTTTGGCAACTCGAACCTTCAGCTCCCTCCACAGATTTTCTATGGGATTAAGGTCTGGAGACTGGCTAGGCCACTCCAGGACCTTAATGTGCTTCTTCTTGAGCCACTCCTTTGTTGCCTTGGTCATGTGTTTTGGGTCATTGTCATGCTGGAATACCCATCCACGACCCATTTTCAATGCCCTGACTGAGGGAAGGAGGTTCTCACCCAAGATTTGACAGTATATGGCCCCGTCCATCGTCCCTTTGATGCGATGAAGTTGTCCTGTCCCCTTAGCAGAAAAACACCCCCAAAGCATAATGTTTCCACCTCCATGTTTGATGGTGGGGATGGTGTTCTTGGGGTCATAGGCAGCATTCCTCCTCCTCCAAACACGGCGAGTTGAGTCGATGCCAAAGAGCTCCATTTTGGTCTCATCTGACCACAACACTTTCACCCAGTTGTCCTCTGAATCATTCAGATGTTCATTGGCAAACTTCAGACGGGCATGTATATGTGCTTTCTTGAGCAGGGGGACCTTGCGGGCGCTGCAGGATTTCAGTCCTTCACGGCGTAGTGTGTTACCAATTGTTTTCTTGGTGACTATGGTCCCAGCTGCCTTGAGATCATTGACAAGATCCTCCCATGTAGTTCTGGGCTGATTCCTCACTGTTCTCATGATCATTGCAACTCCACGAGGTGAGATCTTGCATGGAGCCCCAGGCCGAGGGAGATTGACAGGTCTTTTGTGTTTCTTCCATTTGCGAATAATCGCACCAACTGTTGTCACCTTCTCACCAAGCTGCTTGGCAATGGTCTTGTAGCCCATTCCAGACTTGTGTAGGTCTACAATCTTGTCCTTGACGTCCTTGGAGAGCTCTTTGGTCTTGGCCATGGTGGAGAGTTTGGAATCTGATTGATTGATTGCTTCTGTGGACAGGTATCTTTTATACAGGTAACAAGCTGAGATTAGGAGCACTGCCTTTAAGAGTGTGCTCCTAATCTCAGCTCGTTACCTGTATAAAAGACACCTGGGAGCCAGAAATCTTTCAGATTGAGAGGGGGTCAAATACTTATTTCCCTCATTAAAATGCAAATCAATTTATAACATTTTTGACATGCGTTTTTCTGGATTTTCTTGTTGTTATTCTGTCTCTCACTGTTCAAATAAACCTACCATTAAAATTATAGACTGATCATTTCTTTGTCAGTGGGCAAACGTACAAAATCAGCAGGGGATCAAATACTTCTTTCCCTCACTGTATATATAATAGCATTAGACTGAGTTATTAGCTGAAGCAGCGAAGCTATTGAGTTGGATAGCTGTGTTACCTAACTATATTTACACGCACTTGGGCTATGGCCTTCACTAGTAGATTGGTCTGGTAGAAAATTCTGTAATAAAAAAAATTAATTATTATTACCTTTTAACTTATAAGGTCTTATAATAACACCGTATAAACAACATTTAATCGAGGTGCATAAAAATACTTATACTAATTAATACTGTTAATTAATATAATGTTTAATTACTATTAGTATACTTCTATCTGTCTGCTGCTGTAATAGGTGAATTTCCCTCTGAGATAATTAAATCTATCTATCTAACTAACTCATAAATAAATAAATGCTTGGTATACACTTCTTGTTTTCCAGGGAACAATCCAGTGATGGCATTTAAAGGAGCCAAGAAAACTTTTGCAAATAAACTAGGATTTAAAAGCAGTGGTTCAAAGGCTGTAGGAGCTGAGCTTGAGAAGCTGAAGAAGGAAAAGGCCCAGCTGAAGATGACTTTGGATGAAATGTCAAAACAAAATGGAAGGCATCATCCTGCACATCCTGATTCAGATAAAGCCAAGCTGCTGGAGGTGAGTCTCTTTTTGTCTGTAGAATTCAGACTTTGAACGACGCACCCCGAGGAACTCAACCGAGTCCCATTTTGTGCCCCAGAGAATTTTGTCACTGAGGGAGAGAAACACACAGCAGCTGCTCACTAAAGAACAGGAGATCTCCATCATGAGGCAACAGCTGCAGGCTGAAGGTGGAGAGGTGGTGGCCTCGCTGCAGAACCAGCTGGATCAGAAGAGTGTTACAATGGTACCTGTCAAGGGGTGTGATATATTAGGCAGCAAGTGAACAGTCAGATTTCGGAGTGTTGGAAACAGGAAAAATGGGTAAGCGTAAGTATCTGAGCAACTTTGACAAGGGCCAAATTATGAGGGTTAGAAGTGGACCATGGAGCATTGGAAGAAGGTGGCCTGGTCTGATGAATCATGTTTTCTTTTACATCATGTGGACGGCCTTGTGTGTGCGTCGCTTACCTAGAGAAGATAGAGAAGAGATGGCACCAGGATGCAGGAAGAAGGCAAGCTGACTGAGGCAGTGTGATGCTCTGAGCAGAATTTTCTGCTGGGAAACCTTGGGTCCTGGCATTCATGTGGATGTTGCTTTGACACGTACCACTTACCTAAATACTGTTGCAGACCAAGTACACCCCTTCATGGCAACGGTATTGCCTAATGACAGTGGCCTCTTTCAGCAGGATAATGTGTCCTGCCACACTGTAAAAATTGTTCAGGAATGGTTTGAAGAACATGACCTAGAGTTCATGCTGTTGAATTGGCCACCAAATCCCCCAGATCTCAGTCTGATCTCATCATGTTTGGGATGTGCTGGACAAACTAGTCTAATTCATGGAGGCCCCACCTTGCAACTTACAGGACTTAAAGGATCTGGTGCTAATGTCTTGGTGCCAGATACCACAGCACACCTTCAGTGGTCTTGTGGAGTCCATGCCTCGATGAGCCAGAGCTGTTTTGGCAGCACAATGGGGACCTACACAATATTAGGCAGGTGGTTTTAATGTTCCTACTGATCGGTGTACATTCTACAGGCATGAGCAAAGACTTGTGGATTGTGCTAATATCAAGTGGTACATTTAGAGACACATTTATAGTTAGAAGAAATAATTACGTTAGTAGCTGATTGTGCTACTTCTGTGTTTTGTTATGGTTTAAATCCAGTTTGAAATTATTCAACTGTTTTTTTAATGTTTTTTTTAATCTTCATAAATGTCTCAGTATAACTTTAGTTCGCAGGTTTTTTAGGGGTCCCCCCAGAACACCTGTTCACTTTATTTATATTTATCACATCATATTCGTAGAAGGAGGCACAGTGGCGCAGCCTCACTGATCCAGGATCCCTGGCTTGATCCTGAGCTCAAGTTACTGTTTGTATGCATGTTTTCCACAGGTCCACCTTGGTTTTCTCTGGGTTCTCCTGTTTCTCTGAAAAACAAACCAGTAGGTAGATTAGCTATGCTAAAATTGCCTTTAAGTGTGAAGGTGTGCATGCGTAGTAGGGCTGGGTATTGCGACCAATTTGGCGATTCAATTCTTATTTATATGGTGTCGATTCAATATCGATTAGGTATCAATATTTTATTTAAAATGTTAGTTTTGCAGACATGGAATCCATATTTCAATATAAATGCTGGTAACTGAAACCCTCCTACTTGGCTATATTACTGAAATACACATTTACAATTGTTTAATTACTTTTTACTTTGAGTAACAAATGTTGTAACAAGAAATCATAAATATGTGCAGACAAGATAAGCACAAACTGCACATTAAAAACATTTAAATGTGCAACAGTGAAATTCATTAACAACTTGAAACATGTATAAGAAATAAAACCGTTTTCAAAATCCAAAACATGGAAGATGGCGACTTGTTCATGACGAGAGGCGAACTACAGATAATATCCTTTCAAGTAAAGCACGAGCATTAAGAATCGAATCAGGGATTTCCCGAATCAATATCGTTTTGTTAAATTGAAGATCGATTAAAATCAGAGAATCAGTATTTTTTTTACCCTGCCTGTTACGTTACGGGACTGGAGTGGAAGCAAGTGCAGACTAAAGTCTTTATTCCCAAAACACAAGGTAAATAAACATGAACAGAGATACGCAGTCTTAAGCATGAAACAAGATACAGGGCATAAAATAAGAACAGGACACGAAAACACAACCCCTTAGCTTAAGGCTAACTTCCTTATACACGTCTATACTTGGTGA
Source organism: Ictalurus furcatus (assembly GCF_023375685.1). Lineage (NCBI taxonomy): Eukaryota > Metazoa > Chordata > Actinopteri > Siluriformes > Ictaluridae > Ictalurus > Ictalurus furcatus. The sequence goes on along the minus strand of NC_071259.1, from coordinate 16,500,262 downwards.
GTTAGTTAAACGTATTTAATACTGCGCGAAGTGCGCAGAGACACGAGGGGTTTAAATAGCTCATGTAATCAACCTTGAACGCAGCCAACTGGAAACAATAAAGACACACCCTCGAACATCAACCAATAACTGAACAGTGAGGAGACAAAACAGAAGCCAAAACAAATGCACGTGTCCATAGTAAACAAAGTCACCACTGTCCATACGCAATCAAAGGGCACGCCCTCTGGCTTTCCGTGCACATCGTGCGCCGCAGCACTGTCTGCAGGGGAGGTTGTGACACAGCCTTTAGTGTATTCCCACCACGCTTCCAGTGTTCTATGGATAGATCCAGATCCACCTGGACTCTGACCAGAAAGCACTTACTGAAGATGGAGGAATGGATACATATTCATTTTAAGCTTTATATTAGACACTGAACCACTAATTCCTACTGTTAGAGCATGCACAGACCATTGTTTTAAAGCGCATCATGAAGGGCAGGTGCAAAATTCCACCTGCACTAAATAGGGACTGTATGTAGGTCTTCTAGATGCTTATTTTAATACGACTTTTCTCAACATTTGGAATCACTGTTTTCAATTACATACAGTTTTTATGGGAGATGCATGTATTCTACTATTCTTAGTGCATAGCAACTTTATAGGTTTCATATAATTCATATGTGGCTATACAAAAAGTGTTACCAGTGCACCAGTAAGTGGACCGCATTTTGTACAGTGTAGTGTTAATAAGTGGAATTTGTTTCTGTAGGATTGTTTGAAAATCTGTTCATATATTTACTGTAACCCAGTGCTCTCCCTGATGGCAATTGTCCACCTTCTAGCAGGTGTTTGTTTGGTTCCACCCCACTAGATGGTAGTATTTTCTCAAAAAGGCTCACACACAATGTCAACACAGCACATTCACCTGCTTGGTTTCTTCTGTGTGTTTGTCTGTTGTTTGTAGAAGTACCTCAAGCAAAGTTTCTAAAATTCATTAATAATTGTTTAAATAGTTTTCCCCTCAGCTATATGCAATACAAATCAACAGAGGTTCTAATCGAATGTCAATGAGTGGGATAACGGTAGCTCAGCAGTTAAGCTTCTATGTTAATGTCCTGAAGGTTTTGACTTCAAGTTTCAAAGCTCTTTACCCCTTAAATATTGTGTTCTATGCTTGGATTAGTCACTTTGCATATTTTTTTTTCCCCAAATGAATAAATAAAAATCCGCAGTAATATGAAAAGTGAATAGTTTTTCTTCATAGTGGTAAAACGTGAAGAAACTGAACAGATGCAAATAACTGATCTTTCTGCTAATATGGTTTTCCTCTGGAGGCTAGCCCACTGTCTAGATAGATTTAATTTGTATTGAATAATTCTGAATGAGTGAGTTTTTATGGAGAGGGTGGCTTTTCATGGTGGATGAGACAATTATAAAGTTGCAAGTACATTAAGATTGTACATCAGATTTGAGTATTCAACAACACTATGGTATAAAAATGTTTTAATATGTGGTTGTAGTTTTAGTTGAAGAATCACATACTTAATGTATTTAATAGGTTCCTTCAGGTGAGATTGCCATGGTCAAGGAGCAACTGCAAGATGTGAGTCGACAAACAGCATGACCTTCAGATTTTCTTCTCAGTTGCTGTTCAGCATAGTTGAACTCATTACCTACCGACAAGTGTTTTATTTCCCCCTGTGCAAGGTTCTGGAAAAAAATTGGCAATGGCATGTTTATGACCATCAGAGAGAGGCCTGTATGCAGTGGAATCTGGCCAGAAGTGCAGAGCTCGAGCAGCAGTTAAACTAAGCCAAGCAAACACTAGAACAACAGCATAAAGAGACCAAATCAGAAGGTAGGGCCTCACCGAAAATCAGTAGGAAGTGATGTCACTTGAGTGAATCCACTTCTTTTACATGCTACGAGAAACTCTGCATCTACAGATGTTTTTAAAGGTCCACTTCACATCTGCTCTTTTTCTCCTATAATGGCAAATTTCATCTGTTATCTAAGCAGTGACAATGTTCTTCTCTGTAACTGCATTATCAATTGGTCATTGATGGTTAGTAAGTTATTCTAGCTGACATGTCAAGTTGTCTTATCTACATGGTCCACAAAGATCATTCAGCATGTTAACTTCAGATTAATTACGCTAGTGCAATGTACAACAAAAAAGGGCAGGGACATTTTTCCTAGAAAAGTAAGTTGCAAAAGACAATCTACAGCAACGTATCAGCCATAAGGCACAACAGTAAATACATGTACTGGACTACAGTGGACAGGACTGAGATTAATATACAGTAGGTCTGTAGAGTGTAGTATAGTTAGGCAGTGATACTTGAACTATATTTGTTCTAAGTTAACGCTTCTTACCAGAGGCTGCATGTTTTGGGGGTGCCCATGTTCAGCATTGATTTTATTTGCGATGTCACACTCCACAATAGTGATTAATGGCTCATATGGAAGTAGACGCTCAGAGCTTTAAGAATTTGCAGTTTTTCATAAGTTTATTTTTTTCCCCTTCTTCTCTAGCCTACTGGGTTTAAATATTATTATTTTATTGCCTGTACCAGTGTTAGTGTGGAGAGGTGTGAATTGTTTGCACAGCAGGGGGCTCACACCCCTCCCCTTTCCCATCATCCTGCTCACCGGCAGCTAAACGCATGATACTCTACACACAGAAACCCAACAGTGTCTTGACTAATCTTATAACAAGCAACAAAAAACGATTTTTTATTTATACTGATTCAAAAAGTCTGATAAGTCAGTAGTTAGCATCACATAAAAAAGATCATGCTATGTACTCCCAATTATCTTGCATTATTAACCATATTCACTTAACTTGAGCCTTTATTTAAAGGTTAATGGGTGCTTCAAGATTCTCTTAACTTCATGAAAGGTAATATTCAGAGGTCTGTCTTTCTGACTACCATGATCCAGGTCAGTCATCTGCCTCCATGCAGCAGGAGAAGCAGCTGCAGGAGAGCCAGAGGGAGATGGAGGAGGAACGCAAAAAGGCAAGCCGCCTACAGGTCGAGTTGGTGGAGCTGAAATCAAAGTATGAAGAGAAGAGCAGTGAGGTGGTGCGAGTCCAGGAGAAGCTGCAAGTGGAGCGTAGAAGTGTCCGACAAACTTTAGCAGAAGAAAGGAAGCTGAACACTGCGGGAGTACCCAGACTGCAGTGTAAGATAGAGGCGGCTGACGTAAGGCTTGAGGAGGAGAGGAAGAGAGCTGCCGAGCTGCTACTGCAGGTACGTTGGTCAGAGCAGTATGTGCAGTACAGTAATGTTACATTTGTAATAAATACAGTTTTTAGATGTAAATATATTGTGTTCGTTTCAATGATAATGTTGGAAAAGATCAAATAATTGTATCTTATATGCTCTTCCAAGCATCTTTTCAGTCCATGCACTGCACCTCGTGTATATAGTACAGGTCAGTTACACTGTCCCTGTTTCACCTACAAGCATAATGGTTTCTCCTTTGAAAGGCAAACTATCTTCAGAAATCTCTATTGACTCGGCATGAAGATCAGAAAAGAATGGCTGTTTTAGAGCAACAGGTACAAGATTTTGCTTCAGTGACCCTTTATAATACCAGATAGATGATGGAACGATTCTCTAAAGCATTTCCAACTTTATCTGGCAGATCCAATTGTCTGCCAGAGACTTTGAGAACGAGAAAATGGACCGACAAAGTCTACAGCACCAGCTCCACAAAGTGCTGATGGAGCTTCACAAGGCTAGAGACCAAATCACACGCTTGGAGTCGGCAGAAATCCACTTTCATCACATGATCAGGCTAAACTAAAATCACCTAAAATCAACCCATACAAGAGCTAAGATGTAGCTTTTGTATGGGTTGATTTTAGTTAATATACTATGTTATTCAGAATGTAGCTGTAGGTGTTATGATGGAGAATCAGTGGTTCTAAACTGACATAAAACCCTATTTAGCAAGACACTTGATCCGTAACTCTTCATTTGTATGTTTATGGTCATATTTATATTCAGTATCACTTTTGGGGTAAAGTTGATTTTATAAGTAAATCAAAAAGTAATTCAGTCAATCCAAATCAATGAACTTTATTTATTTATTTTAATAAAAATATAAAGAAACTGCAGCGAGAAACTCTGTTCTCTGAGCCAAGGTCATACACCAGGCTGGATTTGGATAAGATGACCAATCAGGACCATATCCTGACCCCACTTCTCCATTAAAGAGCTCCAACACATTGGATGAGAGCTTTATGGAGTGTCCCAACTGCAGGGCCTCATACAAGCCAGCACAGAGAGCTCCTTGAACATACTGACTACTGCTTTAATTAAGGGATTAGGGCTTGATATTGCTTATATATCAATATATATAATTGATATATAATTATATTTATAATTATATAAATATTTCCACTGTTTCACTGCTTTCCACTGTTGTTTTTTCATTTAGTTTTGGATTAATCAATGGTGTGCTTGATAGGCTTTTGAGTATTTGCAAAGGTATTGCCTATCCATTAATGTGGAGCATATTTAAAGTACATTTTAACTTATGTTAGTTCTGTTTGGGTAACTGTAATGTACCCAAGTGGCAAGTTTTCTTACCTAGTATTACCTCAAAGGTGTTGAAGTGGCACAGGATAGACTCACTTTCAGTAATCTGTCCTAATGCTGGAAATTAGATCTGTCTTGAATTAGGCTGAATGTGTGTAAATCCTTGTATTAGACCTATTTAATGAAAACAAAGCAAACAATCCAAAATCACTGAGCAAACTCGTGGTCAAAAAACAGGCAAAAGAGAGGCAGTCAGCAAACAGGACAAACTAGGTCAGGCCATAAACACGGGAACTGTGGACAGAAACAGGATCAAACGAGGAATGACAAACAAAGTGAAAACACGGCTTGGTAATGTCAGAACACATGGTAAGCTGAGCTTATACTTTTCAAAGAATGAATGAATAAAAGTCTCTTTTAAGGGTACTTGTTTGTGAGGCTCAACTGCAAAATCCTTCCAGTGCACTAGAACGGTCGTGCCCTAAAAAAAATTCCACAATGCACCACAAAAACCAGTAAGCCTCAATGCTCACTATGTTCCGTCACTGGAAATGACGTCATGTTTTCTGAAGCCTCTCAGCTCGAAAAAAAAAATGGGGTGTGAACTCGCAGCCAACTTCTGTCTACAAATGTAAGTAGCTTGTTATCATTGTTGTAGCTCTCAAATGATTACTTAAACTATGGATTTTTATGTTTATTTGACTTTCTTTATACAGTTTGTTTGAGTCTAGCAACTTTTACATTTTTTATGATTTTTTAAAAAATCCACTAGCTCGTGTACCATCCTGCTTGAAGTACCATGACAGAAATACATGTGATTAAGATAACAAATTTATATGACATATAAAATTTAAATATTTTTAAGTTTTTAATTTTTGGTGATGTTTTATAATGCGAGTACGTAATCGTGTCGCTGGAAACTGAGTTATAAGTGTCCCAATGTGTAGTGAGCCAGGGTCCTTACCAGTGCTCGAACTCATCTACACAATATACTGATTGATGACCTAGGGAGCAAGGGGCCCTTGACTCGTGTAGTGTCCTTTGGTTGCACTTTGCAAAATCTTGCCAGAAGCAGTATGCCATCCAGTATTTCTCGCCTACTGAGAATTCTGACGTATTAGCCCTCTGGCGTACAGCTTTTCACCGACCGTGTAGTAGGGTAGTATACAATTTTGGACACAGACAATATTTAATAAATAGTAATTAATAGTACAATGTAGTATTATTATTATTATTATTATTATTATTATTATTATTATTATTATTGATAATAATAATAATATAGAAGTTCTAGTGAAGGAACCAAGAATACAATTATCCATAAAAAGAAAAAAAAAAAAAACCCACTTAGTGCAAGATTGCTTGTTACTGGCAGGTCAGCACTGTAGTGATTACAGAATGCTGTCTACCCAGCCTGGTTAATAACAGAAATTGCCAGTGGAAAGAAGCTGTTTTAATGGCTTGCAATGTTTGTTATCAGGGAGCGAAATTCCTTTCCTAATGGTAGATTTTAGAATAGGTAATTAGCAGGGTGGGAGGTGTCACTGGTGATGGTATTGAATGCCGAGCAGAAATCTACAAAGAGGATCCTGGCATATGTGTTTGGAGAGTCTAGGTGCTTTAATACAAATGGAAGCCCGATATTAACTGCATTGTCTACAGATCTTTTGCTTCTGTAGGCAAATTGCAGTGGATCTTTAGTACTGGATTTGAGAAATCCCATCATCAGTCATTCATGATAACAAGTATTCATGATAACAGAGGTGAGGGCTACTGGTCTGTAATCATTAAGGCCCATTAACTTTGTTGTTGTTTTTTTAACTGATATTTGGAAGCATGCTTGAACAGTATTCAGCTCAAATAACTGAATTGAATGAAGTTCAATATATCTGTAAAGATGGAGGACAGCTGATCGGCACAGTGTTTGAGACTTCCAGGTGCAATAGTCAGGGCCAGGAGCTTTTTTAACATTTATTTTTATGAATTGTCCTCTCACCTCTCATCACCATGCTCATCATGCATTAGACTGATACATCAGCCTCTACAATATTCTATAATGTATTAATGAGGTGACTTAAAAACTGAATTTGCCACAACACTGCTGCTTAGCCCCATCCATTCATGTGTCCTGACTGAAACCTGTTACCCCAGGTCAACTGCCTGACATTTCGCCTTCAACACCCCTGCACCTTTCAACATAGAGGGACAACTGCCTTACATCAGTCAAGAAATCCATCTCACATTGTAAGAATGGCAGACTCCAGTACCTCATTCAATGGGAGGGATACGGCACAGAGGAAAGGTGCTGGGTACCTACTCAAGATGTTCTGGACATCCTCCTTTATAATGAGTTCCATGCCCGTTATCCTGAAATGTTTTTTTTTTTTTAAATGTACTCCAAATCACCAAACGATACAAAGTATCATTCAGTTTGTTATTGTTATCCTGGTTTTTGATCTGTTTGCTTTGTCTCACTTTTTGAATTTGTTTGTTCTGCTGCTTTCAATAAAAGCACTATTTTGCTACCGCATCTGCTTTATCCATCTGACACAATACAACCTGAAAAGTCCTTCAAATAGACATTTACAGCCATAGGATACCTTATCTTATAAAATGGGATACACAATAATTATAATCTATAAAGCAGCAAATCTTTTATCTATTAAATATTAACTTCAATAAATTATGGCATTATGTACAATGTACAATGTACAAACATTATGGCATACTGGGTAGCACTGCCGCCTCACAGCACCAGGGTCCTGGGTTCAATCCTGAGCTCGGGGTACTGTGTGTGTTTGTGTGGGTTTCCTCCAATATCCTCCCACTGTCCAAAAACATGCAGGTAGGCAGATTGGTTATGTGTTGTGGTGCCCTGCATTGGACTGGCATTCCATTTGGGGTGAATTCTCCCATCTTGTGCCCAGTGTTACATTTCATACAGTTGATTGAGACCCTGACTAGGATAAAGCAGTACATAAAGATCAATGAATGATGAATGTCAACGTTTTAGTGACTATAAGGTGTTTCCTCTAAATTCCACTGCAGTGGAAAAACATAATACTGAAGATGAGAAGGTTTTAGTTACAGTAGTACTGTGTACTGCATGAATCCTAAGTGCACACTAAACAGCTTTAAAATGACTTCTGTACCAATCACATTACAGTTTTTTTCTTTTTTATACATTTTATGTTACAGTAGTGCAGACAGAACAAATGGCACACAGGCTCCACAAATTAAAACTTCTTTTCAAACACTGTTCATGTTCATATAAATGTGAGTCAAATAAAAAAATTCTGTTCTGTTATACTTGCACTTAATCAAAAGGATATTGTTAGTACAACACTGCCACTAATATGCTAGTGTGCTGACAATTTCTCCATTTATATGGTAAATGTTTTAATTGGAAAATTTGTTACAACCGTGTCTTCCCCTTGTTTAATCAAAATAATGATCAAAAATATACTTGTGTATACATACCTGCACTCATTGCTCTGTGCTAAAACGTCCCCACAAAGGATATGACAGTGTTGACTTTTTTTAAACTACAGCATGCAAAGCGACGATATTTTGAGAACACATAGTGACACATTTATGCTAGTAGTTACTACTGTGGTTTATGAACAGAGGCTGAATAGTTTATTAGTCAGTTGTATTACTTGTGAGAAATGAGTATGGATCTCATCCGTTACACATCAGAGAAGACAGGAGGAAAAGGTAAGTTTCCACTTTATATTTACATTTACATTTATTCATTTAGCAGACACTTTTATCCAAAGTGACTTACAAATGAGGAAATACAAGCAAAGTGTGACTCGTGTCACACATTTCACTTTAACATTCACATTAAATTAAAAGGGATTAAGTTTACTCAAGTCAAGTTTGAAAACTCTCAACTGACTGGAGGAATTTTCAAGATAGTCACCTGCGATCAGAAGCCAATATATTACACATAAAAGCACATGGCACCCTAAAAGGAGCAGCTAAAGGGGCAAAGGGTTCATTACTAAGTGGTATCTCAGTAAAAGGCAAGCTGTATGTTTGTCTGACCCATTTTTAAAATACTCTTATTATTTATTGGAAAGCCAAGACTCGAAAGTTTTATTTTCACATTTGTGTGATAAAATACCATAAAAACATAAACCAGAAAGATGACAAAGTAAATCTCTTCTTGCCAATCCTCACTAGTAAAACATCTCGACACAAATAATTACAATCTTACAGTAATGCCACAACAGCAAATAAAAGTCTAAAGTCAATAGGAAAAGAGTAACAGAATAAATGTTTCAAAAGAGTCAGATTGAAGGAGTTGTTACCCATTCAGTCCAATGATACCTTTTTTTAATGAAAGGTACAGTCCAGGATGTGTTTTGCATGAGTGAATCTGCAGCAGGCTCAGAAAATGCAAAATAAGCAGAAAGCAGACACAGGTGATAAACAGTGCTGATATGTGAAGAAAAATATCTGTTTACACATTAATACACCATATGGTCAAAAGTATGTGGACACCTGACCATCACACCCATATGGCCTTCCCCAAACTGTAGCCACATTGTTGGAAGCGCACAACTGTCGAAAATGTCCTTGTATGCAGTAGCATTACAATTTCCCTTCACTGGAACTAACCGGCCCTCTCATCCAACACCAGTGCCTAACCTCTTGCATTCTTGTGGCTGAATGGGCAAATCCTCACAGCCCCAGTCCAAAATCTAGTGAAAAGTATTCCCAGAAGAGTGGAGTTATAGCAGTGAAGGGGAGACCAAATCTATATTAATGCCTACGTTTTTAGAATGGGATGTTCAAAACTCGGGTGTCCACATACTTTTGGCCATACCGTGTACATTCTAAAAAAGAGCTTATACTGTTTTTGTGCCATAATCATTGCTTTTATGGTTGTAATAATAACAATTTAGTCATTCTATTTATATTATAATGTTGTTGAATTCTTAAATTTGACTGGTCAGGAGGTGTTCATTAGTTTTCTAATGCCTCGTGATAACAGGACTTAACTGCCACAACATTAAACATAACTATAAACTGAATTTTAAAAAGCACGCTGCGCTATTGTTTACTTAATTTTAAAAAATATTGTTGGCAAATGACTGTGTTATAAGAGTATAAAACACTTTGGGATGTGCTGTTATAAGAAAATAATCTGCTTAGGGGTGGTAACCAAATCACACCACACCATGGAGAATGAAGATTTCCTATGAAAATAACACAGCCTAGTATGTTTTAGTCCTTAGATATCATGCTGGCCTTATTTAATTTGATATTGCCTTGATACCACTTCACAAGCAAGAGTTGTGTAGGCTAATAATTAGCCTATTATTTATTATATGTTTTCAGAATTTGTGTCCATGTGACTTTCTACTGTGTTTAGAGGTTTAAAGCTATAAGTAATTGGATTTAGCAGCCATCAGGAGTAATTTACTATAATTTACAGGGCAAACTCAAAACAAAACAAGATATCTAGAGCAATCATCTCGTATTCCAAAACAGATTATAGCATTTAAGGCACTGACACTCTGATGTCAACTGTCATTATCCACAATCTGAGAAGATGCAGAGGTCAAATAAGAAAACTTCTGCAAGATATAACATAATTCATTTACAAAAAAAAAACACATTTGTAATTCATTATATTTACTGTTGGATATAGCTGTTATGTAGCTAGGAGAAGATCGCTCTTCTGAGCCGCCTTTTGTGCACGTCCTGGGCACGTTTCTGCCTCTCTGTCAGGTTGCTGCTCAGGGACTGTCTGATGACAGGAAAAATAACCTTCTCTCTCACAATCACCTGGGTCTGATGTCTACAGCAGGAAAATAAGCATATCATAATAGGGTCTAGAATGCTATACATACATACATACATACATACATACGTACACGTGTGTGTGTGTGTATGTGTATGTGTATATATATATATATATATATATATATATATATATATATATATATATATATATATATATATCCCTTCCTAAAGTAAGTATTGGAACGGCAAGGCCAATTTTACTGTTTTTGCCATACATGGAAGACATCAAGTTTTGAGATCACAAGATGAAAATGAAAATTGACAAAAAGATGACAAAATGAAAATTCAGCTTTCATTTACTGAGAGTTACAGCTAGATGTGTTAAACAACTTAAAACATGGCACCTTGCTATTTTTTAAACCCACCCATTTTTTAAGTGATCTAAAATATTACAACATGGGTCATTCCATCTCAAGTGGTCCTATAATTGCAAAGTTGGTTGCTTGTATTTTACAGTAATTCTGTTTATAACAGAAATACAATAGCTTATGCTTGTCAGTGAGGTCATCCTGGTTTGGACCACTTGAGATGGAATGACCTGCATGTGACTGTCAGGTGTTTCTTGTTGCCCATGTGTGCCCTGATAATTGGTTAAACAGTTATCAGCTCTGAATGTCTAATATTAGTTTGAGCCCTAGCTTTCACCTGTGAAGACTGCATTTGGTAAAAAGGATAAACCAACATGAAGACCACAGAGCTGTCTCTGGGAGGAAAGTAAGCCATTTTGAAGCTCAGAAAAAAGGTAAAATCAATCCAAGCCATTGCACAAACATTGAGCATAGCCAATACAACAATTTAGAATGCCCTGAAGAAACCACAGTGGTACTAACAACCAGACATGGAACAGGTTGGCCAAGGAAAACCACAACAGTTAATGACAGAAACTTTGTGAGAGCAGTGAAGTAAAACACAAAAACAAGTCAGTGACAACAACAACCTCCACAGGGCCGGGGTGAAGTTACCACAATCCACTGTTCAAAGAAGACTTACTTAATAGCAGAACTACAGAGGCCTTACTACAAGATGCAAACCACTCAATCAGCAGTAAGAATCAGAAGGCCAGATTGGAATTTGCAAAGAAATACGGAGATGAGCCACAAAAGTTCTGGAACCAAGATTAACCTCTACCAAAGTGATGGAAAGGCCAAAGTGTGGAGAAAGAAAGGATCTGCTCATGATCCAATACATACAATCACATCAGTCAAGCATGATGGAGATAATGTCATGGCTTGGGCTTGCATGGCTGCTTGTGGAATGGGCTCACTACTCTTTATTGATGGTAATCTTGATGATGGTAGCAGCAGAATAAATTCAGGAGTCTACACAAACATTCTGTCTGCCAATGTACAAAGAAATGCATCCAATCTAATTGGGAGGAACTTCATCATTCAGCAAGACACTGACCCAAAACACACTGCCAACACAACAAAGGACTTCATCAGTTTAAAAAAAAGTGGAAGGTTTTAGACTTGCCAAGTCACTCACCAGACCTTAAGCCAATTGGGCATGGATTTCACCTCTCGAAGAACAGACTGAATGGAGAAAACCCCCAAAACAAACAATAACTGAAAGATGCCGCAATACAAGCCTGTAAAAGCAACACAAAAGAAAAATGCGAGAGTTTGGTGATGTCAGTGGGTCATCGGCTTGATGCAGTTATTGCAAGCAAGGGATATGCAACCAAATATTCAGTGTTATTTACTTTAAGACTGTCTGTTCCAACACTTCTGGAAAAAGTTACAAAAAAATTGGGTGGTCTGCCACCAAAGGTGTTTAATACATCAAGATATAAATATCAGGAAATGAAAGCTGAAATTCTGATCTTTCATCTCATATTCATCTTTTAAGCTCCAACCCAAATGTCTTCAGTGAATAGCAAAAACATTAGAATTGGTCTTGTCATTCCAATACTTTATATATAAATCTACAATACCTTGCGTCACCCCCTTGAACTATTCCACATTTTTAAAGTGTTACAACCTGGAACTGGAACTGAATCTACACAAAATAACCCAAGTGCTGGGGGAATTCATTTGCAAAATTGTTTACCAAAAAAACCCATTAAAAATGTGTGATTATACGGTCCCTTCTGAAAGTATTTGAACATTCTGTAGAGCACCAGTAAATCCATTATTAAAATATTGAAAGAATCACAACCAAAACTCTGCCTAGAGGAGGCCATCCACCAAAGTCCAAGAGGCCAGGAGTAACTCTGAAGGAGCTGGAGAGATCCACAGCTCGGATTAGAGAACCTGTTCACAGGACAACCATAACCACGGACACTCCACAAATCTGGACTTTCTGGATAAGTGGTGTGAATAAAGCCAATATTGAAAAAAGCAAGGGGGTGAATACTTATGCAAGGCATTGTATAAATCTATATTCTTTATAAGTAAGAGATGCAGATGAGTCAACCTACTGTATTTTTGGCAAGGTCTTAAGAGATAGTTTTGGAATGTGTGTCCACTCTCCACTTATGGAAGCAAGAAATAAATAACAACATTAGTAGAAGATATGTCTTTGAGTAGTACCTTGACATAGTGACATATTGACAAGAGTACCTTGTGTTGTCAGCAAGATATGTCTTTGTTAGATTGCAGACCTCAGGTGAGAGTTTCTTTCTGTTTAACAGGTCTCTAAGAACAGCCTTCACACGCAACAGCTGAGATAAAAGACAAATACAGCCTTTATATCTATTGTTGTGTTACTTATCATTGGTCAGCTTCTGAAGTGTTTTTAATCCTTGTTCTTTATTCACTTTGCGATTATGTTGTGCACTAGATGATAAACATTAATATCTCATTGGCCAACATTATTTTTTCTCAATCATTTACATTTGTTGACTAATGTGAATGCTGTGATTCAACAATTTATTTTTCCCAAAGGCATTATAAATTTGAGATCATCTTAACTTTAAAGCTAGTTGAGACTGGTCAGTGTGTCTATAATCAAGTTATACAGTATGTTCTACTGCAATATTTGTTATTATAGACACTTCAAAACAGTCATGTTTGGTAGCAGGCTGCCTAGGTATAAGCAGCATAACAACAGCTTTATTTTAAGCTTACTTATTTTGTATAATCAAGAATTATATCTACCATTCTCAACTAATGTGATCTCATTCTTTTGTTCACTACACTGTATAACAGTTCTATGAAAAAAAACTGCCAGTTCAACTAATTATTATGTTAACATATGTACAGTGCTGTGAAAAGTATTTGCCCCATCCTGATTTCTTCTGTTTTTGTGTATATCTCATACTAAATTGTTTCAGAAATTAAAACAAAATCTAAGATAAACCAATGGCAACCTGAGTAAACACAAAATACAGTTTTTTAAATGATAATGTCATTCATTGAAGCAAAAAAGTTATCCAATACCAACTGGCCCTGTGTGAAAATGTATTTGCCCCCATAGTTACTAATTCCCCAAATCTATGAAACTGCATTCATAATGGGGTTCATCTGGACTAGACACAACCAGACCTGATTACTGAAAACCCTGTGTAATCAAATCAGCACTTAAATAGTACTTTTTCAACAGCATGAAGTTGGTTAAAAGGTCTTACTCTTTAACACACTATGCCAAAATTGAAAGAAATTCCAGAAATGATGGGGAAGAAGGTGATTGCAATACATCAGTCTGGGAATGGTTACAAAGCTATTTCAAAGGCTCTGGGACTCCAAAAGACCACAGCAAGAGCCATTATCTACAAACGGAAAAATTTAGCATAATAGCAAACCTTCCCAGAAGTGGCCGCCTTCCAAAATTCCTCCAAGAGCACAGCAACGACTCATCCAGCAAATCACAAAAGACTCAAGGACAACATCAAAGGAACTACAGACCTCTCTTGCATCAGTAAAGGTCACTGATCATGACTCCACTATCAGAAAGACAATGGACAAAAATGGCATCCATGGACGTGGCGAGGTGAAAACCACTGCTAACCCAGAAGAACATTAAGGCTCGTCTGAATTTTGCCAAAACACACCTTGATGATCCTCAAACCTGTTGGGAGAATGTTCTGTGGACTGATGAGTCGAAAGTGGAACTGTTTGGAAGACTGGGATCCCGTTACATCTGGCTTAAACCATCCATCCATCCATCCATTCCAAACACAGAATTCCACAAAACGAACATCATGCCTACAGTAAAGAATTGTAGTGGAAATGTGATGGTGTGGGGATGCTGTGCTGCTTCAGGACCTGGGCAACTTGCAATAATTGCAAGAAACATTAATTCTGCTCTCTACCAGAAAATCCTTATGCAGCAAGACAATGATCCAAAGCACAGGAGTAAATCCTAATCCTAGACGTAAGTGAAAGACTGATCTCCTGTTATCGGAAGTATTTGGTTGCAGTTATTGCTGCTAAAGGTGGCACAACCAGATTTTAAGTTTAAGGAGGCAGTTAGTTTTTCACATGGGTGATAGCTGTTGGATAATATTTTGCTTCATTAAAAAGTAAATTAATTAATTAAAACTGTATTGTGTGTTTACTCAGGTTGCCTTGTTGTATTTCATGTGAAGATATAAAACTATTTAGAATGAGATATACACAAAAACAGAAGAAATCTGATTGATACAGTTTAGTGTTGCATATGTTTGAATAAATAGTACATCCTAAATTAAGATAAAAGTTTAGCCAATAATAGTGACATGAGAATTTAAAAATGAGAATAGGTCTATATAGTTGACAGATTCCTCACCTCCTGACACTGCAAGGTGTTGGCGTTATAGAGCTGCCCAATCATGGCCTCACACTCCTGCAGGGTTGGAGTGCGTGGTGGATGGGATGAACCATCTCGGATCCTCAGAGGAAGCAGAGACATAATGCTGGCCACATTATGTTCTACACCATGACATACTGTCTCTGGCTTCTCTTCAGAGCTTAAGCAGATCAAAGCAGTAAAGATTAATGTACTGGTTCTGGTCATTTTGTGAATGTTTCCTATGTAAAATAGGTGGAGTGGGTGCAGGATATTACCAGACGACTCCAGTCTGACACTGCTTTTCATGTAAGCCCGATGGACTAGGCTCTAACAAGAGTTGGATACATCACAGAGAGAATCATATTACAGATCTTTCCAATTTAACAGAAATGTTGTGCACACATTTTATATTCTACCTCTTGGAGGAAGATGCTCTGCTCCCATAATCAGTCGATACTGCAACTCTGGAAAAGAGCCATACATCTGTGAGAAAGGTAAGGCTTAATTTGTGCAGCTGCTTATTTACAATCTCCACATACTGAATAACATTGAACTACACTAAAAATGATTCTTCACACCTTTGTTAGCACGCTTCAGGTGTTCAATCTCCTCGTGTAGCTTCTCCAGTGTGCTTTTATGCGTCTGCTGAAGGAACTGGATGTCTTTCTCCAGTGAGGCTACCCTCGCCCCAGCTGGGTCCATCCCTACACTGGTCTGAGCGGTCTTGCGGCCCTGTCTGTCTGATGGTGCTGCTTTATACTCACATTCACAGGAAACTAGAAGAGTGTCACGAGCCCGGTCGAGGGTTCCAACCCGGCTCCAGCTGGGCAAATTTCGCAGAGGGGGTAAATTGCTGGTGGACATAACGTTATGCGCTAATTAACATACTTGAACTCTTATTAATAATTTAAGATAGACTATCGGCTCTTCCAGTCATCTGCTTCCGATACACACGAAGCAGTACTGAGACAAGACCTATCTCTTGGCTACTATTTCGCTGGAGTGCATTTTATTTTAAAAAAATAATTAAATAATAATTAATTAATTAATTAAACTGAACAACATAGTTAATCTAAGCCCTGTATATCATAGAGAGAGCCAGCTACCTCGATTGTTGTTTTAACATGGCTGTCTAGCTAACACTGCCTGGACGAGCTTATCCTCGAAGCCTTGAAGCCATCGTCGAAAAATCTGGAAACATTAACCAGCTTTACTTTATTAAAAAGGCTTAACGCATGTGACAGAAAATTCAGTAGTCAATTCCGTGGTCTTCAGCAGGAATCAACCGTTGTCATGACAACGGCAAAATCGGCAAGAACACCGGAAGTGACGTGTGAATAACTTTTTAAAGGTGACGATTATTATTATTATTAGTGTTGTTGGTGTGCAACATGCCGTTTTAATAAAACAATTTTTAATTTACTATTTTTTAATTGACACACCCCCTGGCTGTGCTTCACCAACCTCTGGATCCCAAGACCCCACTATGAGAACCATTAATTAATTTAAAGCACAAGTCATCAGATTTCCACAGCAGTTATGAACAAAGTCACGATACCACAAAAAAAACTGTCAGAGAACCTTTATTTTCAATGACAAAGCTACAGAAATGAATACAGAAGGAGAAACATAGCAGAACTGTCACAATCCACCCCAATATAAAAGCAAAAACAATGTGTGTAAAATTCAATAGTACATGTTTACGGTCAGATCTCTAATGATCATTGAGTAAACACTCATACATTACATAGTCAGGGCATGCTGTGAAATATCAAACAATTACAGAACTATAAACAATTTGAGTGAACTGCAATCGTATGAACACACAAGACTTGTAATTTTCTTAGAAGAATTTTGGAGTAGCACTGTGAGCTGTGACATCCTCAATTATATAAACTAGCAAAGCATACTGCAAAAAAAAACACAAAGACAGATGTGGGATTATAACTATAAACAAATGGTCAACACACTAACGCAAGTTGGCAAAATGGAACACTTCAAAATCACAGCCAATGAGCCTGATACATATAGCAATGTCATAGAGAATTAAGTAGATGTACACCATGTATAATGAATAATTAACAATATAAAAGAGAAAATAAATAGTCTATTTGCTGTGGGGAATATGTGCATTTTCTTAAAAGCCACACATCACCAAATAACTAACAAGCTAGGGGGAAATAATTTAAGTTTTTAAAAATTCCACAAGACTTTGGAGAAATTGCTGACGTTTCTGCCACACACGGTTTTTCAAAGGTTGAATTTAAAACAAAGTCAAACTCTGGCATTAAGGTCAATTGTTTTGAACAGCAAAAAATCACTATTATACAATATTATCAAACATGAAGTACATAAATATAAAACATACAGGGCATCATCGAAGTGCAGAGTTCACTTAAGTTTAAGTGTTTCAAAAAAAGAAACCAACCACCCCCTCCAAAAATATGTTAACAGTGAAAAAATGTTATCAGTGTAGGTGCATGGAAAAGTGAAAATACACTCTGGATCAAAATGTGTGTACACACATGACCAGCTGAAAAATGTTACATCCAAACTGAAAGAAAGCACTAAATATAAGATAACTACAATGTGGATTTTTACATGTAGAATGTGACAAGAGACTGACGTGTTGTATTTAACAGAAGAAGGAAAAAAAAAAAAAAAAAGTAGAGGAAACCTAAAATTCTCTCAAAAACCCTACTCAATGAGCCCAAGAAGCAGCTGGATTACTGTATGCCTAATCTCAGTCTACACTTAGATTCACATTAGTACATAATAAAGAATGCCACTTTTGACCCAACCAAGAAGTAGTTTTGTTTAGGTCTCAGGTCTTTACACTTTACAGGCATCTACATGCAAACTATGGTAACGAAAGATGAACATTTCTCAGTGATTATCAGCCATTCCAGGAGCACTGTCATACTGAAATCCCACAACTGACAGTTTTAAACGTGGATGGAGTTGAGACAAGGGCAAATTGGCTAAAGGGTACTGTAAAGTATTAGGCCTACATGTAGATGATTTATTACATGGCAAATGGACTTTGCAGGTTGCTCGGTCCATGAATTTTTGGGAGGCTGCAAAAGGTACCTTAAGCATGGGGGTGGCAGGGCTGGACAACACAAAAGACTTTTAAAAAATGCTTTTTCATCAGGGTGTGTAAGCAGGCGGTGGTTGGAACTGATTGGCAATGTCATAGTCAACTGGATAAGTCTCACTGCTCTCTTCCATCTCAGAGAGTAGTTCTAGGGCCTGCTCCTCTTCCTCAGTGGGGTAATGGCGGAGCAAGTTAGCAGCCGTGGCTAAAATGGAAGCTCCTCCAGCTCCAGCCACTAAGTAAAAGCTGATGGCAAATGTGACATAGATGAGCGAGCCGTGATACTTCTTGTGTTGCTGCTGCAGGGTGAGGATGAGCTCTGAAGCCCAATAGCAGAAGCCAATCACAGTGGCACACTGGAGCACTAGACAGTGGAGAAGATTGCAGAGGTATTCCGTTCAGGATTTCTTTTATATTTGAATACATTCCCTGTTTTTTACTGATCATTTTTCATTATAAAATAAAAGAGCAGAAAGCATCCTGACATGCTGAATACCTGTAAAAATGTGAGCGAAGGCATATCGGCGTGTAATTTTGAGAGCAGGGTGTTTAGGCCCAAAGACATCCAGGAGAAAAGCTGTCAGGCTACACAAGATGCCCAAGAAACAGAAGGCAGCAATGACTCGCAACAGTAGGATAGTCTGGGAATTAATACAGTAGTCTGTTGGGAAAACAGAACAAGCATCGATTGTTTATACATTTAAAACCATTTATAAGAATGTTTCTTGGAGACCAAATCTATTTATTTTTTGCTTTTAACACAAAAGAGCCAGGAATTTACTATGTTAAGATAGAGCATGGTTAAGACTGAGTTGAGAGTGAGCAAAAATGTCTGGAGGGTTATGACAGTGCATTAAGAATACTGTTTATGTAATTCAACCACCAATAATCATGTTGCCATGTGCAAAAACCTGCTGGATGGCTATTCAAGTTGAGGTGCCTGTGGCATATTCTTATAGACACTTCACTATTCACGTGAAAGGCTTCATTAGGTATTTAAAATTGTACCACAAGCTCAATAGACTTCACTAATAAGTACTAGAGTGTTTAGTGACTGTTAACAATAGGGTTATGAATAATTGCCTTCAATGAGTTTCTCGTCTATGTATCCCAGCACGTCAGCCACCCCAAGCTCCTGTCTGGGGCAGGTTCCTCCATGCACACGCAGCCACGCCGGTTCAGCCAGGGCCGTGCACAAGGCTGTGATGGAGAGCGCACCAGGGAACGCAGACGCTAGACTGCGTTCAGGCTGCTTGGGAACGGCAGGCCCGCCTCGTCTCCTGCGGGTTACAGGAAGAGCGCTTCCCGCGGGGGCATACATCATCCACTAGCCGAATCTCACAACTGAACACCGCAATATGGTAGGGCTTAACTGCGAGAGGACTGTCCTAAAATACTGAAAACAGACCAATATGGACATTTGCATAGGAGTCATTTTTCAGCAGCACTCAGTGACTTTAATGCCTGCATTTTGCTAAACTATAACAGTGTAAATTTTACACATGAAAATTACAAGTCAGACACCCTGTTATGCTTAAATAGAAGAGGAACATGCAAATGTGTACCCTGTCAATAATAAGCACCTTTTTCCTAATGACCCATCACTTATTATTATTATTTCCTGTTAGAACTACTAAGATTTAAAATGTTTTTAACTGAAGCGCATCACAGTTAAACTCTTTCATACAAAAATCACTTATGTGGTAAATATAATAAAGCATCAATATAATAAAATTAATCCTAAAGAACTTAAAAAAAAGGTACATTTGCAGTTCCAAAAATAAATTTCTTTCCAATTTTTGCCTTTTTTTTTTTTTAACAGTAGCCAATTTCAGATCCACCATCTTTCTGCTGGTCTTACCTGCATATTATAATTCTGATCATTCTGACACTAATTCAATAAATCGCCTAGGTCACTCAAAAAAATTACTAAAGAAACAGCAACTTATTTTTAAACATTAAGAACGGTAACTTTTTCTTTTGTCAAATACAAAACTTTGGGGAATACATATCTTACTATCCAGCCACGATGTAAAAAATGAATCGTATGCGTTTTATTATGCATATTAGAGAACAAAGATAATCGTAAAATGGTAGTTATCCGTTAACTGTGAAAACAACAAAGACCGGTTTATAATCGGTACCGTCTCTCGGTGGTAGAAGCACTTACCTGTATGGATCAAAGATCGTGTTTACTCAGAGTCAGAGACAGCCATAGCGGAAGATTATGAAGTTTTCCAGTAATCGCACAGGCCCAGGTTAGCTCAACACGAAAGCTAAACAACCACACAGCTATCACATAAAGCAACACATGACGGGTTCCTAAAATTATAATGTCCTCTTTCAAAATACAAAACCTTACCGAATTTGTAACTAAGACAGCGTCATTTTCGCGTTTCACACCTAATCACAACAAAAAAAATCACAAAGGCTGTAAATGAAACAGCACACAATCCACTTCCGCGTTTTCTCCCTTTTCTTTACATTTCCGGTTCCTGTTTTTACAGCGTTAAGGGAAAGCAAAAGGGTGCAGTCCGTCATGAATTGAGCATGCCTATGCCCTACTCCCTCTGAAGGGTCCCTCTGTAGGGGTCGACGTTAACGCCCCTATTAATTAAAGCGCACTTAAACGTCATTTCACAAAGCTGAAGTTTGTTTAATTGATATAACAACAGTAATGTTTCGTAGGGTAACAAGGTTGCAAACCAGTAACAGAGTCACTACCGTTTAAATGGCGTAATATGTCCAAATGAACAACAGTAAATAGCCTACTACTCCTGCAGCCTGCTAAGCTATAATTAAATGAAAAGCTACTGGAAGTATCTTCGAAAAGAAACAGAAAAGTGGAGAAGAGACGTGGAGACAGACAGGAAAAAGTTAACGAAACACTTGAGAAATGTATTTATTTGTTTGTTTTAAAAAAAAATGACCAGCACAAAAAGAAGGGAGTAAAGTGAGGAAGCTCCTTTGAAAAACATAAGCACTCCACGAAAAATTCAGGATACCTCCTAGTGCAGGAGTGCTAAACTCAAATAACAAATAAACAGAAAGTCAGCATTTTTCAGTTCATTTGAAGGACATAATGTAATGTAATTCGTTTTAATTATATTATTTATTTTAGAATTTTGAAATTAGAAAAAGGCCTAACAAAGTATTCTGTATACAACATTAGATTAAATTGATGCCATATATATATATATATATATATATATATATATATATATATATATATATATATATATATATATATATATATATGTGTGTGTGTGTGTAACGGGTATGGAAAACATTCCTTAAATTTAATGTGTATAATTACACAAAAAGGATGTGTACCTGATGTGGCTGTCTGTTTGTCTGAGTATTTTTCCTTTTGATTGTCGTGATGTCATTGATTTGTGTAATTTCCTGTTTTGGCTCCTCTACCCTTTTCGTGGTATAGTTGAATGGGAGAGGGAGGAGAGAATAAATGAGCAGTTGACCCAGTTGCCGTCCCCCTTTTTCTTTGGATAAAATAAAACACAACGCAGACTACAACCAGTTATATATATATATATATATATATATATATATATATATAGTGTGTGTGTGTGTGTGTGTGTGTGCGTGAATATATATATTGCTTTTCAAATATTCAAGAGATATACATGTAAGAAAAGTTTGAAAATGCCTGCTAATTATTTATTAGCACATTTTGTCAGTAGCTGAGTTTATGGCTGAATTTATATATATATGAATTTTATTTTATTTTATTTTTTGCTCTATTTTGCCCCCTAGTGGAATAACAGAGACTATGCCTTTCTGTGTGAATCTTTCCAGCCAAATCCGGACCACAATTCAATTTCACAATTTCCGTATTAATATGATGATTGTTTGACACCTCTGGTGTATCTCAGTGTATATGGATGCACCTATCAGAGAGGTTTCTCACATCGAATGGAGAAAATGGGTGCCATGAATTCAATGAAATTTTATTTGTATAGCGCGTTTAACAATGGACACAAAGCAGCTTCACATGAGTATATAAATTCAGGATATAAATATTACAATTGAATTGATAAATTTATCCCCAATGAGCAGTTTTATTTATCTTAAATAAAACATTAATTAACAAGTTTGTTTTTATCTAGCACACGGGACTGGAGAAGTCTGTGTAGGCGGCGCTATAGGTTATACAGTAGTATTGACCCAGGAAGCATCGAAGAAGCAACGAGCAGGAAGCCGGAAGTATCTGATAAACAACTGTTATAAGTGGCAAACAGTGAAGTTTTATTATTGTTATTGTTAGAATTATTAACATTAACAAGTTACTGAAATCGTCTCCTACTTCGTGTGCGGTTTTTTTTCCCCCCACCCGTGTTAGCACAGTGATCAAATGAAGGCTATGTTGCAGCTTGTGCACAGACTGAGCGCTCACCCGGACTCACGGTGCTGGTATGTGTCGTGGAGCCCCACAGGAGCACTGCTGGCTTCCTGCGGAGGAGACCGATCTATACGGATATGGGGCAAAGAAGGTAGACCTGATTCACACACTCACACTGCCCATTCTTGCTCATACTCACTCGTGTCTGAAGTGTAAAACAAATGTTCTGTAATGAATGTTGTGTACCCGCACAGGAGACATTTGGCAGTGTAAGAGTGTGTTATCAGATGGACACCAGAGAACTGTCAGGAAGGTCTCCTGGTCGCCCTGTGGGAATTATCTTGCATCTGCCAGCTTTGATGCCACCACATGTATCTGGAAAAAAAAGGATGACGAATTTCAGGTTAAAAAATAATATAAATAAGAAAAAAAATGCATATGCTTCTATATGTACTGTACGCAGCATGTTCTTGTATGGTGTGATATATAAACACAGAGATACTGTATTAAAACACCTTTGTTGCTGGTTAAAATGTGAACTGATGCCCCATATTTTCCATGCACTGAGTGCTAATAATACGCTACCCCTCATCAGTGCTTAGTTTACGAATGAACTGGATCATTTTGTTTGGCACACTGTTTTTCAATACAGCACCAACACTACAGTTGCTCCATCTCTAAGCTTCAATTACTATAAATGTATAAATGTCGTATTTAACATAAAACTTTTCAGCTTGGCACTCAGATTTCAGACAAGTCTCGGATTTGTTTTTCTTCAGTGCCTTACGGTGTTAGAGGGACACGAAAATGAGGTGAAGTGTGTCGCGTGGGCCCCATCTGGTAACTTACTAGCCACCTGCAGCAGAGACAAGAGCGTTTGGATATGGGAAGGTGCGTACTGTGAATCTGTGATGTATTTTTAAAAAATTCCGAACAAACTGCAGCCAAAAATGACCCTTTTGGTTTTCAGTCAAAAGAGTAACAATGCCAAACATTTTGATTACATGTTTATCACAAGGGTTTTTATACAAGAGTTTCCATACAGCACCTGACAGCATGACATCCCTATCATGAGGCAGATCACATACACAGTAGTTTTACTTTTTAATTGATTTACTTATTCTCCGTTTGGTTTTTGGAATAATACCCTACTGAAGTGGCAAACTTGTCAATATTAGAGTGTTTTTTAAATTACCATTTAATTACTTTTCAATTTCAAAACCACAAAAAAATCAATGATAACAATTTATAGCAAATTAATAATAATGAATGAATGTAATAATAATGAAGGGGGGGCATGGTTTTTGGTACAGAATTACCTTGAATTTTTTTCCATTCCCATTTTAGGGCATCAGCGCAGTCAGGATAATATTATTCTTAGTTTGCGTTAGACTTAGTAGAGTCTTAGTTTGCGTGCTCCATCAAATTCTTGGGCAGCAGGAACAGCTGCATCCATCTCACCAGTGCATATACTGACACAAGGGTAAAATGTGTAGCTTCATATCACCTGCCTTTTTTTTCTCTTCAGTGGACGAGGAGGATGAGTATGAGTGTGTGAGTGTCGTAAATTCTCACACACAGGATGTGAAACATGTAGTTTGGCATCCCACACAAGAGGTATGATTTTCCTTGTTTAAAAGTTTGCTAATGCAGTTCTGCTATTATCTGCAGTGTACGCTCTATTTTAGAGCATGTCTATGTAATAGTTTTTATTTATTTATTTATTTTATTTTTACAGCTACTCGCTTCAGCCAGTTATGACAACAAAGTGTGTATTTATAAAGAAGAGGATGATGACTGGGAATGCCGGGCAACCTTAGAGGGACATACATCAACAGTGTGGAGTCTTTCCTTTGACCCTGAGGGACAGCGACTGGCTTCCTGTAGTGATGACCGCACTGTAAAAATATGGAAGGATTGTGGGGCAGGTGAAAGAGAACTTCAAGACATGGAAATGTATTGCATATATTAATTACAAGAGCTTCTGAAGTGTTTTCTAAGTTAGATTTAAAGGTACTTTTTTTTGTACATGTGACCTCCCTACAGGTGATGAATCCGTCGATGGTTCATGGAAGTGTATTTGCACCTTGTCTGGCTTTCACAGCCGTACAGTATATGATGTCGCATGGTAAGAATTACTGACTATTACTCGAATTTGGTTTAACCATTGTGACTGCCCAAGAGCTGTTACTTTGTTGTTCCAAACTTGTAATTGGTTTTAGGCAATTAGTTAAAATGTTATTATAAATATTAGAAGTCTTGTCTCTTATTGGAACATCAGCCATTTTAAGAACACCACAAACACCAGAATGCATAGAATTTATTCTTACAAGAAGTCTTTACATCTTGGCTTAATATTTTCACAGTATTCTTATTTGAAATATCTAGTGGGTGATAAAGAAAACATTCAGTTATTATGGTAAACATATACAAGGGAGTTTCACCAAACATTACTGCACTGTCCTTTGTGTCATGAGTTGTCATGACATTATTTGTACCAAGAAAAAACCCCCACATATTTTAAAGTTAAGAGGTAAAGATCATACATGTGGATCAGATGATGATATAGATGAAGACAAAGAGTAGATCAAATATTTCTGAAGTGTCTTTATTTCATAAATCAAAGACCGTGCAAATTAAATCGGGTGACAAGCTCACATCTGCCTGTGTGCACTTGGAGAGAATTTCTGGGCTCTGAGTTTTAACACTAAGCAGAGGTGTATTAGCTAGTCCAGCAGGCAAGTGGCAGCTCCAGTGTGCTTCCCAGTCCTATGTTTTGTTGAGGAGACCTTGTTGACTAGGCTACAAAAGGGTAGTAGTTAATGTAATGTTTGAAAGTATTTTCAGCATGTTAAGTGCAATAACACAGATGAAGAGAAACAAGGGAGTATATGATATGATCATGTCTGCACTCTCAGCAAAAATAAAGTGGTGGCTGTAAGATTTGATGTTCTGTCCTCCAAACAAACAAATATATTATGACTCTGACTAAAGTCTTTTTTTTTGTTTGTTTAAACATGAGATGACCACGTGCTTACAGGAGAGTTACAGTGCCCTCCACTAATATTGACACCCTTGGTAAATATGAGCAAAGAAGGCTGTGAAAATTTGTCTTTATTGTTTAACGTTTTGATCTTTTGCTAAAGAAATTCACAAAAATACTCTGCTCTTATGGTTGCAAACAAAACAGGTTTATAAAAAAAAAATTGTTAAATATAGGTGTGCAACAATTATTGGCACCCTGTTAATTCAATACTTTGCGCTACCTCCCTTTGCCAAGATAACGGCTCTGAGTCTTCTCCTATAATGCCTGATACATAGCAAGGGATCTGCGTCCATTCCTCCATACAGAATCTCTCCAGATCCTTAAAATTTTGAGGTCCCTGCTGGTGGACTCTCCTCTTAAGTTCACTCCACAGGGTTTCTATGGGTTTCAAGTCAGGGGACTGGGGTGGCCATGGCAGGACCTTGATTTAGTGGTCAGTAAACCATTTTTGTGTTGATTTTGATGTATGTTTTGGATCATTGTCCTGCTGGAAGATCCGACCACGACCCATTTTAAGCTTTCTGGCAGAGGCAGTCAGGTTTTCATTTAATATCTGTTGATATTTGATAGAGTCCATGATGCCATGTAGCCTAACAAAATGTCCAGGTCCATAGGGGTGCCAATAATTGTTCCACATATTTAATAAAGGTTTTTTTTTTATAAACCTGTGTTGTGTTTTGCAATTCTTTGATATCCATGAGAGCAGAGTATTTTTGTGACTTTTTTGATCAAAAGGTTAAACAATAAAGACAATTTTTCACAGCCTTCTTTGCTCCTATTTACCAAGGGTGCCAATATTAGTGGAGGGCACTGTATATGACACATTTCAGCTGGGCTTTATTTTGCTTGTTTTTGTCAGTGAGTCCACATACATGAATGTTCCTGATTATGAAAAGATGATCCTATCATGTGTGTGTTAATTAATCCACCTAGACAAAAATGTTCTACCATCAACTAGATCATGCCTCAGCTGATGTTTGTAGTGCAGCAGGAATCGGAGCAAAGATTGCGCTGTAGTTACAGCATCAATGTGCATCCCAATACTGTGAAGTGCATTATGTTTAAACATGCATACAAAAAGGACTCTGCTTTTTTCTTTTTCTGGGAGTCGGACCCACTTGTTCACTGGGCAGCTACCAAAAAAAAATGAATATCCCGACAAGAAATCTGTTTGTGTTTCCACCAGGCTGATTTGTCCACCCCTGCTGAAAATTTCAGACCCCCACAAATCACCCCTTTTAACTATATTATTTGTATGCTTAGATTGTATTCTGCCTCACATGTTGTACAAAAGTCTATCCACTGAATAAATTTAACACAGTACTTTGCTTTCTTTCTTTTTTTTCCTTTCCTTTTTAAGGTGTCGTCTGACTGGTGCACTGGCTACAGCTTGTGGAGATGATGGAGTTCGTGTTTTTAAGGAGGAAGCAGCCTCTGATCCTGAGCAGCCTGTGTTTTATGTATCTGCTCATATGCCCAAAGCCCATAGCCAAGATGTTAACTGTGTGGCCTGGAATCCAAAGGAAGCAGGTTTGCTGGCCACATGCAGTGACAATGGAGAAATTGCTATTTGGAACTACCATTCAGATGCTTAACATGAAGAGGGAATGTTCTCTGTGAGGTCTGCACTGGCTTCACAAAGCATTCAGATTTAACAGCAACATGTATGTATATGTATTTGCTTTTCTGAATTGTTAGAATTTGTCTGTTTTAGTGTCTGCTTTTTGGGCTTATTTTACAGTGATGCAGATGCAGCAACAGCACTGTCACATTTTTCTTCCCAGCTCATTTCATGTGTAATGTTTTTACAATTGTGTATTGCATTCTTGCTGTGCTGGTCAGTGAGAACAACAACTGGAAGTTCAACATTTTTCATATTGCACAAGAAAATATTGTAAAGCTTTGTTCCTGAAGACTAAAGATTATCCCTAAATACTGTGGTCCTCAAATAGCCATCATTTTCATTAAGAATTTCAAGGATGTAAATCCTTTGTGAAATCTCAATATATACACAAAATATACACAAATGTTAAGGTATTATATTTGTATGTTCTTATATATCATCATAAAAAGCCTCAGGCATTTATGTGCAAACCTTTTGACCAATAATGTAGCAGGTATAAACATGTTTTATTCAAGGTTCTGTCCAAAATTTATACTTACATTATGTACGATTATCAGCAGAAATTTTGTGCTTGAAACATTGTTACAACTGTATAACTATATTAACATTTCTGTAGGAAAAATAAATGAAATGATGCAGGGGAATGAGTATGGTTTGATTGGTGAGAGGGTATGGCCAATTCTCAGAGCATCTATATGTTGTAAAACACCTCTCCTGAAAAACTAAACAGACTAATTAATCACTTCATCATGATTTCCTCTTATACAATATTATGACAAAATAATACATAACCACTCACCATAATATAAACAACTTGTACAAATTTGAATGTGTCCAACACCATAACTCCAAATATCCCTTAACATACCAGTTAAAGTCCAATATATTGAATATGTATTATAGTATTTATGACCCCAATTTCAAAAAAGTTGAGATGCTGTGTAAAATGTAAAAAAAAAATAAAAACAGAATGCGATGATTTGCAAATCTCATAAACCCATGTTATTCACAATAGAACATAGAAAACATATCAAATGTTTAAACTGAGGAATGTACCATTTTAAGAAAAAAATGAGGTAATTTTGAGTTGATGGCCGCAACATGTCTCAAAAAATTTGGGATGGGGCAACAAAAGGCTGGAAAAGTAATGTTACTAAAAAGAAACAGCTGGAGGTTAATTGGCAACAGGTCAATAACATGATTGGGTATAAAAAGAGTATCTTAGAGAGGCAGAGTCTTTCAGAAGTAAAGATGAGCAGAGGTTCAACAATCTGCGAAAAACTGCATCTACAATTTGTTGAAGAATTTCAGAATAATGTTCCTCAATGTAAAATTGCGAAGACTATGAATATCTCATCATCTACAGTACATAATATCATCAAAAGATTCGGAGAATCTGGAGAAATCTCTGTGCGGAAGGGACAAGGGTGAAAATCAATATTGCATGCCTGTGATCTTCAGGCCCTCAGGCAGCACTGCATTAAAAACAGGCATGATTCTGTTGTGGCCATGAAATTCAAAATTACCTTATTTTTTTTTCCTTAAAAAGGTACATATCCTCAGTTTGAACATTTGATATGTTTTCTGTGATCCATTTGCGAATAACATTGGTTTATGACATTTGGAAATCATTGCATTCTGTGTTTATTTACATTTATTTACATTTTATACAGCATCCCAACTTTTTTGGAATTGGGGTTGTAAATGTGATAAACAATAACCATTTTAATGAAGCAGTATTAAATCAGTTATTTTCAAGGTACTATAATGGCCTCATGGTATACATAGTCATAACAAATAGGCAGGAGGGAAGGCACATCCATAGAGAAATGTATTGAGCATCTGGCGTCAAGATTCAGATATAACAAAAAAATATTTTAAGATGAATGTCTTTATTTAAGGCCTATGAATATAATTAATAAATTGTATACAAAAAAAGAGAGATCAACCAGCAGCAGTGGCTCAAAAGTAGCCTCATTGGGTCTTCTTTATTCAACTGATGTAATTAATTTATATATGCAAAGTTAACAAAATAATATATGGTTATTGGATTTACACCTGTAACTGATGTAATAATGCTTCATATCCTGTGGCAAAAACATGGATTCTCAGTACATTTGACCGTTCTATTCTTAAAAACAGAATACATTAGGAGTAGTTTGTAGATGCTTTTATTTGTTTCTGGTCAACTTGTGGTTTAATCATGGTTTCCTGCCCTTCTTGCGCAAGGACTGGCCTTCTCCTGAGAATGCAATGAAGTTACTGGAAGAGTCATCCTGCACACAAAGAACAAAATCAGTGACAGTAAAACTATTTGACAGAAGCATATTTGACCTTATATTTTACAGATTTCTTGAACTAGTAATCTTTTCACGTTTATAAAGGTCTATGGTGTGAATAGATGATTGTGATAAGTGTAATCAATTGTGTCATTTACAGTACCTCCTCTGTTTTCCGAGGCTGTGGTCTGGAGTTTCTGATGAAAGTGAGCTTCCCAACCTTGAAGTCATAGTTCGGAATACCCCTGTTAAATAGTTAGAAAGGTTTTATGAAAAGTCCTAAGACACTAGTTAGAATGGACATACAGTCATGTGAAAAAAGAAGTACACTCCATGGAAATTGTTGGGTTTTTTTTATTTTTATTGATACTCTTTGAAACCATGCCTATTAATAAATGTGATATACTATTAAATGACACAAAATTGACATTTTGTAGTAATTTTCACAATTTAAATGAACAAAAAACAGATCAGTCACATGGAAAAAGTAAGTACACCCCTTCATTTATCACACCTTCAAATCCATAAAATTAGAATCAGGTGATCAAGATTGGGTGCCAGTGATCAGAAGCTGCTTAGGGAGTGCAGGTGGAACCTGTCTTATTTATATCCCTATTATATCTAGTGTCTGGTGTTCCCTTTGTTATTGAGGTGTGTGATGTCATCATGCCAAGATCTAAAGAGTTCTGTAAGGCCTTAAAAAAAGGTTGTGGATGCCTATGAGTCTGGCAAGGGCTTTAAAAAGATCTCCAAATTATTTAAAATACATCATTCCATTGTAAGAAAAATCATCTACAAATGGTGCAGATTTCAAACAACTGCCAATTTGTCCAGGACTGTCCATCCCAGCAAATTCAGCCCAAGAGCAGACCATTTGTTTAAAAAAAGTCTCCAAAAACCCCAAAATTTCATCACAGGATCTGCTAGTAAGTGTCGCAACTGCTAGTGTTAAAGTGCATGCTTCTACAAGAAAGAGACTGCACAAATTTGACCTGCATAGGAGGCGTGCCAGGAAGAAGCCTTTGCAAGACTACAGTTTGCCAATGAGCATATAGGTAAAGACCAGGCCTTTTGGAATAATGTGCTCTGGACAGACCAATCAAAGATAGAGTTGTTTGGCCACAGTAACAGCAGACAGGTTTGGTGCAGACCAAAGCCAACTTTTCAGGAGAAGCAGCTCATACCAACTGTGAAGGACGGTGGTGGAAATGTTATGGTTTGGGGTTGCTTCGCTGCCTCAGGGACTGGACAGCTTGCATTCACTGATTCAACTATGAATTCTGCATCATATCAAAGAGTGCTTGAAGATAATGTGAGGCCATCTGTCCAAAAGTTGAACCGAAAGTGGACCTTTCAACAGGATAATGATCCTAAGCACACTAGCAAATCCACCAAGGAATGGCTCAAAAAGAAGAAATGGAGGGTTATGGAATGGCCTAGTCAAAGCCCGGATTTGAATCCCATTGAAATGTTGTGGGGGGATTTGAAACGGGCAGTACATGCAAGAAAACCCTCAAACATCTTGCAATATTCCAAGAATATTGCAAGGAAGAGTGGTCAAAAATTCCAGCAAGCTGACGTCAGAAACTGGTGGAGAATTGTGCAAAACGCCTACAAGAAGTTATTTCTGCTAAAGGCGGCAATACTAGCTTGTGAAGCCAAGCGCATACTTACTTCTTTCACAGAAGAATATCACATCTTTTGTTATTTCTGTTGAATAAATTATTGAAAAAGCTAATTTTCCTTGTGGTTTTGTTCAAGTATATCAACTTCATTAATAGGCACTGTTTCAAAGATGATCAAATGTTTTCTTGTCCAAATATGTCAAAAAAGCCAACAATTTCTGTGGGGTGTACTTGGTGTAATTATTTTTTCACTTAACTGTATGAGAGAAAGTGGTGTGATCTTACCGTTTCATGTCACCTGGAACAATGGGAAAAGGACTTGGCTCAATGCCTTTCTTCTTTCCATCAAGGCGATTTCCAGAGCCTGTGAAAGCCTGGGCAGAATGAGACATAGCAGAGAAAGTGTCATGATCTCTAAAATCACAACTTAATAAGAATTTACTAAATACATGTATATTGTCTTTTAAGAATATAGTGACAGTGCTATGTTTTGCTCACTCTGAATCCAATATCCATGTCATAATTACTGGGGTCTGTCTCCTCATCCTAACAGGCAAACAGGTTTGATTTAGTTTGGAAAAATAGTCACTGTTAAAATGATGAATAATAAAATTATGAAAACATACCGCTGGTTCCTCATGATGCTGTGTGGGTCTCTCTGGTTCTTTATAACCAAGTGGAGCATCAAAGTCAACCTAAAAAAAAAATTATAATATTACATATATACACACACACACACACACATACATACATACATACATACATACATACATACATACATACATACATATATATATATATATATATATATATATATATATATATATATATATATATATATATATATATATATATATGATAGATATAAAATGAGAAAGAAGAGAACATGTAGATTAAATGATCATAGCTTCTATGTACTGGTATTGTCTTCTATGCCTATAAACTAAACAGCAGTGCAGCAGCCGTACATTCATATCACATTCAATAATGGACACTGCTTTGTCCGGTTTGGTCTCCATGACACGCAGCTCATAGATCTGAAACAGACAAAATTCACCTTTTCATAGTTTGCATCTTTTGCTGAATGAAACCAAAACGTGTGCATTGAGAGTGTTATGCATTCACTCACCTTTTCATTATAGTTGATGGCAATGACATCACCAGTAGTCAAGCAGGCAAAATTTCTCAAAGCATTTTCTAGTCTAGATAAGAAAAAGCATAGCATCTCATTATATTTGACTAGATCAGTGAGGCTTTCTCTACCACTGGCCTGACAATAAGTGCTAACAACCCTAATGCATGCAGCGTACACAGCTTTGGGGTTTGTGATGTCCAAGAAGTCTGGACTCTGAGGCTGAAATTTAGAGTATGTTGCCACCATGAGATTGACACTTTCAACCTGGACCAAACCTCCTTCTTCCAATAAGAGGTTCTGCATCATCTGTGGGAAGACCATACAAAGATTACTGGAATATACATTTGTCTTTAAAAAAATAAAAATAAAAAAATAAATAAAACCATCAGTAATCATAATAAATATTCTATTATTTCAGGTCAAAAATAACAGCTGATTATTTGAATTTCAGCCTCTTACCCAGTGAGGCAGGTAACAGATCCCTTCATCAGCAACAAACTCCAAAACACCACAGTGGGTCATTCTGTCCGAGTTCTTATTGGTCAGTTTGAACAGCATAGGGTATGTGATATTAAGTCTGCCTGTTTTAATACAGACACAAAACAGCTTCCATCAATTATGTATCATGGTTAAAAAGTGATATGTACCATGATTAGAATGTCCATAGAAGCATCCCAGAGGGCAGATTTTACAAAGAATATTCTACTATGTGGTTACAGACTGCATAGTATGTTATCAAGATCTGTAAGCACAAAGAATGGCTGAGGAGTGTGTCTGTCCTCTCTACATTACATTTACAGCATTTGGCAGACGCTTTTATCCAGAGCGACTTACATTTATCTCATATATACAACTGCAACTGAGCAGTTGAGGGTTAAGGGCCTTGCCCAAAGGCCCAACAGTGGTAGTTTGGCATTGCTGGGGCTTGAACTCATGACCTTCTGATCAGTAACCCAGAGCCTTTAACCATCAAGCTAACACTGTCCCCACTCTATAGGCTGAACCTGCCTCCTGGACCCAAATCTCATTAACAGTGAGAGGACTGCCATGAATACTGGGGTTTTATGTCTGATTGACTGCTGGATGAGTTGCTGCAAAAGGCACCACAGTTGAGTTTCTCCCCAATGAGGTAGAACGGTATGCACTGGGCCTGGATATCAGTAACATTCTGGAAAAATATTTAATTTATGTACTCAC
The DNA here is from genome assembly GCF_023375685.1 of Ictalurus furcatus. Taxonomy (NCBI): domain Eukaryota; kingdom Metazoa; phylum Chordata; class Actinopteri; order Siluriformes; family Ictaluridae; genus Ictalurus; species Ictalurus furcatus. Next base: position 16,466,838 of record NC_071259.1, on the reverse strand, counting down.
TTAGCTGGTCCAGTGCTGATGGGGGCATGATAACTGGGAAAAGAGAAAGAAGGGAGTTAGTATATACAGTACTGTGCAAAAGCTTTAGGCACATGCAAGGAAATGTTGTAGAGCAAAGATGCCTTCAAAATAATTAAATTAAATGTTTCTACATTTAAAATTTTTTTTTAACAAAGTCAATATTTGGTGTGACAAAAAAAAACTTAGTCTCCAGTACAATTAGTGCAGTTTTATAAAGAAATGAGCTTTAAGTTTATTGAGCATCTTGCAGAACCAGCCAGTCAACCAGTCTTCTTCTGAAGACTTTGACTGCCACACTTGCTTCTTGTATTTGCAGCAAAACCCAGCAGCCTTCATTGTGTTTTTTATCTGAAAAGTGTCTCTTACTATTTAATATGCTGCTTTTTTTTAATGACATACAAAATTTTTCTGTAACATTTAATTTTGTGCTAGAAAACTAATGTTTGGAAATCTAAAATGTTTTTGTACTGACTCGATGATATAGAAGTCATAAAATAAAACATCTATAACAAAGTTTGTACTAAAAATAATAGGGTGCCTAAAACTTTTGCACAGTACTGTGAATATATAAATACATATGGATAAATAGACCTTTTGAGCCTCAAGTAGAAACTTCCCGACAGTTCTACACTACTAGTTCACTTCAATAGTCAGCACAATAAGCCTAATTACACATATTTACACACACACACAGTGCACAGGAAAAGACAAAGTGTAGAAAAACAACACCATGTCGTGATTCGCTAGTATGAAATTAGTTATTGACGTAAAAACTACAATCATAGTGAGTTTTCAGATACTTTTTCCGCCTTTCTCGACGTCTGATCGGTCGTTGGGCCCGGCCAGCATTGACACTGAGTAACAGCGGTACTGAGTGGAGAAGCGGTTGTGAAAGGCCCGCGGGATCGGGTGATCAAACATGTTGAAAGAAAACTGGAAATAGAACATCTAGCATTAGTACATGATGCACGTTGTTCTCGGGCCTTTCTGATAACAGTAGTTCTGCTTATGTTACACTGTAAATACTATACAGTACTATAATATAATACAAACATTCACTCCGCACTATGATCGAATAACACTAAACAACCATAACACAACGGTGACAGGGCAGCTTTCACCAGCCTGCTGTTTTGCTCGCTTGCGTTAGCTCTCTTAGCTTAGTTAAGTTAGCTTAGCTTCGTTTCAGTGTAGAAATGACTTCGTTGAACAGAATCCTAATCTCAAACGCATTACACTGGTCATTCAACTGCAATTACCCACCATGGTGTCTTGTTATTCGCATACAGTTTCAAATACAATAAAAAATTATTTCACGAAAGCTAGCTAGGATAATACAAGAGCTTTCCCTTCATAGAGAAGTACACAGTCAAGGAGGATGTGACGCATCCCCACCCCACCCCACGGTCCAATCAAATTACTCTTACTCCATGCGGCTAGCGAATCTTTTTCTTTTTTCTTTCTTCTTTTTGTTTTTAATGGCGGTTGGCAAACCACTAAAGGTGCATTACCGCCACCTAGTGGACTGGAGTGTAGGCAGTAGATAGGCAGGGGAAAAAAATAGTAAAAAATAATAATAATAATAATAATAATAATAATAATCATAATAATAGTAATCATAACAATACTAAAATTAAATTAAAAAAACACTAATAATAATAATACCAAAACTATACTGCATAAATAAAAGAAAATAAAGAGATAAATAGCTATATACTAGTTATTCTATAGATTACTAAATTCTCTCACTTATACCAGTACTTTTTAAATGGTTCATTAGGGAGCGGTGCATTTCCCCAGATGTTTTCCCCAGCAAGTTCTCTAGTGTCATGTTTTGTTTTCCAATCTGCATCTCTAGCTCAGCTCTTTCCTCCTCATACCTTTTGCAGTCTAACAGAATGTGTTTCACTGTCTCTTGTGTACTGCAGTGTGTGCAGAGTCCAGTGGGGTGTTTTCCTATTCTGTTTAATGCTAGATTTAAGCCAGCATGACCTATTCTAAGATGCGTAATTATCATCTCTTCCTTTGGGTTTCTGCCATGCCTCACACTCATGCCTACTTGTTTTTGTATGGTATATAGGTGTCGTCTGGTGTCAGCTGTGTCCCAGTATTCCTGCCATATTTTATGTGTGTGTCCCTTTATAATGGTTTTGATCTCTGCTCTACTTAATGGTACTTCTATATCAACTGTTTTATGTTTTATAGATCTTTTTGCCAGTACATCCACAATTTCATTCCCTTCTATCCCTACATGTGCAGGAACCCAGAAGAAGGAAACACTCAGCCCCTTAGCATGAAGTATGAAAAGCAGATAAAGTATTTGGTAGACGATGTCTTGTCTGCATGATGTTTTCCCAGACTGTATGCTTGATAGTGCTGATAGACTGTGAGAAGCTATAGTGACATCTTGGCTCTGATGATTTTTTTCCAACTACTGCAGTGCCAATAGGACTCCTAATAATTCTACAGTGTACACTGATAAATAATCGGTCGCCCTTTTTTTGACTGCTACTTCATACCGAGGAATGAAAAAGGCCACACCAGTGCGGCCAGTCTCAGGTTGTTTTGACCCATCTGTATATATGAGTAATTTATCCTGATATTGGTCCATATAGTTTTGAATTATTATCTCTTGTGGTGCTATTTTCGAATTCTCTTTTAATATTTGTTGTAATCCTGTATCTACAGATGGTTTTATGAATCTCCAGGGTGGTACAATTGGTATTGCCACAATGGGGCTTACTTATAGCTGACTGAGACCTGCATTTTGTGCCTTTACATTTCCTAACCATCCGAAGCTATTAAAGTCAGTCCTATAAAACTTTGAGCATTCTTGTAAGATGGTTTTCGTGGGGTGCACTCTGTTATGCCCTTGTAGATTTACCCAATATGCCAGCATGATCTTAACCCTCCTGATACACAACGGCATCTCTCCTGTCAACACCTGTAATGCAGTCACTGGTGATGATTTAAATGCTCTAGTACATATCTGAAGTGCTTGCGCCTGTTCCACATCAAGCTTTTTAAGATTTGATTGTGATGCCGACATATATGCTAGGCAGCCATACTCAAAGGCGGCCCTCATAAGAGCCTGATATATATTTATGAGCGATACCCTACTTGCTCCCCAGTCTCGCCCTGAAAGACATCTCAGAACATTACTAATCTTTTTACATTTGTTTTTAATTTTATCAATATGCAGACCCCAGGTCAGCTTCTCATCAAAAAAACATTCCTAAAAATCTCACAGCCTTGACCTGTTCAAGATCTAGCCCATATAATTGAAGTGGTACTGTTTTATGACGTTTAGAGAAACATATGCCTTGTGATTTTGAAATTGATAGTTTAAATCCCCATTCATTTGCCCACTGATCTTCTTTCCCTATTGCATGTTGCATTTTCTTTCTTAAATATTCTATATTCCGACCCCTAATCCAGAGTGCCCCATCATCCGCATAAAGTGACTTTCCTATATTTCCTCCGACCTGATCAAATATGTCATTAATCATAATATTAAACAGTATTGGGCTACATACACTGCCTTGTGGGGTACCATTTTCCACTGCATACCTATTTGAGTACTCTGCACCTACTCTAACTTCTATTGCTCTTCTGTTCAGGAAGTCTAATACCCAATTATACATCTTACCATTTATTCCTAATTTGTCAAGTTTAATTAGAAGTCCATCCTTCCAAAGCATATCATACGCTTTTTCAACATCAAAAAATACAGCAATTACACTTTCTTTGTTAGTTTGAGCTTTCCTAATTTCTGACTCTAGGCATAATATAGAATTTATTGTCCCCCTCCCTTTACGAAATCCTGACTGATACGGTGAAAGAAGCCCTTTACTTTCTATATAGTGATCTAGTCTATCTGTTACCATCCTCTCCATAGTTTTGCCTAACTGTGATGTTAATGCTATGAGTCTATAGCTTGCTGGATCTGAGGTTTCTTTTCCAGGTTTGAGTATTGGAACTATAACTGCCTGTTTACATGTTAGTGGGATTTTTCCTGTATTCCATACCATATTGAGCAGTCTTAATACTATATCAAGTGTGGTGTCTCTCATGTGATCTAACATGCTATAGCATATACCATCTTTCCCTGGTGTCGTTTGCCGTGCATTTGATGTGGCCCTTTTTAATTCAAATAGAGTAAATGGTAAGTCCAACTCTCCCCCTGATGTAGTCCTTCTTTCCATTATCCTGGGTTTTGGGCAAGTGTCTGATCTCTACACTGCTTAGCTGTTGATGATAGGTTTTCAGTACTATGGATCTTCACAAAAGTTTTTACCAAAAGTTGTATGTATCTTGTAGTATGTATCTTGTGCACTTTTATAGTTAATCAAAGTTACCAGTGTATGGTGAGCTATGAGTTGCCTAAAAATTTATTTCTCTTTTGAATTACTATACTATAGCTCTCATTCCACCATGGCACTCGGCTAGCGAATCAAAGCAATAAAGCACTTTTCACGGAAGTGCGTCAAAATAAGTATCCAAGGCCAGTAAGATTCTAAATAAGTTATTTTTAACGTCGTTTAGTTTTGTTACAAGAGATGTGGAAAACCATAAATAATTCTTAACATTTTTGGATCCATTTCGGGTTTTAAGTATAGACCGTTGCAGGTCAGAGACGTTTAGCTGTCACTCTGATTCTATTGGATGTTACTGTAAGCTCCGCCCACTCGCTCACAAACGAATTTGGCGCCAGAGTTTCAACACTGCGGAAGTTTTAATTGAAGTTGATATTATTGCTGGGGAAGTGTTGAAAAGTTTATGCCGGTTATTTAAGATGTTTGTAACAGACATTAGAAAAGAGTTTTATGATGTTGTGGTCAATCAGGTGAGTGCACTGTGTGTTTTAGTGAAAAGCTAGCAGATGGTGTCGGGTCAGAGGGTTAGCTCACTGAGAGATATCTGTTAGCATCTTTATTATTTACCGAAGCACCTTAGTAACAGTCTGCCCAAGCGCGTGGACTTGTTTATTTATATAGTTTGTTGATTCGGTTCGCGCTTATTACGCTCTCTTTATTTTGTAGAGAGTGGCTCTGCTCGTGTCCTCGGACATCGACGCGCTGTGTGCGTGTAAAATCCTACAGGTCTGTTGTTTTTGCCGCAGTTTAACTACGTGGTGTGTAAAGCTTGCGTCTTAACGCTCCTGTATTTTATTAACCTCTGCTCTTTCTGTTCAGGCTTTGTTCCACTGTGATCAGGTGCAGTATACACTGGTTCCTGTGACAGGATGGCAGGACCTCGGTACAGCTTTTCTAGAACATAAGGAACAGGTAATGTTAACATGTAGGAGTTTTTACTCTGTTATATTCTGAACTGGTTATCTTCTCCTAGCTATTTGATGAGTTGTATAGTGACCAAAAGTATAGGTAAAGCCATGTGCGTGTTTCACTGATTCTCTTTTTAAACTTACAGTACCGATATTTTGTCCTGATTAATTGTGGGGCAAATGTGGACCTGTTGGAGACTCTCCAGCCTGAAGAAGATTCGGTGTTCTTCATCTGTGATGCCCACAGGCCTGTTGATGTGGTGAACGTTTACAACGACACACAGGTAGGACTGCATCCCCACTTCAGTACAGGGTTTGTACAGATGAGGAAGATGGAAGTCTTGCTATCTAAAGTTGTTATAAAGTATAACATGTGCTTAATCGTAAACAAACTGGAAAGTGCTTTGGTTTTACACTCATGTGGGAAAATAAGTACACTCCATGGAAATTGGCTTTTTTTGACATATTTGGACAAGCAAATATTTGAACATCTTTAAAACAGTGCCTATTAATAAAGTTGATATACTTGAACAAAACCACAAGGAAAATTAGCTAATTCGATCATTTATTCAACAGAAATATCAATAGATGTGATATTATTCTGTGGAAAAAGTAAGTACACTCTTGGTCTCAGAAGCTAGTATTGCCCCCTTTAGCAGAAATAACTTCTTGTAGCTGTTTTGCACAATTCTCCACCAGTCTCTGACATCAGCTTGCTGGAATTTTTGACCACTCTTCCATGCAATATTCTTTCAGTTGCAAGATGTTTAAGGGTTTTCTTGCACGTACTGCCTGTTTCAAATCCCCCCACAACATTTCAATGGGATTCAAATCCGGTCTTTGGCTAGGCCATTCCATAAACTTCCATTTCTTCTTTTTGAGCCATTCCTTGATGGATTTGTTAGTGTGCTTAGGATCATTATCCTGTTGAAAGGTCCACTTTTGGTTCAACTTTTGGACAGATGGCCTCACATTATCTTCAAGCACTCTTTGATATGATGCAGAATTCATAGTTGAATCAATGAATGCAAGCTGTCCAGTCCCTGAGGCAGCGAAGCAACTCCAAACCTTAACATTTCCACCGCTGTGTTTCATAGTTGGTATCTCCTAATAAACTGTCTTTTCTCAGTACCAAACCTGTCTGCTGTTACTGTGGCCAAACAACTCTATATTTGATTCGTCTGACCAGAGCACATTATTCCACAAGGCTTGGTCTTTGCCTTTATGCTCATTAGCAAACTGAAGTCTTACAAAGGCTTTTTCCTGGCATGCCTCCCATGCAAGTCAAATTTGTGCAATCTTTTTCTTGTAGAAGCATGCACTTTAACACCAGCAGTTGCAAGACTTACTAGCAGATCTTGTGATGAAATTTTGGGGTTCTTGGAGACTTCTTTTTGCATCAGACCATCTGCTCTTGGGCTGAATTTGCTGGGATGGCCAGTCCTGGATAAATTGACAGTGGTTTGAAATCCGCGCCACTTGTAGATGATTTTCCTTACAGTGGAATGATGTATTTCAGATCATTTGGAGATCTTTTTAAATTCCTTGCCAGACTCATATGCATCCACAACCTTTTTTTTATCCTTACAGAACTCTTTAGATCTTGGCATGATGACACCACACACCTCAATAACAAAGGGAACACCAGACACTAGATATGAGAGGGGTATAAATAAGACTGGTTCCATTTGCACTCCCTAAGCAGCTTCTGATCACTGGTACCCAATCTTGAACACTTGATTCTAATTTTATGGATTTGAAGGTGTGATAAATGTAGGGGTGTACTTACTTTTTTCATGTGACTGATCTGTTTTGTTCATTTAAATTGTGAAAATTACTACAAAATGTCAATTTTGTGTCATTTGATAGTGTATCACCTTTATTAGTAGGCATTGTTTCAAAGAGGGTCAAATGTTTGCTTGTTCCAATGTCAAAAAAGCCAACAATTTCCATGGGGTGTACTTATTTTTTCACATGAATGTATATATTGAGTGAACTAATGACATTCAATCGAAAACCTTTTATTTATGCATTTCATATATTCACACCTACTTAAAATGATCTTGTCATTTGTCTTAAAATGACATCATTATGCTTGACTGGCTAAAAAATTAAATTAGAGTGAATTCGGAACCACAGCAGACGTTATGATAGTTCTGTAAGAAGAAAAACTTTTTAGATTTTTATCATTTTCAATCTGTGCCAAATAAGCACACAAGTGTTTTGACAGCTAGCATGATGGTTTTTTAGCCATAATTTGTTTATGCCAAATGTTTGTGTGGATGTGTAAAAAAGGAAAAAAAACAAAAACTGCTGTTTCAGATCAAACTGCTAATTAAACAAGATGATGACCTTGGTGTGCCCTCCTATGATGACATTTTCCGTGATGATGAGGATGAAGACAGCGATGGAGGGGATTCTGGGAATGAGAGTGATGGTGGCTCAGAGCCATCTGGAAAACGGCGGCGTTTTGATGAGGTAGGATTTCTCCTTTCCCTTCTAACACCTGGGGAAAATCATGTCATTGTTTGTTTTTGATTTGGACTGATGTATTAACATTTCTCAGGGAGCGTTGGAGAGGAGAATCGAGAGGCAGCGAGCGAGGAGAGAGTGGGAGGCTCGAAGGTCAGTCATACTGAGTAAAGAATTTCTAGTTTCATCAGTGCTTTTAGCACGCTCAAGTCAATATGCTTAGAATGTAAATACCCATGTGTGTTCAGGAGGGATATCCTGTTCGACTATGAGCAGTACGAGTACCATGGCACTTCAGTAAGTATCGGGTTCTGTGTAATGTGGTTTTGTTATTCATGTTATCTGACTATTATAAGTGATTTATTATTGATTGGGTTTAGTGCAGCATCCTGTATCACTGTTTTGTTTTGTACAGGCTGCAATGGTTATTTTTGAGCTGGCCTGGGTTATGACCAAAGACACCAGAGACATGTTGTGGTAGGATTGATTTTTTGTTGTTGTTTTTAAACAAATATAATACATGTACATAAATACACACCATTATTCTAGTTACATACATTTTCGTTTTGCTTGACAGGTGGAGCATCATTGGACTGACTGATCAGTGGGTCCATGAAAAAATCACACAGTAAGTATATCTGTTTGACTTTTAAGCAATGGCCTTTCATAGTGCACAGTCTTCAGTCCATGTAGCATTTCGCAGAGTTTTTTTTTTTTTTAGATTGTTTTGGCCAAAAATGATGATTTTACTGTGGCTTTTTCCAAAATTTGAGAGTGGTGTTTTTTTGTTTTTTTGTGCCAACTTGAATTGACAGAATTGCAATTTCACGAAATTGTTTTGCACGGTCTTTCACATTGACGTTTGTTGGTAAATGAGACCTTTTAGCTGTACTCATGTTTAATGCATGTGAATCAAAGAGAGATGGGGCGCAAGTTGTTTTCAAGAAAAAAAATGCTGACAGGGCATCATTTGGGTACTCCGTGTATATTATTGCTTTTCAAATAGAATGTGCATAAATGAAAAACCCCTTTTATCTAACTGTCAGTGCAGATTAGGGCTGCAACTAACGATTAGTTTTATAATCGATTAGTTGGACGATTATTAAAAAAAAAAAAAAATTTTTAAAATAAAAAAAAAAACTTTCAGTGTGCACGCGAATAACCAAATTGATTAATTTTAAAACATCTCATTTGAATATATTTTGATGCATTTTACAAAAATATATATATAATATTATTTAAACATTTTTAAAACTTTCCTACAGACCCCCTGCAATTACACCACTGACCACTAGGGGTTCGCGGAAACACTGCACTAGCGTACGCAGTGCATAGTGGAAGTGTATAGTACGTCATTTGGGACACAACTTTAGTATTTACTTTCCGAAGCGTGTTTTCGGAACAGAAGTAACGTAATGAGTAAATGTACCGTGCGCAGACCAACTAATCAATATTGAGATTTGTTGACAACGATTTTCATAATCGATTATTGTCGATTTTATTGATTAGTTGTTGCAGCTCTAGTGCAGATCAGTGTTTCCAACTTGGCAACTTTTCAGGCCCCTTTAGCGACTTTTTTTTGCAAAAAAAAAAAGCGCCTAGCGACAAATCTAGCAACTTATCGGAAAAACCTTAACTACTTTCCAAATGTCTCCAGTACTGTCCTGTAAGCCGAGGTCTTGCTTTCCTGCTGCACTCACACCTCTCTCTGCGTCTGCTCTGTTCAGTGAGGAGCTGAGAGCCAGAGATTTAACAATGTCTTGGATCACTAGATAACCTTAGTCCCAATTTACATCATTCATATGCGGATGTTTTTAGAATGCAAGACGAATGTAATGCAACATGTTTTACATGTAAAATAGTACATGTTATTACAGCCTAGTTCTCTTGTTCAAAGTAGTTATAGTGTTCAGAAACATTTTTGATCATTCATGTTCCATACCGGTCCGTTATTTTTTTTTTTAATGACTTTTATAAAACTATATAAGTTATGAAAAGTAATTTAAAAAAGTACAAAACACAAGTTAAAAAATATCTATCTATCAAAAACAGATTATAGATTAAGTTATATATAGATAGATTTTATATAGAATAGATAATCATTATACCTGGTCTCCTCCAATATGGGGGGGGCATGCCACGTGATCGGGGAGGCTTTTAAGGGGGGGTGGCTTTAGTTACAAAAGGTTGAGAATCTCTGACTTAACTGATGATGATAAAATCTAACTCTACAATCTACTGCCTCTTTCAGTATCAAGTATGTAACCGACATCGCTACTCTGCAGAGGCACGTGTCCCGCCATAACCATCGCAACGAGGATGAAAAGAACTCCGTCTCTATCGACTGCATGAGGATCACTTTTGAATACGAGTATCCTGCCGAAACTGTGTTTTTAGAAAAGAAAAGAAGTACCGAATGCTCATTTTGTTAGTGTGAACAATCCCTTAACCTAGTCTGTTAGCTTGAGATTGGCTTTGTACCAGCACTGGTCACTGTATGAGAGCATCTGCAACTCCTGCTACACCTCCTGCAGTTTTAAACTCTGGTCTATAAATGGGCAAAAAAAACTGCAGGAGTTCCTGGCAGACATGGGGTGAGTCTCTATTTCCATTATCTTCCATTTCTATATTACATAGAATACAGAGGAGGACTAATCAGTATGTTTAAACGTAATGTTTCACAGTATTGTGACACACCTCAGTACTGTAACTGAGTCCGTCAAATGTCTTCAATACGATTTTGACAAGTCTTAAAAATGGTTTGGGTTATGAAGTCAACGTTACTTTTGTAAAGTTCTAAACTTCAGTCTCGCTTTTAAATGTGTTTTTGAGAAATATTTCATTGATCACGCTGTTACAAAAAAGGAACCAATAACCACTCATGCAAACTGTGCAGCCCGGTCAGAATTTATCGGAGCGACCCCAGTGTGTGGGCTAACCAAGGTTAGCGATTTTCCTTCATACTTTGTTTGCCAGTAAGGATGTGAAATAGGTCTTAAACTGCATTCATAATGGTCTTAAAAAGTCTTAAATTTTAACTTGTTGAAACCTGCAGAAGCCCTGGTAACTGTAATGCACTCTAATCGTTGTGAATCTCAACCCGTGCAGCACTACACACATCAGCTGAGGCATGATTTGGCTGATGGTAGAATGGTTTTATTAGGTGGATTAATTGGCACTTGCAGACAAAAGATTTTAAGAAACAGGAACATGTAGATATGTGAAAACGCTAAGTAAACCGAGCAAAATAAATTGGGGCCGTCATACAACTCTCCTGCTGTAAGGAAGTCATCTCCTGGTTAAAAATTTGAGAGAACATAATGATGTTAGTCAGACTCGAATACTTTTTTTTTTTTTTTTTTTTTTGTTCAAACAAATCTGATGACAGAACTTCTGGCCAGTGACTTGCTAGCTTTTTTGTCAAACATGATATGAAATGAAGGATGAATCAATGCCTTTGTCATGTACATTACAGTACAGCAAAATAATTTTCTTTGCCTATCCCAGTTTTTTGGGAAGCTGGGGTCAGACGTGATCAGGCTGGAGCAGAGAGGATTAAGGGCCTTGCTAAAGGGCCACTTAAAGGGTAGCTTGGTGGTGCTGGGGCTTGAACTCCAACCTTCTGATCAGTAACCCAGAGCCTTTAAGCACAGCACCACTACTGATATACTACATTAGAAGTAATAGGATAATGAAACAGTTTTTTTCCCTGTGTTAATTGTGTTGGCTACCACTTGATAGTCTAGGCAGTTCTGCGCAAGCAAAACATGGGACACAGCAAAAGGTGCTGCAGCTTTTACTTGCTCAGTGGGCTAGCTAATGAAATTGTGGCTTGTGCACTAATGTTGTTTTTGGTTGTTATAATCTGAACAATTTATTTTAATTGGATTTAAACTATTGCTGCAATTCTGATTTATCATATATCTTTTTTTTTATAATATGCTTCAATAAAACAGGAGTTGTTTGTGGTACTGAGCAGTTTCCCTACTGTGGATAATCCTGGTTCACCTAGTCCTCTTTTTAAACCAGTTTCTCTCCATGTCACCTTAGCCTCCCACTCAAACAGGTGCGACAGAAGTTTAACTCCATGGACATGTCAATCAAGGAGAACCTGCGAGAGGTCATTGAGGAATCCTCCAACAAATTTGGGTAAGACGATTATGTTCAGTAACTGCTTCAGACTGTTCCAAAATGATTCCCAAACCTTTCCCTGGCTCATATGGAACATTTTCTATGTGTGTATAAGAATGAAGGACATCCGTGTACAGACATTTGGCGCGCACTTTGGTTTCAAGAATCATTTCTTGGCAAGTGATGTGGTGCATGCTGCTGCAGCCCTGCTGGAGAATGTGGAGAAGGAAGAAACTGCTACAGACAACTTTATCAAAGCTCTGGATTGCCTCTCAAGGTGGGCTCAAACACAACAGCATGCGTATAGTAGTTTATTAGACCAGTCTAATTTTTTTTTTGTGTGTGTGTAGGAGTAACATAGAAAGGATGCACTTGGGGATTGATCTTGCTAAGAAAAAGCTGAAGGCTATTCAGCAGACAGTTGCCAGCTGCATCTGCACTAATCTCATTCTCTCACAAGGACCCTTTCTCTACTGCCATTTACTGGAGGTAGGAATAAGTACATGTTTTCATTTTCATTCTCTTGGTAAATACTTTAGGAAAGTTTAAACTTGGATGTGTCATTTCAACTTTCTGTATATGTTTTTGAAAGTTCATGGCTGATTTTATGAAGTGTTGTGATTGCTTTGATGTAATTCTGTTTTTTTTTATGACATTTTAGGGAACCCCAGATGTAAAGCTCTTTTCCAAGCCTATGGCCCTGACTCTGCTCTGTAAATACCTGCTCAAGGCCTTTGTCTGCTCTGTAAGCACTACACATGACTGATGCATAGTTAAATACGAAATTCATTTCTCACTCACAGTTCAGCACAGGCACATAGGACCTCATTTATCAAGCTGAATATGAACGTGTGGTTTTTTTGTTTTGTTTTGTTTTTTTTTTGTTGTTGTTTTTTGAGCAAATCGTTCATATGAGCATTTGGTATTCATAAAAATCATGTAATTTCGGAAAACGTCTTATCCTATTCATGCTCCCGAGTGTGTGTAAATAAGAAGACTATCAGATTCTGCTAATACGTATGTTATATAGCTATGTGTTCTTGAATTATTTTGAATGACGTATTTACTGAATTCTAAGCACATGGGAGCCTATATCCTGAGCAAAATAACCACTATTTAGTACAAAATTTGAATCCTATTGATTTGAACTATGACAGCAGTGTGCCCTTACAAAGTTAAAAAGTAGCCATCACCACTGGAAAGTAGCCATATTAACATTAAATAGCCAGTCATGGCAGTTAGGGCTGGGGAAATATTATGATATGTAGATTATGGTTGCAACAACTAACTGACAAAATCGTTGTGTGACAGATTATCTGATAAATGACAGTAACATTTTTAACTCGTTAGAAATTTGTAGTAGTATTAGTTGATTGCCAAAATATTTATTTTAAAATATTTCATTTACTTTTTTTTTTTTAAGTAACTAAACTAATTGATTGATCTTTTTTAAAAAATTATTATTAATCAGTTATCAAAATTCAGTTGCAGCCCTCGTATTCTAATATGATAAATTATCATTGAGCTCAGCTTTCAGGGTTTTTTAAATTCAGCATTGAAATATTTCAATTAACTAATACTACTTTTCAATTAACTAATTCTACTGTTTATAAAATTTATTTTATTTGTTTAATCATTGTTTAGTAATTGGAAATTTATTATTTAGTACGTAATATTAAATATTTCTGTAGCCAGACTGCATACATTTCTTCTGGACTACATTCCATGTTCCTGCCGAGTGCCTCGAAAACAAGATTAGATTAAAACAATTGCTTTTGGTGGGAAAAAAAAAAAAAAAATAATCTAATGAGCACCGTGACATACAGTATCACAGGAATTTTGGTTGCTTGAAGTGTCTGCCTGATGAATCTTAAATATTTCTCACAAGCATTTATTTAGAAAGGTTCTATCTCATTGGCCAAATATGGAATATATTAATGCATATTTAATTCTTACTGATTAATAAAAAGCACTTTATTTCCATCTGTTTGTGTTAGACTCGGAATAAGCGCTGCAAGCTGTTGCCACTCATTATGGCTGCTCCTATGGATGTGGAGAAGGGCACTGTCATAGTCTTAGGCATTCCACCCGAGTCTGAGACCTCTAACAAGAAAAAGTAAGTAGAATAAGGGTTCCCAAAATCATGTGGGGCATCGCTTGATTTACAAATCAGCTTTTTAAATTAATTAATTTTACAAATTAATATTAGAAATAAAACAAAACAAATTTTGTAGTTTGATGTTTCTTGGAGTTGTTTTTAACTCGAGTGTATGTGCACTTTTGGGATTTTATTTGTTTTTTGTTGTCCCCCCCCGCCCCCCCGGTATAGGAGTTCAACAATATAAACTGACAAATTTCCCCCATCCCGTATCATTGTGGCTCCAATCACATCTCATATTCTAGCCTGTTAATGAGTATTAACATTAACTGCTTTTCCTATTCCAGTTAGTATTTGAACTGTAAGAATCTGTCATGTAGCCTTCAAACCTACCAAAATGTCTGTGTTGCAAGCCAGTCTTCTGTATTTTCTAGATTAGAAAATACTTTTGAATGTAACGTCAGAGTTCTGGATTTGAGACCTAGTTCATGACACGGCAGAAATCAGTTTTGAAAGTTTGAAAGAAACGGAGCTCATTAGCCTGATTAATGTCACTGTTCATAAAATCGTTAAACATTTTACAGTTCAACTTGGAAACCTGATGGACAAGGAGGATTTGGCTCTGAAGTGATGTCTAGTGAATATCGCATTTAATCCTCCAGTTGTAAATAAAATCTGCAGGCGAGCGTGTGAATAATGCTGCTTGCGCTGCCACTGCTTCTACACACACACACACACACACACACACACAGAGTCGTACACCACACCAGCGTGGATGATTTTCCTCTAACAATACACCCGCCGTGTTTTTATTACTTATGTACCATTTGAAGCTAAATGTGAGCAAAGAAAGAGACACGCTCTTTCAAACTAACCTGTCTTTCTGAAAAGCGGTGTCAAGAAAATTCATGCTCACCCTTCCCATTAGACTGGTAAGCAAGTGCAAGGAATATTCCTTTGGTTTTAGTCACTTAGGGTGCGCATGTTCCAGACATAATAATATTCAATGTTACAGCAGACCTAAATTGTAAATCTGGAGTTAATAAATGTAGGATGGTCGAGGCTTCGGGGACACAGAAAATTCAAAATGGCCATATGGAGTCAGATTTTTGGGAACCCCTGAAGTAAAAGCACATATGCATATATTTGGGAAACATTCATATTTGCCGTATAAACAATTGTGGTTTTTTTCTTCTCCCCAGTTTCTTTGGCAGGGCCTTTGAGAAAGCTGCTGAAAGTACAAGCTCCAGGACACTCCACGATCACTTTGACACTTCAAGTACGTATCTGATGTAACCAAAGAAAGGGACTTCCTATTTTAGTGAAGAAGTATACATGTTCCACCGGGTGGCAGACCTACTTCCCATTTAGACTAGTTTTTTGGTAAAGCATTGTAGCTGCACTCAGATTGTAGCAAATGGCAGTAAGCCACAGCTGGGCAATTGAGATCAAATTTTATACAGCAACATCTTTTACATTTTGGGTTGAAGATAATGTCTTATCGGGGAATATGCATATTTATGGAAATATAATCTAAAAATGACTAGTGAAGGATAAACCAGTCGGGGCAGTGCAAAAATATCCTGAATGTTCTGTATAAATCATGCTGCACAAGTAGTGTGTGGATTCGAGAGGCCAGGTTGATTGTGATTATGCCTAATTTACGTTGTACTGATGGTAAATGGTCTGTACTTATATAGCACTTTTTTATTTTATTATTATTATTATTATTATTTTTATAACCTTAGTGGTTCCAAAGCACTTTACACTGGTTCTTATTCACCCATTCACACACCAGTGGTAGCAGAGCAAGGTGCTTACTTGCCATCATGAGCAACTTAGGGTTCAATGTCTTGCCCAAGGACACTTCGGCATGTGGAGTCATGTGGGCCGGGAATCGATCCGCCAACCCTACGATTAGTGGACAACCCGCTCTACCACCTGAGCCACAGACTGATCTGACTGATGTGGTCAAAATAGCGTAATCATACTTTGGCAACACACAGTTACTGGTCAGCCCGTTTACTTTTGCAACAGTAAATGTTTTGCTGCAAGTAGTATTTTTATGCAGATATCAGTCCTGCATTGCTGAACATTGCTGAAGATACCTTATTTATACTAGTACGGGCCTACCACTAGTTTCGAACATTCCCATATTCCCTCAGAGTTGGTCATGCACAGACCATAAGTAACAGACACACTGATACTAGCACTTTGCTACTTTGTTCCATCCCTATATGTCCACATCTTATAAACGGGCACATTCGTGCACATGCGGTCTCATGTGTGTGCACTTTTTTTTTTTTGCAGATTTTCTACACAATGCAAATATGAACTTATTACTTTATTCTCTCCTTTCTTTAGTTATTGAGCTGAAGATGGAAGACAAAGGAAAATTTCTTGATGCCCTCATTACCCTGCTGTCCTAACACCTCCCCGCATGCCTCAAGCCTCCCTCAAACATCACACACCAATAGAACATTGAGAACCACGATATACTTGATATGTCATGTCATCACCTGACTTGGTTTCTTGGTGGACACATTCTGCCTGTGAATTTTACATTGATTGAAAGTAAATATGAGGTTTAACATGTTTCCTGTCCGATTTGTGTGTGCGCACATGTGGAGCTGCCCTCCTGAAGACCTTGACCAGTAGCAGGCACACATTTACTGCAGGGGTTTTAGTAATCTGATACAAGTCGCACATATCTTCTGTGTACTTTTGTGAGATCTTGTATGTGTATTATACTGTACATTCATTTGATTTTGTTGTAGTTTTAATGTTTTTTTGTTTTTAAATGTGAAACTCAATATAAAAATCATGTACTCAATAATAAATGATGTTTTATTAACTTATCAAAAGGATACCGTGTGTGTATCCTTTTTGTATAAAGTATATCATAATCATATGTTGTGTAAAATGTTGGCTCTTTTTTAGGCCACAGTGGGAAATCTGAGACTGTGAGTACAGGGCCTCACTGTTTGCTCTAACAAATGTGAGAGTTAAACTTACTGAGATTCAAAACATGCCGTTCAACACAAGAATAGGCAAAAGAAAGATTATGTGAAATCAAGCAAAATTTAGACTTATTCAGAAGTAAAGGGCTTGTGCTTAACAACAAATTCCCAATAATTAAACTGAAAGGGGTTTTTGTCTTTTTCTTTTTAAGTTTTACTCTGCTATTTTGAATAATTTCACATTAGTGTGCGCAGTAAAAAGGAAATTTGACAATTATCATAACATAGAAATATTGCTAATATGTAATGTAAAACAAAATTGTCTAAAAATAACTTCTTATGCTGGCTGAGACAAACTTCCTCTCCATACGAACAAAACTAAATGGCTTGTCCTGCTGAGAGTTAGAATAAGTTTAAAAAAAAATATATCTGTTGTACATGTACATCCCACTGAATGCATTCTGTATCACAGTGGTGTTTGGATATGGTACAAAGTTTTGTTTTCCATTAAAAATTAATATAAACATGGGTAAAACTTAACATAAAATTACCTCTATATACCAACACTGATGAAAGCACCCATACCCACCCTACTAATGACTGGGTAGAGGTGTGTATTATGGGTTATTAACTTTGACTGAGCCAAATAACTATTTTCATTATTCTACATGTGGGCAGAGTTTGTGGGCCTTTTCTCAACACCAGCATACAAATCTGGTGTGTTTTTATCCAGATCATTTGCCATTCACAAAATTCTCAGCAAATCACCAAATATCAGTATACTACATATACTTGTCCTGTATATATCTGGGAGAATCAAAGCTGGTCTGCAGTCCTCTCACCATCATTCCGACATGGACATCCTGTGTCGCTGCCCAGGAATGAAGTTTCCTCAGGGACACTGTACACACAAGTCCATAAATATAGTATGACACTTTTTTTTTTCTATAGTAGTGTTAGAATTTTCAGTCACTGTTGTTGGAGAACAATTAGTTGTTTATATCTAAGGCACTGACCATCACACTGACTATAGAGAGTGCAGCTGAGTGTGCAGCTACCTTAACTAAGCAACTAGGACCCACTTTCAGTCAAGTAGCCCCCTCAGATCTTCCTTCCCACTCCAGCCTGAGCAAAACGCAGCGGCCTAACACATATGCTGATGTTGTCATGCAACTGAGACGATAACAGCACTCTCAGACATGCCAACAGCAGCCAGGCGAGACACCATAAGAGCTCAGACCTTCCCAGCTCATGGAGAGACTTGCCACAGCTGTAGTAAGCTTAATCATTTTGCTAATGTATGTCACTCTGCCCCAGCCAGATCAGATGGCCACGGCACCCAGTCTGTGACCACAGGTATCCATAATGTGAACTCAGGGGCTGCCTCTCTGCCTTTGCCTATCAGCCTCCCCTCATCCCGTCTGTTACACCTGTCATTCAGCCACTTGATGGAGTCACGTCAGAGCTGCAGCAGCTGCTAGACACTGGCATCATTGAGCCAGTAGACACCTTGCCCTGGGTCTCAAACCTGCTGGTGGTGAAAAAGAAGTCAGGTACTCTGTGAACCAGCTCCATCAGTACACCTATACTCGGCAGTTCACACCAGGCAGTGACAATGTTGTGGCAGATATACTCTCTAACTCCAACTCCACCCCTGCTCCTCATGGGGCTAATGACCAAGGAGAGGAGGACATCATCCAAATACATACCACTCCAGGCCACTGTGTCACTGCAAGAGTGAGGCAAACCTCAGAAGAGGTCCCAGCTCTTTCTCAGCTCTGCAATTTCATCCAGGAAGGCTGGCTAAGTAAGGTCCCAGAGGAGCTGGCTGTGTTCTCCCAAGTCAAACAGGAGCTTTCCTTCTGGAATGTGACCTGCATGGCATGTGGCATGTGCATGGCATTTACACAGTGGTCACTGGTGCCCTGTTTGCATGTATATTGGCTATGGTGCATGAGGGTCACCTGCGTCATTGTGAAGCTCAAGCAGCATTGCTCAAAACCTAGTCTTGTGGTCAGGGATAGACAGGAACACTGAGGCCATGGTTAAGGGCTGCTCCACCTGCCTGGTGATTGGCAGGACAGGCCACCGACAACCGTTGACCTTGCTGTCTCAGCCCTGGGATCATCTGCAACTGGATATCTGCAGTAAGATCCATGAGGTCCCCCACCACCAACACTTATTCCTTCACTAACACAATACACCTCAGGCTGCTACACTATAGGGCCATGCAGCACTCAACCACAGGTGTCTCCCCAGCCTCCCTCATGCTAGGCCAGGAATTCCATCTACCTCTCGACTGGTTCCGCCCTTTCTCCTGGGTGCCTTCCCCTACAGTAAAAGCCTGAGTTAACCACCTCCAGGGGCAGATGAAATAGCACTTTGACCAGTCAAAATATGCCATAGTGCAAAATATTTGCACTAGCCTTTGACTAGTTCAGGATCTGGAGGCTTCACAGACACAACAAAATGGCCTCGTACTGGTCTAACCCTAACCCAAGCCATTCTCAACTAGGCCCAGCTACCCACCTTCTCAATAGCAAGCCAGCCACCTCCGGAAGGTCAATTCTGTGGACGAGCTAGTTTTCTAGATGCTTTTAGCTAGTTGCAAACTTTTTTAGGCAATGGCAAATCAAAGCCATTGTTCCACACAGAACATTTTGAATTTGTGAAACATTGCCTGAGTGTCTCTGCTGTGGCTTTTTTTTATGGAAATTCAAACTTAGTCCCTTTACCACAGCATGACCAACCACAACTTTCAGTGTTTCAACCAAAACATAGAGTGAAAACAGAAAATTGTTTGAAAAGAATCAAAAGAAAAGAAGGCTTTGCCTTGGCCCTCTTTGTCTCCAGAACTGCTCTAAGGAATCAGTGGCAGAAGGATATTAGAACAGTCCAAAAGCTGTTTAGAGGATATGAAGATGGTTAGACACTGTTATAAAGGATAAGGAAGGACAAACAACTTATTAGACAATCTTTATATCACATTAAGAAATGCAAACTTTTTTCATTGAACTGATAATGTTTTTCATTATCACTAATGTTTTTAGTACTATCTTAACATGCACTATTTGACTATATTTGTTACTAGTGATAATGTACTAATTAGGGATGCACCGAATGTTCGGCAACCGAAATTATTCGGCCGAAAATAGCAAAAAAAGCACTTTCGGTGTTTGGCCGAATAAGTGAAAAGGGCGAATAAATTTGACCGAACAATGACGTGTTTGATGACGCGACCAAATAGCCTAGCAACCAGAGTGAGACGCATGAATGTCACGACCTCGATGAGGGGGCGCGCATATGCACAAGCCACGTGCACGAGCTACGTGCTCTTTGGATGTTTTCTGTGCGTTTGTTTTGTTTCTGTCACGTTGCGAGATGTAAGGGAGTAGAGTACGGAAGCAGGTAAAGACGTATTTATTTAAGGCCAGGCAGACAAATCCAGTATCTACTATAATACTCTGCGAGGTGTACAGGGACGTGAGCGGTATATATCCCCAATACAATTAGCTGTATAGAACCGAATAGAACCATTTTTTGCACTCTTGTCAATGCACTTTTTAATGCACATTTTTGTTGTAGGCTACAGAATGTTACATTCTTTCAGCAGTCAGTTATAGGCCTAACATCGACTATTCAAGGGGGGCTCAAAGATGACCACATCAAAATATTTTTATTTTACTAATTTATTTATTTAAAGTTATATTGTTCCTTGTTGGTAGCCTATGCCTGCTGGAATGAAAAAAAATGTTCAGTGTTAAATAAATATTTTTGAAATTGTAGTTTTTGTATTTGTTTTTTTTCTTTGAAAAGCAAGACAAAATAGTAAAAAAGCACATTTTGACTATTTAATTTATGCAATGGTGAAAAAAATGGCAAAATAAATGGAAAAAACGCGAAAAAACGTGTTTGGTATTCGGCCTTCGGCTTTCGGCCAAGTTTTTCATTGTATTCGGTTTCGGCTTCGGCCAAGAATTTTCATTTCGGTGCATCCCTAGTACTGATACTATACAGCTTTGAGCCAAATGAAATTCTAAACCCACATGTTGACTTAGCTTATCAGATTTGAAATGTTCATATGCATTTGTTGCTAATATTATCTTGATGCACATTTGGGAAACTGCTGTCTTTTGTGATATAGGATGGTCCCAATACATATCTCTCCTTCTCCACACCCATCAGCACACATTCATTTATTTTTTGACCCTCCTCACTGAAGTCCTTCCTGTTTCCTGGCCTGCTGATTGTTATGCAGGAAGTCTTATTACTCTTCTACACTGTGACACATTTGTGCATCACACACCCACACACACACACACACACACATGTACATGGACAAAGAGAACCAGAACCTGTTGACTATACATAGTATTACTCACAATTAGCAGAAAAGTCATGCACGTCATACACTTTCACACACTGATACAGCACACACATACACTACCAACTCATTGTGAAAGTAAGCTGCTCCAGGTGGAATTTTGCCCATTAGGATCAAAGTTTGAGGACTTCCACAGCAGGGATATTATGTCATTAAATGTTGAATATTGTCTAATACAAAACCACCATGAGATTTATGTAGTCAGTGGTGTACATAAAATTCCTTCAAGTGTCATATTGAGAATAATTCCTTAGAATGAGCATTTAAAGGGGAAATGGAGATACCAACCTTTAGTGCTCAGAGTTTTCAAGTGCTTGGGGACAATGTCCAAAAAGTGACAATGTGTGTATGGTGTGAATAGGGGTGAGAGGTAATTTATGAGGTCCTATTGCCGTGGTGATGATCTGGGTGATGAGATAACAAATATTCAGCTGTGGGAAGAAGGAAATGACTTCCAAACCATGAGGGACAAAAGCCACAATGAAAACAGAGAATCACAATTGTGTATGTGTGTGTGTGTATGTGAAAGAGAGAGAGAGAGAGATGTAAGCTGTAAGTTGTCCATCCGTTTAGCATTCTATAAATCTGTTCCACTTTTGTTTGAATGTGCCTGTGTGCACTATGTGTCTGTGTATGCTCTATGAACATTCAATTTAACTAATATTAGCCTCAGTTGAACCCCTCAAGCGCCCAGTTTTTGCATCAGCTATTGACCTTAAAACATATTCAGTAACTGCTACGATTTGCTCAGTAATTATAGTGAAAATAATAGGAAATCGTTTATAGTTAGAATAGTGAGGAATGTAAGTCGGGACCAATGGACAGGTCCTGGGAGTTTGATGGGTTAAAGTACATCTAAATTTAACACGTGGCCCTAAATTGTCCAAGTGCTTCTGTATTAGCAGTGTGCACGCCATGTCAACAATTTTAGAAATAGATTCAATTGCCGGAGAAAAACATTTTCAAAAATTACCCAATTTAAATGTGAGTCCCACAGAAAAGAAGGAACTGCAGTAAGTTGCTGCTTGGGTGTAAACAATTGCTTCTACTAGTGCACTTTCATAGGAGATCTCATTCTTCAACCAAACATTGAGATCCAAGGCATTCCTTTGGGATAGGCTGATGAAGGCTTGTTCAGGTTGTGGTTTTAAATATAATAGCCCAGTCTAAATAAAGGCTTTTTATATTTCACTGTTTCTATATTTAGATTTTATATGTATACCCTGTAAGTTCCCTGGTTCTGGATGTTTGGTAAAAATTTGAGTCAGTTTAATACTTATTAAGTACTTGAAATTGTTCAATCTATTGTTGGACAAATGAAGACTTGTAAAGGACCTATAAATAAATCGATTGCACTGCTCTTTACTCTGACCATAACGGACATCTCCTCCCACATCTTTTCCCTCCCCCACTGTCTGTATCTGTCCTTCACCCTCTCTCTGTCTCTGTCTCTCTCGCCCTCTGTGTTTGGGAATGTGAGCCGTCGGGGTCCTCCTTGTCTTTGTCTGTATGACCACATTACAGGGATCCGTCACTAGGCAACATCTACAGGCTCTTTGTGGTTGCCATGACAAAAGTTCTTTAATGACGTTGTGCCTGCCCCTGGGTGCCTCGCTGTTCGCTGTGGAATGAGGATGCTTAAAAAAAAAAAGCACTCATCCCCTCCCCCCTACTACACCCAACTTAAAACACACACACACACACACACACACACACACACACACACACACCTTACTCTGCCTCATAACCTCATCTGCTGCAGCAGGGCGACTGGAACTAACAGTTGCACAATGGAGTCTGAAAACACTCCACGTCTGGAACATTCAGATAGGCTTCACTTTGCCAGAGACTATAGTGGAGAAGTGGGGTGATGTGAGCGCTGTCAACACCGCCGTAAAATACAGCAAGTGCTTTGACCAAAAGGGGAGCTCTGTTATTTGTTCAGCTTTACTGTTCTGCTTTCCTCGTTTTTTCATGTTTGGTTTTTTTTTGCATTTACATTTATGTATAGAGAATAATAGAATGATGCAAGAGAAATTAGCACAAAGAAAATTTACAGAAATATATCTCAAATAGGATTTGTCAGATAATATGTTTGTTGTCCACATTTTGCTTCTTTAATTTTGCACAGGAGCTATCTACAGAGATAGCTAAACAAATTAAGTGGTTTGAGGCAAGTTTGCTTTGCCATGATTTTGGCATGTAGTTTACATGATGCAATTTGGTGGTCATTAACTCTAAGTATTAAAGTGCACCTATTATGGTATTTCAAATATTACCTTTCTTGTAGTGTGTTATAGAGCTGTTTGTGACTGTAAAAAGTCTGCAAAGTTTAAAAAATCAAAGCGCACGACAAATGGAGTTATTGACTTCCAAAAGAAGGAAGCGATTCTGAACAGCTGAAACGAGTCGTTAGTAATTCCAGACTTTACTTCCTGTACTAACCTGCATAGGTTTGTAACAAAAAGCCCCGCCTCTGGTCTTCATCGGCTGCTCGCAAACAGACGGAGCTGAAAGTCATTACAGTAGTGGGTGTTTCCTTTTCAAAACTGACAGCGGTAGACCAATCACAACAGACTCGGACATCTGACCAATCAGAGCAGAGTATGCTTTCTGAAAGGAGGAGTTTAGAATGAATCCTTTAGAACGGATCATTGAACGAGTCGTTTTTGATACTCGGGAAAAAAGGTAATGCTGCAATTTAAATTATGAGCACATTAAAGTGTTTTTTGACCTGGGTGCATGTAAATCTGTTGTATGAGACCTTTAAAGCAAAATTAGGCACGTTTCAAAACCAAAATAGGTGCACTTTAATGAACTGCGCTGGCTGAGATCCAACAGTGCAAAACTGATGAAGCATAATGTGGGCACAAATTAAATTTATGTAAAGATTTTTTGCACATATTTTTGCTATGACTATTTATCAAGACTTAAATGTTTAAATGTTTTAAATATAATTGATTAAATTAACTTTATCTTGCAAGTTGATAGTTCTAGGTAGCCTAAATGTGTAGATGATTGGATTGATTGAGCAGCTAAGTACCACTATAAAACTTTGCACTTTCTACATAAAGATGTTAAGCAAAGCACACTCCATATCAAATGAGGCACTGCTTTTTGTCTCCTGATCTCATTTTACACTATTTTCTAATGTCCTAGAGTTTGCCTGCAGCTTTACTTTAATCCAGTGGTACATTTTGTGACTGTTTTCATGTGTATTAAACGTAAACAATGACTGGAAGAAGTCATGGGTTTCACAAGGTGAAAGCATGATCATGACTCACTTGAGAGACCACATTGACAAAGGACCACTCAGATCTGTATGAACAGGGAGTTGTGTACTAATGTACAAAAATATTTACCTTTTACAATTACTCACAAGAAAAGTATGGTCAAGGCCTTTGAGAAAGAAATTGTTTTGCTTTTTTCTTCTTTAATTCTTTAATTTAAAAGTTAAATGAAATATGTTTTGTTTTTTAACAATATAACAAACCAAAACATAGAGAAAAACCAACAGAAAATTGTTTGAAAAGATTCAAAAGAAAAGAAGGCTTTGCCTTGGCCCTCTTTGTCTCCAGAACTGCTCTAAGGAATCAGTGGCAGAAGGATATTAAAACAGTCCAAAAGCTGCTTAGAGGATAAAAAGTTGGTTAGACACTGTTATAAAGGATAAGGAAGGACAAACAACTTATTAGACAATCTTTATATCACATTAAGAAATGCAAACTTTTCTCATTGAACTGATAATGATTTTCATTAGTATTATCTTAACATACACTACTTGAACAGTTTTGTTACTAGTGATAATGAAGGAACATTTGTAAAACTGAACACACTGTCCTAAGGGTATGCAATGGACAGTAAATATTACAGGTCAGTGAAACTTTCTGTGGGTTTCAGTACTGATACTATACAGCTTTGAGCCAAATGAAATTCTAAACCCACATGTTGACTCAAGGCTTATCGGATTTGAAATATTCATATGCATTTGTTGCGAACAGTATCTTGATGTGTATTTGGAAAATTGTTGTATCGTTTGTGATATACAGTATACTGTCTACAGGTCTGGAACAGTCAGATAAGCTCCGCTGTGCCAGAGACTATAGTGGAGAAGTGGGGTAAAATACAGCAAGTGCTTTGACCAAGAGGGGAGCTCTCTGTTATTTATTCAGCTTTAGTGTTCTGCTTTCCACAAGATTTTTTTTTTCATTTACATTTATGTATAGAAAATATTAGAGTGATGCAAGAGAAATCAAATAGGATTTGTCATATAATATGTTTGTTAATTGTTAATTTTGCATAGGAGCTATCTACGGAGATAGCTAAAGAAAGTAAGTGGTTTGAGGCAAGATTGCTTTACCATGATCTGATGAAATTTGGTGGTCATTAACTCTTTGGTGGTATTAATGAACTGCGCTGGCTGAGATCCACCAGTGCAAAATTTATGAAGCATAATGTGGGCACCAATTCAATATATTTAAAGATTATTTGAACATATTTTTGCCCCAAATCAGGATCTGCTATGACTATTTATCAAGACTTAAATGTTTAAATGTAACTGATTTACAGTAATAGTGATTTTACACTATTTTCTAATGTCCTACTGTTTGCCTGCAGCCTTACTTTAATACAGTAGTAATACAGTAGTAAATAGTACATTTTGTGCCTGTTTTCATGTGTATTTAATACAATCACAAATATATAATAAATACATTAACGTTGGACTGTACATAGTTGCAGTTTAACTACAAGGTCTCAATATTAAAAGTGATGGTACTGTATTGCATGAAAAGTTGCTAAATATGAAAACTAGTGTTATGTTATAGGCAACTGTAATGAATTTAACATGGACACCCCTGTAAGATGTAGAAATATGGTTGTCTGAGTGATGTCTACCCCTATCTTGAGAATATGAGGCAAATTGGAACTTAAATTGGTTGAGCAGCGACCTTTTGGACTTTAAGCAATCAAGGACAAACTGTGTGTGTGTGTGTGTGTGTGTGTGTGTGTGTGTGTGTGTGAGTGAGTGAGTGAGTGTGTGTGGAGGGTTTTCTGAACACAGTGGGATTGTCTAAAGAAGTGAAAGACCTTTCAAAATCACTCATAAGCAGGACATGTGCGGAAACACAGAGTAACATAATAAAACTACTTTTACAACCAGGTCACCCAAATCTCTTTCCAGAGAAAAATCACTCAAAAAAATACACAAGAGATATTTCTTAGATTTGTTAGTTGCCATTTGTTGTTTAGCAGCTAAATAAATGGTCACAGGTCCATTATGACAATAACTGTTTATTAAAAATATTACAATTCAAAACTTTGATACAATGAAAGTTAAAAACAATAAAAGTTTAAAAAAAAAAAAAAGTAATGAACCAGAAAAAGACTATTGATGACAAATTTTGGTATTGGTGGTCTGATTAGTTAAAGATACAAATAAAATAAGACACTCCATCATTACAAGGCACAAACTAAATATGTCCAGCGCATTATTTTCATAGTGCTGGGCACACGGGTCTGGTCTGTACTTTAGAGCACCTACTCCTTTAACTAGACAGCTATTGTAAAAATCCACATCATTTTCTCAATTAGGCAACTTTGTCTGATAGTCCATGTAAGGAAAAGTATCTGTATTCAAACTTCCCAAGTAGAGTAAGGACTCCCGAATAGATCACTTTCAGCCAACCCATGAAAACAATCAACATTATTATTATTATTATTGTTATTATTATTTATTGTTAATTAAAATCTTATAATCATCATCATCATCATCATCATCATCATGTTTTGTTAAGGATTTGGCAAATAATTGTGGTCAAAACAGTGAAACTATTATTTAAAAATGCAATTTTGGGCTGAAATCAAGGCGGTTCTGTCCTTTTTAGCCATTGGAAATGCATAGCCTAGATGTTTAAAACAGGGAGTTTCGAAAGTCCAAAAAAAGTCAACATGAGACAGTAAGAGTCCATGACCAGGGGGGAAAACAGGTCATTTACATTTAGGTTTAGACAGAAAAATCTACAGGTGCGAAGACACACAGGCTATAAGAAAACACCCACGATTCGTCCGACACGCCACCCTTTGCTCTTTAGTACAGTGGTAAATAAACTCAATACAGAATCACATTTAGGCCTGAGTTTTAGGGACAATGCTTGGCTACCTCTCTCTTCTTCTGCCACATTTTCATCAATGTGAATAGTCTACTATGCCGAAATAGCTACATGCCGCTATATTTTGACAGACTGTTATTTATTTTATTTTTTTAGAAAAGAGCTCTCCAAGGCTTCTTTGGACGGTGAAGGGTTCGAGCTTTCTAAACAAAGTCTACGTGGAACTTTGGGAGTGAAATCCTCTGTTGCAGGGTTCAACACAGAAGCTTTAAAACCGAAAAAAAAAAAAAACTTTAAGGGTGCTGGGTGGAATTTTTTTTTCTTAATAGTGTACTAAGTGTTAGGCGCAGATCACATGGCGCACAGTTAGCGGGGTATGCAGGCCGCAGTAGACATGACTTCACGCGTGGCTCCAGTTGTAGATTTACACGTAGTTCCGCTTGTCGTAGTCTCCGTTGGTCGTGGCTCTTTTCGTGGGCGCGTAGTTGACTGAGTAACCCGTACTGGCCGCTGATGATGGCGGACACGAGCAACAGAGCACCGAGCCGCCCAGCAGCAGGAGGCCCGCGGCCGCCCAGCCGATGTAGAGCGCGGCGCCCATCTCGCTCTTTTGGGACGTAGGCACGAGCGGGCTGTAAAAGTCGGTGATGATCTGGTTGGCCATCCAGCAGACGGGCACGAGTAAAAGCAGGGCGCTGACGATGTACAGCGCTCCTCCGACGTTCACCAGTCTCACCTTTACGAGCTCGGCACGGATGCAGTTCGTGCACTGCGCTCCGGCGATCACGGCCAGCAGCGCCAGCACGCACAGCACGGACGAGAACACAGTGAGCGCGCGCGCCACCTGCTTGGCGCCGCTGAGCGCCAGCATCGAGTCGTGCACCTTACACTGCATCTGTCCCGTGCTCTGCACAGCACAAGACATCCACAGGCCGTCCCACATGGTCTGCGACACCACGATGTTTCCCTCAATGTGTGCCGCCACCTTCCACGTGGGCAGACCGCACGCCGTCATCTCTAACAGCGAGCCGAGCACAGCTAGCGTCAGGCCAATCAGCTCCAGACCCGCCGAGGCCATCTTTCCTTAGAATATCGTCCTTATTATTACCCTTCGGGTCCGACGAACAGTCCGCTTCTTAAAGCGCGAAACAGCTGCTCCACTTTCCAGTTGTTGGTTTCAAAAACGCAAATGCTTCTCTTCAGGTAAACACCATCGCGTTACGTAATGCGCTCTGAATAACGGTCTTTGCGCGCAGGAGAACAGCTGCGGACACACGCTACACCAGAAGAACGGGGTGACTGAGCCTGCAAGCGTGTTCAAGGAGAAAAGCTCAACTTTTGTCCAATAGCACAGCGCCGCATCTGCTCCTGACCAATAGGAAACAGAGGAAGCTGGGTAGTAAGACAACCAGATGGGAGGAAGGGGTGAATGGCACATACTGGTTTGAAAAACTCTCTAATAGGTTGACCATAGAGAAAGAGAAGAAGAGGAACAAGAAAACCAGTACAAATCGTACACACTTCATCAATTAATATGGTATAATTTTTAGTTACTTTATTAAATCCAGCTCATTCACTTTTAATAAAAGTTATTACGATAACACTACACGCAAGTAGGTTATATATATATATATATATATATATATATATATATATATATATATATATATATATATATATATATATATATATATACACACACACATACAGACTTGCTTGTAGTGTAGTCCTAATAACTGTTTTCCCCTTTACAGTCTCGACACAGGCTAATTAAAGCTTCGGTTCGGTTACGAAGTCATGTATTATTGCCGGGAAAACCCCCCACAGCCCTCCCTGCCATTTGAAAACAAAATCATAGGATGACGCCACTGAAACTTTTAGATGTTTTTGTTTGTTTGTTTGTTTTGTTTTTTCATTAATTCATTATTAAATAGTCTACCGATTAAAGAATCACATCTATTAAAAAGTAAATAAAAATAGTGGCAACTTGCATAAATTGGCATAAAGTGGCATAAAGCCTATATCAGACATTCAACAAAAATTCATGTTCATAAAGTCTTCATTCCCAGGTCCATACATTATTATTATTATCAGTAAAACATTAAAAGTCTGTTGAAATACTAATTACCTCCTTTGATTGACCAATTTAAAAATGTTCCATTTATTTTGTTCCATTGATTTTTTTTCCTTGGGGGTTAGATGTTGCGCATTCATGGTGCAGCATGTTCATTGCCCCATTTAACTACCAAGAGTTATTATTTGAACATAGTGGTGAAAAATGGAAACAAGATAATAATTAAGCGATAATATAAGCTCATGGAGACAAATTACACTGCCCCATATTTACTCTTTGAATATTTCCAGTGGAGGACAAGCAGCAGTCAGGACGGATAATCACAGGGTTGACAGGGTTGCAAACTGGAATAGTTTTAAAATACTCCACAACTACCAAGACCCTGTGTAAAAGCAGATAATCAAAATGACATTTAAAAAAAAAAAAACCAACAAAAATAGTGTAAGGTCTACTGTAAGGCATACCGTAAGGTCAGAGAGTGTATATATGATGTACAGAACCATTTCCACTGTAAGAGATGTTGGGAGAGGGAAAGGGGGCTTATTCAGTGGACAATGTCATTATAACAGAAATGGGCATGCACCATGGTGACCTTGTTTACCGAGCAAAGCCTGAGAAAAATAAGAGAAATTTATTTCCTAATGCCTGATTTCTTTAGGCTAGTTTCAAGTATTTTGTGTGGATTTTGAGATGAAACTTAGCAACCCTGGATAATGATACAGTCCTCTCCAAATGCACTGGACTGGCAAGGCCAATTCTTTTGTTTTTGCTATACATTGATGACATTTGGGTTTGAGATCAAAAGATGAATATGATAGATGATAAAGTCCACCTATTTTTCAAGTGATCAAAAATAGTGGAACATGTGGCCAACATGTGTTTCTTGTTGCCCAGGTGTGTTCTGTTAGACGGATTGTTTTATCAGTTAATAACTTTAGTTAGTTAGTTACAGCTACATTTATATAGCGCTTTTCTAGACACTCAAAGCACTTCACATAGTATTGGGGGGATCTCCTCAACCACCACTAATGTGTAACATCCACCTGGATGATGCAACGGCAGCCATAGTGCGCCAGAACGCCCACCACACACCAGCTATTAGAGGAGAGGAGAGAGTGATGTACCCAATTCAGAGATGGGGATTATAAGGGGGCCATGATAGAGAAGGGCCAATGGGGGAATTTCACCAGGATTTGCCAGGGTATACACATACTCTTTACGAGAAGTCTCCTGGGATTTTTAATGACCCCAGAGAGTCAGGACCTCCGTTTAACGTCTCATCCGAAAGACGGTGCTGTTTCTATGTCTTTGAATGTCTACTCTTGGTTTGAGCCCTGGGTTTCACCTGTGAAGACTGCATTTGTTGTTAAAAGGGATAAACCAACATGAAGACCAGAAAGCTGTCTATGGGAGAAAATCAGGCCACTTTGAAGCTGAGAATAGAGGGAAAATCAATCAGAGCATTTGCACAAGCATTGCAAATGCACAAGCATAACCAATACAGCAATTTGGAATGTCCTGAAAAAGAAAGAAACCACCGGTGTAATAACAACCAGACATCAAACAGGTTGACCAAGGAATACAATAGCAATTGATGACAGAAACATTGTCCTGTGATGAAAAACCAAAAAACAACAGGGGTGAGGTATCACAATCCACCATTTGAAGAAGTCTTCTGAATGCAGAAATATACAAGCCACACCACAAGATGCAAGGCACTCACAAGCAGTAAGAATCAGAAAGCCAGACTGGAATTTGCAGAGAAATACAGAGATGAGCAACAAGCATTCTGGAACGAAGATTAACCTCTACCAAAGTGATGGAAAGGCCAAAGTGTGGAGAAAGAAAGGATCTTCTCATGATCCAAAAGTTACAAGCTCATCTGTGAAACATGGTGCAGGTATTGTCATGGCTTGGACTTGCATGGCTGCTTCTGGACTGGGCTCACTAATCTTTATTGATGATGTAACTCATGAAGGGGGGGGGGGGGCTGAATGTTTTAAACTGGCCAAGTCAATCAGCAGACCTTAACCCAATTCTGCATGCACTTCACCTCCTGATAGGGAGATCGAAGGTTAGGAGAAACATCCCTAAGTAAACAACAACCGAAAGAAGTTACAGTTAATGCCCGGAGAAGCCTCACAAAGGATGAGACCTGGTGAGCCAGGCTCCCTGGGGTCCACCTCCCCCATGGAGCCAACCAGATTATGAGCTATGTACTGTTGAGGCTCGGTTTTTGTTCAGAATTTGAGGGTGTGAGAATTTTCACACTTTGATTTTGAGCATGTACAGTATATTGCTCTACGTAACTCAAATGCTGGGGTTTGCATTGTGCAGTTTTAACAACTTCATATGGCTAGTTTCATAAATATAATAATTACACAGAAAAAGGGGATGTACGTGGAAGGATGATACTTTTTGTTCCGTTAAACAGCACGTACAGTCACGTCCATTAAGCTCGACAAAACAGCCCGAGCGCACTTTTCACAGAAACTATGCGCGTTTTCCACCATCTTGGCTCTAATTTGCCCTTTACACTCATTCTATGCGACGCCTATTAGGAGCCGCAATGTCGCCTGTTGCGCTCTACTCCGGTGTCAGAGCCTGAACGGTATTGTGGGACGGAGGCGGAATTGCAGCGGTTTCCGGATCCCCTGGACTGTCCTAGGACAAGTGAGAATATAAGGGAGGAGAAGAGAAGTCTGTGTTTTGTATTTTTGTCAGACGTTTACACCGAGGTAAGCGCTTCTTAAGCATTGAAAATGAATCGAGGTAGCCTGCTTGCGCCGCCTGAGTGGACAGCTGAGTCCAGTGAAACATTGTAGCCGGATGTGTTGCGTGCGGAAGTTAAAAGTTACTACGAACGGATAAAACAGTTTGCGAGTCGTCATAATAACAACACACGGTTCAACTTTCATGAAATGCTGATATTTTTTCGAGTATTTAAAGTCATCATTTAACACGAGCTAACGTTTTTTTGACATTTCTCATTTTTTCCAGTACTAACATCAGCGCCCCTAAAACAGGGTGTGGGCGCTTTAGGCGCTTGAGCTAAAGTAATGAATAGGACAGTGAAGGCCCAGTGAAACCTATCACAGGTTTATCTGCCATCCCTATTAGTCAATCAGACTATTAATGTTAAACACCACCACAAAGGATACACTGCTCTCTCATTTGTTTATGGAGACTTTGGGTGTGTGGGTGTTTGGAGGATTGTGAGAGTAAGCAGAACATGCCAATGCTTCGAAAAATGTAATGTTAATTAATTGCGAGTCTGTTTTTAGAGGATTTAAACCTAACATGGTGAGCAAATTATATTATAGAATTCAGGCAGTTTTACTGGGGTTATTATACAGTGTAGCAAGTAATAATCTGGAAAGACCTTTGTAATATCACAGTCTAAAACTGGATTTAAAGAGAAGCAAATTAGTAAATGAATCATACGTAAATGAGTCACATGTAAATGTATCACTTGAATATGAATCACATGAAAATGAATCTCATGAAAATGTATCACAAGTAAATGCATCACATACGTAAATGAATCACATGAAAATGTATCGCTTGAATATGAGTCTCATGAATATGAATCTCATTGAAAATGAATCACATGTAAATGAACCATATGAAAATGAATAAATAAATTAAAGACAAACACCACCACAAAGAGAGGGCTAGTACTTGGCCAGAGCTGTCGGTGTGACCGGAATGTATCTAAAACGAGGGGCAGTTTGGAACCCTCCAGAAATCTGGTGTAATTTCATGAGTTGGGTTGGATTCATTTCAATGCTTTGTACTCATAGCCATGTTTAGAGTAACAGCATTTTATGTAGTATTTTTCATACTACTGCCTTAACCCATGTATTTTATGGCCTATTGTTTTATTTTGCACATATACACAATGAGCACTTTATTAGGAACACCTGTACACCTACTCATTCATGCAACTATCTAATCAGTCACGCGTGTGGTAGCTGTGCAATGCAGAAAGTCCGGCAGATACGGGCCAGCAGCATAAAAAAATGTGATCGCAGTGATTTTGACTGTGGCATGATTGTTGATGCCAGACGGACTGAGTATTTGAATATTTCTTTAACTGCTGATCTCCTGGGATTTTCACGCACAACAGTCTTGAGTTTACTCAGAATGGTGCAATAAAGAAAGAACATCCAGTGAGCAGCAGTTCTGCAGAAATGTCATTTCAAACTGGCTTCATGACAATGAGTTCAGTGTGGAGGTCTTTCCAGTGGAGGTCTTTCCAGTCCCCGGATCTGAATCCAATAGAACACCTTTGGGATGTTGTAGAACGGGAGATTTGCAGCCTGAAAGATCACCTGAAAAATCTGTCAACATGGTACAGAATCTCAGTGGAATGTTTGGAATGTCTTTTGGAATCCATACTATGAAGAACTGAGACTTGAATTGAGTTTTGAGAGCAAAGGGAGGCCCTATCCAGTATTAGTATAGTATTTAATAATGTGCTCTGTGAGCATAATTATAAATTAATCTTTATATAAGTTAGCATTTGGACATCTAAAAGAAAACAGTTGATTATGTTATAGGTGCAGATTTGAAATAAATAAGTGCAGTCAATCATGTGTTATCAAAAACACAATGCTTATCCCAGGAACAGTGGGTGTGAGGTGGAAGTATACCCTGGATGAGACCCCAGTCCATCGCAGGGCACCATGTACACTAGCGTAGTCAATCTCATACTATGCATGTTTTTGGGAGGTGGGAGGAAATCAGAGAACCTTAAGGAAACCTGCATTGACACGGGGAGAACATGTGGTACTCCATGTAGACAGTAACCCGAGCTCAGGATTGAACTGGGGACCTTTTAGTTGTGTCAGCAACACTACCCCCTGCACAAACAATCTGTTCCTAGTTAGATTTTTACACTGAGACCACATAAAATTGAATGGTCTGAATAATAAAGCGTCTTTATATCGAGTGTGTGATTTTAGTTGTGAAGTCTGCTAGAACATAACCTTTAGGTCCTCCTTTCACTTTCATGACCCATTATAAAGTTAATCTGTGATGCCAGGGGAAACCAGGTTCCATTGAGTAGCAAAGGGACATTTACCTGACATAACACAAATGATTTCTTTATTACCCCCACATTCCCATTAGTTAATAAGGAATTATTCTGTGTTTTAACGGTGCAAATTATGAATATGGTATTTTCTTTAACAGAAATGTGACAGTGTTTGTAAGCTCTGTGTGCACCCAGCAGTCAGTGCTTGATCGAGTAATAGTAAAATTTTTGTGGCATGTACACAATACAAAGTTTTTAGGTTGATGTTTTCTTTGGATGATAAGTGGTACACTCATGAAATATGGGCCAGACCTGTTAATTTAGGAATAGACAGAGATTATGACAGCTGGATAAACAACGTTTGTTCTTCAAAATTAGATATGGTGGCAGGTGAACTGGTGAGATTAGACAGAAATGATAACTGTTTACCGGGTCTTTAAAAAGATGGTCAATTAGCTAAGGGTCTACCTACTCATGATCTAATACATGACGTGGACTTTGTGTGGTTTGAGAACGACCATTGTGTGATACAGCCATGACTTTATGGTCACCTATTTGAATCTATAATTATCCATAACCTGGCAGTTGTAGGTTGGTGACCAGTGATGGCCACCTATAGTGGACTCATCCAGTACTTAACATGTAACCATTTAATCAATTATTATAATATTGTATATAATCATATTATTATAAAAATGATACAGCTTTTTTTCCCTATTGTTTGCTTTTCAGAGCACAATTTTTGTTGGGTTGTGTTAATGGTGACGAGCATCCCAAAAGTTTCCAAGTGTGGCAGTATATACTTTGTGAAACTAGAAATAATACAAACATTGTCATTAAACATTAAAATTCAGGAAAGAATACAAGTCACACCTTTCTATGGCTGAATCTCAAATAGTGTTCTATCGGACATCTAGTTCACTACAACAGGAAACTTTACTGTGGGCAAAAACTGGGGGAAAAAATTCAGAATTATATGATAAAACTCTGATTTTGCCTCCTGAAGCTGCCAGAAGAAGGACATTTAAAAAATAAAAAAAAAACTTTGTCATCGCTACGCTACCTTGGTGTTTGGTAACTTGTGAGTGTTCAAAATGGCTTTTATGTAACAAGTCAGTGATTTATTACATTTACATTATTACATCAGTGCTCTACACATTTTCTATCTCTGATATGTCCATGATACTCTTGGTACCAGGACAAAATTCAGTATGGTTGCTTGGTTACAGTACAGGTCGTTTGGCATCCAAAACAAAATGTGAGCTTATACATTTATGATACCATGTGTTTTTACATTACTGGTGTAAAAATTCTAATAGATGGCTTGAGAAATATTTTTGATGTACTTTTGATGTCTGATTATGTTCAGTCATCACCAATAATTTCCAACTAAGCTAGGTGTCAGCTATATATTTGACTACTTCACTGACCTGGGTTACATTTGATCTAGTGTATTAAGAATCTGAGCGCACAATGATTTCATGTCTCATGCTGATTTAGGAAACCTGTCCTTGTCCCTATCCCTTGTGTCTGTGTATCTAGTCGATCTAATTCCCTTAATATGCTTACTGTACATTATGTATGGCTCCCCATCACATTTTTCCATGGCTTATTCATTGGAAAGCTTCACAACCCTTTTAGACTTAATGACTGAAAGAGCAAATCTTTTAAGTCAGGTCACCACTGGTGGTCACCTGCTATTGGGGTGGAAAGTGTAGGTTCTCAACAATATTAGGAAAACATGATTACCGTTATTGTGTAGCTACTATGCATAAAAAAGCGTTTGTTGGTTGTTGCTTTTTTTACACAGAAACTTTCACAAAAACTAGGTTACATTTAGATGTCAATATACACAAGATTTGTTAGAGTAATAGAAAGATCAGTATAATGCCCACAAGCTTGATTAATACAAGAGTGTGTGTGTAAATCTGTGCTCTCATTCTGTGCCTCATGTGAAGCTGCTTTGTGTGATTACCGTGGTAATAAAAGAGCCACTTCATTAATCTAAATCCACATTATTGTTTTCACTTTTGGCAGCAAGCAATAACAGGACCTCCCTCTGTGTGTGTGTGTGTGTGTGTGTGTGTGTGTGTGTGTGTGCACGCGCTTTGAGATTATAGACCACTTGCCATTGTTCAAAGCCGTTCTCAGTGCCGTTACTATGTATTCTACTGTGCACCTAAGTGCTACCATTTTAATAGGAAGTAAGTCAAAGATAAATAATTATCATATGAAATGAAACCTCCTTTATGATATTAAACTGTTTTTTGTATTGTGCAATTGTGTTGTATTGTATTGTGTTTGATACAAAAGGTTGGAAACTTGGTGATTGAGCTTTTAAGCTTTTCAACTTTCTCTAAATATATTGCCCTTAGGTAAAAATAGAAATACTTATGAAAAACCGCAAATTCTTAAAGCCCCGAGTGTCTACTTTCATACGAGCCATTAACCACTACTGTGGTGTGTGACAGCACAAATAATTTCCATGCTGAACACGGGCACCCCCCACACCCCGCAAATTCCATCTTTTGGCCACTGGTAAAAAGAGTCAAAATGATTCAAGCCATTAAAATGTTTCTCTTTCTATTATTGAATGACGTCCTCTTTAAAAAAAAATTGTATCATTTGTGTTAACCGGTTACGGTACAAACCAGCACATTGCATACATTTTGGAAGACCACATGGTACAGAAACAGACTTTTCACATCAGATTTAAGTCAACCATTGATTAGAATTAGTTCACTTCTTAGGAGGGCTGTACAGTATGTGCAAGAAAGGTCTTCAGGGCGATGAAAGATAAACAATTGTTCTCTCCCTCTGTTTATGGAGTTGCACACTCCCCCCACATCATCCCGTGGCTTTATATCACCACTGCATATTGTGCATGTGTGTGAAGATAAACCTCATGTGGTCAGTGAATGTAGGTGTGTCAGAGGTGAAAAAACAGATGACAGTACGTTTCAGGGAAAACATTGTTTTTCATCCTGTACATTAATTTCAAACATAACTTCAAAGTGTATTACAGATGTACCTCTAAAGCTTGAATGTGCTTTCTCTCTCCCTCTCTCTCTCTCTCTCTCTCTCTCTCTCTCTCTCTCTCTCTGTCTATCCATCTATATCTCTCTCTCTCTCTCTCTCTCTTCAGTTATTTTTCCAAGTAGCTGCAGGCATGTCACAGTCTGGAGAAAAAGGCAAGGTAGGGTATGAAAACCTAGCACCCACTAAAAAGTTATATTTTTTGGCCTATCTAAGCATCTCTGTCTGTCTGTCTGTTTGTTTGTTTGTTTTTATTCGATTGTTTGTTGTAGTTCCCTGAGGCTGCTGGGTATGTGGGCTTTGCTAACCTCCCTAACCAGGTACATAGGAAGTCTGTGAAGAAAGGCTTTGAGTTTACACTGATGGTAGTTGGTGAGTTACAGAAACACACTCTCGCACATGTAATTCGGTTGAGTTTATTACTTTGTCTGACTAAGTTTTGTTTTGTAGGAGAGTCTGGACTGGGTAAATCCACTCTCATCAACAGCCTGTTTCTCACTGACCTCTATCCAGAACGCTACATACCTGGAGCAGCAGGTACCCTTTTGTCCATGGCCTAAATGTTTAATTCTTTCTTTCTTTCCTTCTCTTGTGCGCTCTCTTCCCCTCCATGGCCTCCTACAGATAATGAAATAATGCTGAATAGATGACTTTCTGAAGTTTCTGAAAACAGAAGTGCTTAAGGTGGAATGCCGAAAGTTTTTCATTTTGATCTCCCGAATAGTAAAGCCCCTAAAGTCTCCCATGGAGTCAGATGTATATTAAAAGTCCAAAACAATAACTCACTTTTAATCAACATAATCCTGCACATGGCTCCATGTTTTAGCCAGGTCACATAGCTTACATACCCCTAGCTGACTGAACATTACAATAAATGACTACGTGGTTCCAAAAGTACTCAGACACTGATCGTTTTTACAGCTTTAGCTCCACTGTTTTGTAATTAAAATGGGAGGTCAAAGTCCAGGGGCCTCATTTATCAACCATGCGTATGCATAGTCTTGTGCGTAAACAGTACATACACACGTTTTTATGCATTGAATGGGATTTTATCAAGTTTTGTTTATGGGTGAGGTTGTGCGTGCATTTCCACACATTCCTGATCATGCACATGCAAGAACCCCTAGTGGTATACCCCTTGCAGGGAAACGATGCAGAGCTTCTTTATCACATACTGTCTATCATATCAGCATAACTGAGAGAAAAATTACTGATTTCTCTGCTCACAAAATGCCGACAGATGGAATGTAAATTAAATCATATAAAATGCACATTTAAAGACTGATTCAAACTTATGCCTTGTTTGAAGATTTGACTCATGCAGCTTTGAGGAAGGAGGACATGTTTTAGCACCACTAGAAAATGTGCTGAGAGTGAGGAGTGGCTCATTAGTTGATTTTGTTTGCCTAGTACAGATTTAGTTTATCTCTATTCTAGGGCTTGTAGTAATGGGAACATTTTAAAAGAATGAGACATTTAAAAAAGAAATTGGAGACAGGTCTGTCATTTCCTAAACAACAACGACTTGAATAATAACACCTCTTCTCTTCACTTGTATCACTCACATTGCAATATATTACCTTCAAAACCAGCAGAGGAAAAGACAGCAAAAATAAAAATAAATACATTTTCATGCCATCACAGAGTTTCTAAATGTAACTGGGGAAATAGAATGCCCACATGTATTCATTATATATATATTATGTTATATATATATATATATATATATATATATATATATATATATATATATATATATGCGCCACAGGGTCTACGAAGATGAACTGCAGAGTCACAGAAGTAAAGATACTGTTGCTGTTGGTTTATTTGACACTTTTATCAGTAGTTTGTCTAATACATAAATAAATGGGAATATATATATGTACATACATACCTACATACATACACACACAGTATCTCACAAAAGTGAGTACACCCCTCACTTTTTTGTAAATATTTGATTATATCTTTTCATGTAACAACACTGAAGAAATGACACTTTGCTACAATTTAAAGTAGTGAGTGTACAGCTTGTATAACAGTGTAAATTTGCTGTCCCTTCAAAATAACTCAATACACATCCATTAATGTCTAAACCGCTGGCAACAAAAGTGAGTACACCCCTAAGTGAAAATGTCCAAATTGGGCCCTAAGTGTCAATATTTTTTGTGGCATGTTCCATGTCATCTGAAACAAGCAGCACCTTGAGCAGGCTACTATGCTTTTTAAAGGAAGTTGTTTACCATATATGGCGATTTCTTTATAGGGCGTTTCTTTACGCAAATGAATGTGCCCATGCACGAGCGTGTTCATTTGAATCAATTTAGAATGTGTGGGATTTATCAGTGGCCATAGCCTACAACTGTATGTATGCATGTGTGATAAAGACCAACTTTCTTGTGCGTACGGGTGGGTTTAGTACGTGTTTTACACACACTTTCATAAATAAGACCCCAGGCCTGAAAATGTACTCACAAAAAAAACTTTTTATACACACACAAAAAAAGATATAACTTTTCTATACTGTTTTCTATACTGAGGTGTCATGCTCATAAAGAGAAAAGGTGTGTTTCAGTCTCTCCATGACCGCCCAGAGATGTTTAGATTTTTTTTTCTTATGGTAGTTAATGGAAACATGCAATTATTCTAATTTTATTATGTTGATTTTTTTTTGTAAATTTGCTTCAAAACATTTAAATATTTGAATGAAATATGACTTGTCAATTTCAAAATGTACAAAGATGTCAGAGGTTCACTGAAGGGGTCCTGTTTTTTCCTGATTATTGTAGAGAAGATTGAGCGGACAGTGCAGATTGAGGCCTCGACGGTGGAGATTGAGGAGAGGGGGGTGAAGCTCCGCCTCACCGTGGTGGATACTCCTGGATATGGAGATGCCATCAACAGTCAAGACTGGTTAGTGAGAGTGTTGATGTCTGGTTGGTTTGGTATTTGAAACTTTGCTGTCATGTCTGGTTAAGTGTAAACCAAGTGGTGACCTGTAGCTTGGAGTACTGATATGGATTGTTGGCAGCGGCATGTTTGGGGGGGATCCTCCGTGCTCAGCACTGTCACAGGCATGATTCAAACACTATAAAGTAATGCTTTTCTTTGTTCTATAGTGTTTTATTCACGTCAAGTCAAATGAGAGTAGCTCTCAAGTCCAGTTACAGTCGAAAGTCATTCATATCTATCACATCTGTAGCATATGTGCGATTACCACGGACAAGAATTCGTCAAAGACATTCGAATGGAAAACCTGTTTACTCAAAATTTCCTACAGTGGATGTCTAAGTTGTTATGCAAGTCAGTAAATGTTTAATATGTGAGTCTACAATGTGAATTCAAAACAACAACAACCATTACGTTCTAACAGTAGAGGTCTTAAAATTAGACCGACACGATGGGTTGTTTTGTGTTCTCCATTGAGGCACCACAAAGTCTTCCCTGGAATAAGTAGTCCCACTCTGAAAGATGAACAAGACAGATTTAAGCTTGATTTACAAAAAAAGAAAAAAAAAGTCCCAAGTCTCCCAAGGTCATTTTGAAGTGAAATCTCAAGTCGTAGATGTACGAGTCCAAGTGAATCTGCAGTTCATGAAAATCATGCTGCAGGTTGCGTAACAAATTTCAAGTTTAAACAAGTTTAAAGATAATATCTAGGATAATACTTTGGGGTTTTTTTCTCTCCACGTTTTGTATTTCTTCTTTTCTATATTTTTTTCCTGATATTCTAGACCACTCTAACTCTTGTACAAACCAGCATTAATCTCTAGTTTTTAGGTCATGAATTCTTGTAGATTGTCGAAGTCCAAACTTATTTGCAAAGAGCCAGCATGGCTGCAGGTTTTCATTCAAGTTAAACAGGGGTCACGCCTAATTCAGCCTGCTGAATCTGCTGATCTTGGCCTTCAATCAGCTTTCTGTTGTGGCTCCTGCTTGGTTGGAACGAAATGCTGCAGCAACACTGGCCCTTTGCACATGAGATTGGACAACCCTGGACTAAATGCTTTGCATCACTGTGTCCTCAGCCTCTGCCGGTTGATTAAATATGAATGTAAATGTAAGAGCAAGTCCACGACTACTATATTATTGTCTTAAGTGATCTTTTATATTATTTAACTCATTTTTATCTTGTTCGACAGTTTTAAGACTATCATCCAGTACATTGACAATCAGTTTGAGCGCTACCTGCATGATGAAAGTGGCCTGAATCGCAGACACATTGTGGACAACAGAGTTCACTGCTGCTTCTATTTTATATCTCCATTTGGACACGGGTAAGACAACCCATACTAACACACAACATTTTTTTAGTATCCTTCTGAGGCCCTTGAACTGAAATAATTATTAATGCTGATAACGAATGCTTTATGCCTTAAGCTCAGTAACCCAAAAGGAAACCTTTTGGCTCTTTTATTTTTGTGTTGTGGGTACTTCTCCATCCACTATGATATGTGTGTGTGTGTGTGTGTGTGTGTGTGTGTGTGTGTATATATATATATATACAGTGAGGGAAAAAAGTATTTGATCCCCTGCTGATTTTGTACGTTTGCCCACTGACAAAGAAATGATCAGTCTATAATTTTAATGGTAGTTGTATTTGAACAGTGAGAGACAGAATAACAACAAAAAAATCCAGAAAAACGCATGTCAAAAATTTTATAAATTAATTTGCATTTTAATGAGGGAAAAAAGTATTTGACCCCCTCTCAATCAGAAAGATTTCTGGCTCCCAGGTGTCTTTTATACAGGTAACGAGCTGAGATTAGGAGCACACTCTTAAAGGGAGTGCTCCTAATATCAGTTTGTTACCTGTATAAAAGACACCTGTCCACAGAAGCAATCAATCAGTCATATTCCAAACTCTCCACCATGGC
Organism: Ictalurus furcatus; assembly: GCF_023375685.1. NCBI lineage: Eukaryota > Metazoa > Chordata > Actinopteri > Siluriformes > Ictaluridae > Ictalurus > Ictalurus furcatus. Next base: position 16,424,353 of record NC_071259.1, on the reverse strand, counting down.
CAAGAACAAAGAGCTCTCCAAGGATGTCAGGGACAAGACTGTAGACCTACACAAGTCTGGAATGGGCTACAAGACCATTGCAAAGCAGCTTGGTGAGAAGGGGACAACAGTTGGTGCGATTATTCGCAAATGGAAGAAGCACAAAAGAACTGTCAATCTCCCTCGGCCTGGGGTTCCATGCAAGATCTCACCTCGTGGAGTTGCATTGATCATGAGAACAGTGAGGAATCAGCCCAGAACTACACGGGACGATCTTGTCAATGATCTCAAGGCAGCTGGGACCATAGTCACCAAGAAAACAATTGGTAACACACTACGCCGTGAAGGACTGAAATCCTGCAGCGCGCGCAAGGTCCGCTGCTCAAGAAAACACATATACATGCCCGTCTGAAGTTTGCCAATGAACATCTGAATGATTCTGAGGACAACTGGGTGAAAGCGTTGAGGTCAGATGAGACCAAAATGGAGCTCTTTGGCATCAACTCAACTCGCCGTGTTTGGAGGAGGAGGAATGCTGCCTATGACCCCTGGAACACCATCCCCACCGTCAAACATGGAGGTGGAAACATTATGCTTTGGGGTTTTTTTTCTGCTAAGGGGACAGGACAACTTCACCGCATCAAAGGGACGATGGACGGGGCCATGTACCGTCAAATCTTGGGTGAAAACCTCCTTCCCTCAGACAGGGCATTGAAAATGGGTCGTGGATGGATATTCCAGCATGACAATGACCCAAAACACATGGCCAAGGCAACAAAGGAGTGGCTCAAGAAGAAGCACATTAAGGTCCTGGAGTGACCTAGGCAGTCTCCAGACCTTAATCCCATAGAAAATCTGTGGAGAGAGCTGAAGGTTCGAGTTGCCAAACGTCAGCCTCGAAACCTTAATGATTTGGAGAAGATCTGCAAAGAGGAGTAGGACAAAATCCCTCCTGAGATGTGTGCAAACCTGGTGGCCAACTACAAGAAACGTCTGACCTCTGTGATTGCCAACAAGGGTTTTTAAACCAAGTACTAAGTCATGTTTTGCAGAGGGGTCAAATACTTATTTCCCTCATTAAAATGCAAATCAATTTATAACATTTTTGATGTGCGTTTTTCTGGATTTTTTTGTTGTTATTCTGTCTCTCACTGTTCAAATAAATCTACCATTAAAGTTATAGACTGATCATTTCTTTGTCAGTGGGTAAACATACAAAATCAGCAGGGGATCAAATACTTTTTTCCCTCACTGTATATATATATATATATATATATATATATATATATATATATATATATATATATATATAAAACAAATGAGAGGGAGAGCTGCAACAACTAATCAATAATAATCAATTATGAATCTCATTATCGATGAGTTGGTCTGCGCACAGGACGGGGGAGATTTACTCATTACATTACTTGTGTTCTGAAAACACGCAGTGGAGAGTAAATACTAAAGTTGTGTCCCAAATGACGTACTATACAATTACACTATGCACTCTGCACTACCGTCTAGTGTGTGGATTTCAGAAAGGTAATATCATCTCAAATTATATCACTAGCTTTTTTTTTTTTACTAACCAGAAGTATAAGCCACTTCCTAGATGACGGCGCATGACGTCATACGCATGCTAGCATTAGCAGATACCCAGAGTCACTGACAATAACTTTCTTCAGTTTACTTTCTGTCAGCGTTACCTTTTATTCCCAACATGACCTCAGTCACCATCAGACGGAGGCGAAATCGTCAAGTGACTGAGGAAGAAAGTCCTCTAAGACAGGGGTACATTTTATATTAAACACTGCGGAGATCAGTGCTACACGAGCACAAAGTTATGTTTATATCCAAAATGCTCCACTGTGTGTAAGGGGCAGGGGAAACTGGTGCGAGTTGCTCAAAAGGTTTAGTTTAATTTAAGTCTATTGTCATTATATGCTGTATTTGTGCTTGCAGTGTAAATTCTGTCGTTTATTATAACGGAAGTGATCTGTTAGTAACGAGGCCATGTTGCTGATCACGCACAGTGTAAACGCGGTGATACAGAGTGTAGCACGAGTAGGCCATCTTCCATACCACTTAATCCTTTTCAGGGTCACGGGGAAATCTGGAGCCTATCCTAGGGAGCATCGGGCATGAGGCGGGGTACACCCTGGACAGGGTGCCAGTCCATTGCAGGGCACAATCACATACACATTCACACACTACGGACACTTTGCACATGCCAACCAGCCTACCATGCATGTCTTTGGACTGGGGAGGAAACCGGAGTACCCGGAGGAAACCCCCACAGCACGGGGAGAACATGCAAACTCCGCACACACGTGGCCACGGTGGGAATCGAACCCCCAACCCTGGAGGTGTGAGGCGAACGTGCTAACCACTAAGCCACGAGTAATATCTGTAAAATTAAAATAATTAAAATATGTCTAAAGGCATTGAGTAACAGAAACCACAAGTTGCAGTGAAAGGGAGTTTTTATTATTAATTTAAGACTGTAGTTTAATTCGGTGCTTTTTGTGCATCCATAAAAATAATGCATAAATACTATAAAATAAAGTTTATTTTAAAAAATGTTAATAGTATTTATGCATTACTTTTATGGATGCACAAAAAGCACCAAATTAAACTACAGTCCTACATTAATAATATATATTCTGGTGTGTATTGGGTTCTTTTCTGTTTTGAACATACAGTTGTGTAAAGTTTTAGTCTGAAGTTTATATTTGTAACACTCAGTTTGTGGATTTTATTTTAAATAAAGAAAAAAAATGTCATTGAAAGTTTGCCCCGTCCCATCCGATTAATCAAAAAAAAATCAACCAACTAATCGATTATGAAAATAATCGTTAGTTGCAGCCCTAATAATATAAAATCAGCCATAACATTACAACCACCTGCCTAATATTGTGTAGGTCCCCTTTGTGCCACGCAGACACACACACACTGCTGTTTCTCAGAGAAACAAGTTGTTGTTTTTTTTAACCAGAAATTAAACGTTTGTGTGTGTGTGTTTGTTCCAGACTGAAGCCGCTGGACGTTGAATTCATGAAAGCCATACACAGCAAAGTGAACATCGTCCCCGTCATCGCAAAAGCGGACACTCTGACACTCCGAGAGCGGGACCGCTTGAAGCGGAGGGTGAGTGTGTATCTCGCGCCCATAAATACCAAATGAGAAAGGATAGTTTTGTGCGGGTGTGTGCGTGCGCGTGAGAGTGAGACAGAGAGAGAGAGACAGACAGAAAGATATTGTTTTTGTTAATCGAATACTGTGTCTGTTCTAAAGGCGGTGCCTGCACTCCTTGCCGGATAGCTTTAAAGTTCCTTTAATTTTTGCAGGTGCTTCCCTTTGCCCTCTGAACATGCAGAAACAGCCAGCACTGTTAATCACCAACAGTGCAGTGCAGCTGCATGCTGGCCCATAGTCAAATTTCCCAACATTCCTGCTGATTTGTTATTGAACAGATGGATTATATACAGCAGTTAATGTTTAGCATTACCCAGTTTACCTTCTGCTTTTATCAGTAATTCCTCAAGAAGCTGAAGAGCTTAATTTTTATTGCGATCTCATTTGTGTCATCATTTGGGTACATATTTATATTGTAGTATAGAAAGGGGGTGGGAATGTGGAGCTCAGAGCTTTCATCAGTGGGCTGACTTGACAGTTTGTATGTTGTAAGAGAGAACTGTGTGTGTGAGAGCGAGAGAGAGAGGGAGTGAGAGAGAGTGAGAGCGTGAGAGCACCACATGTTTAAAGACAGATGTAAATAGGATTTCCTGTTAGTCAAATCTCATGTTTCTTCCCTAACACAAAGACCTGCTGCAGTGAGTGTTGGACTCCGATTAAACAGAAATACTATAATCCTTTTTGGGTCATCTTTGTGGATTAGGTGTGTTTGTAATACAAAAACAGTTTATTAACAAAGGAAATTAAATGAACATATAAGATGGAAGTAAAGATTGTCATTTGAAAAACACATTTTTTCAAAACATTTGCTGTAAAATTTTTAGTTTATACAGCTATAAAATATCTGGAGGATATCAGGACTAAGTCCTGTTTTATACGTTCACAGAGTTTGGGTTAATATATAGTGAAATTACTACTCAAATGACAAGAAGCAATACTATGTCATATATACACAAATTTAGATTAGATTATATATTGTTCACTGGTGTTTGTGTGTGTGTGCGTGCACACACGCGCACGCGTGTGCGCATTTCGCTTGTAACTCAGCTGGTTGTCCATCATTGCTTTTGCAATGCAGTGCAGTTAGAGCAGAGGGCCCTAAATTGAGCTTTAGACTTTTGAAACGCAACTGGTGGATTAGGTCTTTGAATACTAGCACCCAAAAAAAAGCCTGAGGCCGTTCACAACGTCCAACCCCCCAAACACCTGTTCTTCACTTCTCACACAATTTCATATTACTACAGTCCCCTCTGAAAGTACCGGGACAGCAAGGCCAATTATATATATTTTTATTATTTTGGCTTTATTTATTTATTTATTTATTTTTATTTTATTTTATTTATAATTTCATCATGCAGCAAGACAGTGATCCAAAACACACTGCCAACACAACAAAGGACCTCATCAAGGTCTGGTGATTCAGAGTAGACAATTCAATCATCAGACCTTAACCCTAGTGAGCAGCATTTCATCTCCTGAAGAGAGGGGAGAAACCATCCAAACAAACAAAAGAAGTATGCAACAGGTTGCATTCATTGCAAGCAAGGGATATGCAAAGCAAATATTATGTGTTATTTACTTTAGTTTACTTTAAGACTATCTGTTCAAATAGATTTACTCACCTAATAACTGGGTGGTCTGCCACCAAAGGTGCAGTGTTCTAAGTTGTTTAACTTAGAACATTGATGCAAAATCGGGAAATGAAAGCTGAAATTATGATCTATTGTCTCATATTAATCTTTTGATCTCAAACCCAAATGTCTTCAGTGTATAGCACAAACAATAGCTTTTGTCTTGCAGTTGCTTGTGTGAATGAAATGATAAGTGTTTTGATTTCCCACTGCAAGGGTGGAAAATTCCTTAGCCTTGATGCTGAAGACGAGCAGATTTTGTGTCTGGGCTATTAGTTTTTCATATTCCTAATTGTAGGAATAGCAGGGGAATAAAAGCTTTCATCTAGCATGCATGGATGACAGATAATCCTTTCAGCATCAGGAACACTTACGTATGTGGAAATAAAATAAATTCCAGTTAAACAGTTAAAGTATGTTTCACTGTTTAACACCTGCAGTTAAACACATCAAGAGTTAATGAATATGCTCACCAGATTTGAAATATTTTTTTCTGCACGGCATGTGATGTGAGAACTTGCTGGCTTTTTGTTAAGGGTGCAAACACAATGTGCTATGTTAAAAGAGTTGTTAGATCAGTATAATAATAACATGTACATGCACTTTACAAGCTAATAAACTCGCAATGTGTTAATACATTATGTTAAATATTTTTGACCCAGTCAGTTAAGACTGGGCAAGCACACTGAAGGTGTTATTGGCCCAGTGGGCTAACTAATAAATGAATTTTTTGTCCAGACCTGCACTGTAGAGCATGAAGAATGTTTTGAAGGCCATTTGACCCCGTTACAGTCATTGGTTTGCGATGTGTGAAATGGTGCCTGTATTGGCTCATGGTGATCTTAGTAGAAGGTTATAAGATAAGACCAGTGTAGTCTGAGTTGTCTTCCTGTAATCAGTCAGTCCATTTCCTTGCATTGATGTCCTCCAGTTGGCTCAGCAAACCTTGTGTTGCCCTTTACCCACAGTCAGACAGCGAGCCAAGCATATGATCTTGATTTGATTTGGTTTGTGTCTATGGTGTGACCTAGTTTACATTTATTAGGGTTAATTTGGTGATTATAAATATAATGACACAATTATGTTAAAGTTGTTATAGTTTTGGAAAAAAAGATGTGGGATTGGAACATACCCTCGTCAGACCTCAATCAAGGACTTTTGTCTTCATAAATCTCACAAAAAGAAGAACGTTAGAGGGTTGTTGACCTTCCTTCCGGTAGGGAGGACATCCAGCTGTTACATTTAGTGGTATTGTTAGAAATGTCTGGTAAGCGCTTATCTGTGTAGTTGAACAGGTCAGCAAAAGGCTGAATGAGGGGAGTCTTCCTTAATTTTTGATAATGTCAGTGTGACTGCTAGTTTTGTCAAAATTTTGACACCTCAAGCCATTAGTATAACAAACAATCCATTACATGCAGTGAATTTGACATTTCTTTTTTAAATATTTCATCTGGTGTTTCACAATGCAAAGCAAGCCCTCTCTTTACTTGTACTTTACCGACCCCCCCCCCCCCCCAGCAGCCTGTCTGTAACAATATTGCTTTCTTGATGCGTTTCTGACTAATGGTGGCGTGGACGTGGGCAGCACTGTGTTGGATTCTTATCAGCGTTTGGCCATACGTAGCAGCAGTTTCCCTGACTGAGGTCATATCTCATAAAACACTCTGGCGATGTTTCATAGTACTTGGCTCTAATTAACATCCTGGTTTGGGAATTTATATATTCTGAAGCACCATACAGCGTGCACTATGCATATCCATTATAGATGGCATTTGGGTGGTACAATGCTGTATTTTATATATATATATATATATATATATATATATATATATATATATATATATATATATATATATATATAAATTATTATTATTATTATTTTTTAGAAAGCTTTCCAATGCATTCATCCTTGTTCCATAGGAGAATTAGTTTGCTTCAACAGTGTGTAAGCATGTAATATTGATGGTCACTCTGTGGATTTCTGAAGAATGGAGACCTGTTGAGTGAGTAGCTGTTGCTGAACCTCTATTACCAGTATTTATTCAGTTGATTTCTGGATTCATACATAAGAGCATGAAAACAATGCTACATTTCCTTACATATCCTGACTAAACTTTGAGCAGCATTTTCTCAGTGTGTGAAATTTTGTTTCTATTGTTGTTGTTGTCCATTGCTAAGCCTTTAAAGCTTTCCTCCCTTTGTCCTTTGTCTTTAGTACACTAATATGTGTCAGTCCTGAAAAATCCCAAATGGTGTGCGTGTGTGAGGGTTACAATGTTTGTGAACTCTTAAGTACTGTGCTTTGTTTTTAAGGAAGGCTTGAATTGTGACTCTGTCCATTAGCTCATTGTGGCACAAGCATGAGGAGAATGATTTGTGTTCTAGCCACTTACATGGGAAACTTTATAACGGTGTCACACCTATAGCAACATGAACCTAGTGAGATCATGAGGTCACATCCTGTATATAGATATTGCCTCACCTCACACTCACCTTGTTTCATTACCATCTAACCCTAAAAAACGAGGGCTTATTCTTGTGTGCGCATGAGTGTGTCATTGTTTATTTGTCTTCTTTTACAGCGTGATTGCGTCTTGGAAAGTGGCCACTTTCTCACTGTATTTGCTGACAGTTAAACAATAAATGGGCACTGCGCACACACCTAGTAACTTCTTCAAATCCTTCAGAACTGCAATTTAATCTGCCTGGTAATAGGATCCCCAGAGAAAGTTTGTTACTTTACGGAGTCTCCCATTTTACCGAGCCAAGTTTTTTGTTTGTGATGATAATAATATGCTTGCCTGAGATCTGTTTCATTACTCAGGCTTTGAGATGTTTTCCCTTATGAGAACCAAAGTGCTGAAACAGCTAACTCATTAATTATAGCACACACATACATACCCACGCATACACCCAAACATATACAGTATCATTGATTTTTGCTGATGTGAGTGTCTCCTGAACCCTGCTATCTTGGAGGTGCTGGATTAACACAACTCGAACACATGCTGTTACACACACACACACACACACACACACACACACACACACACACACACACTAGTCAGTATTAGCTCAGTGCTATAGAGTGTTAGGTGTTCATGTGTGAATTAAAGGCTCTGGAGGGCTACGGATATTCAGTAATCAAATCCAGTGTTCAAGGATCAAAAGGTGGAAAGTCCAGGATGTGCATTTGTCACAGTCGGCCATTGAGCAGTGACGTTTGGCCCCGACTGTTACGGGATACTTGCTGAGACCTTTCTCTTGTGGCTTTAGTGATTCCACTGCAGAGACTCTAAGATGCATTTTCACTCTTAATTCTTTTTGCGCTTGGCACTCTTAACCTTAGTTAAATTTTCCTGATAAATCATTGTCTGACGAGGTAGATTACAGTAGATATGTCTCAAAACAGGCTGTCCTATTCATTGAATGTTATCATTTACATCATTTGAATTATTAAAACATGAAGGCTGACTCGAAAATATCCTGTCCATTCTCTTCAATCATACGCCCCGTCCCCTCGCCGTGCTCCTCCTCCCTTCACTTGTCCCCATGGGAACCTCGATTTGCAGTCAGAAGATAATTCATAATACGACATTGTAGCTAATGAGTGGTAACTACCAGGCTAACGATTATCACTGTGTTAATGGGAAGTTTTTTTATTTATTAATTTTTTAATGTAAGTATGTGAAGTTGTATTTAGTTGAATGAGGACATCCCATTTTCCAGATCTAATTTACTTGGCACAGATGTGATTGATAGCGATAGCTTGTTAACTAGTAAACGAATGCTTTCTTACGGCTTCTAATCTGGCATTCTGCTTCAAACGATGTGATTTAGTCATCATCAGTGAAAGCTTTTTGAAGTAGTTTGTTCATTTATAGGGCTAGTTAGTTTGTTTATTCATAAGCCAACACACCTGTAATTTTCAAGTAATCCTGAAGACCTTGGTTAGGTATTTCAGGTGTGTTGGAGTTAAACTCTGCAGTGCACCGGACATTTCCCATCCCTGGTTTAGAAGCTAATTCACAGTTTCAGAGGCCTCAGCCAGTATATTGTCTGGTATTTGTGTGAACAAAACAGTTTGTTTTTGGGGCTCTGATAAATTAGGATCGGATTTTAAATGTAATGAAAATGTTTATATATTTGTTGGTTTCATATACAGGTTATTTCAAAAGTCACTTCTCTATTATTGTGATGGGATTTCAGGTGCCAGCTTTCTATTTTTTCTTTTTTTTAATCTTTTTTTTTTTCCTCTTGTCTTTTTGAAAGGATTGTATACCTTTGTGTAATAATTTCAGGAAATTTAATAGAAATTAGGTATGGTCAAGTATCAAATAAAATGTAAACTTGCATTGATGAAGTTAATGTTGTTAGTGCTTGTTTAAAAGTGACCATGGTTTGTCATCAACCAAATAGTAACCAGTTTTGATACCTAAAAAAAAGTTTACGTAGGCAATTTAAAAAAAAAAAAAAAGAATGATTTATTTAAATACTACTCCCAAAGTCACCAGAATTCACGCTTTGGCACTGTTTTTGTAAAACATTTCTTCCCAGGGGGCATGCCCCCGGACCCTCCTACAAATTTCGAAGTACATCTGTAAAATTCTTGGAGGACCTGTGAGCCAGTAGTGATCAAACTCTAGAAACGCCCCAGCTATTAACTTGTTCTGAGAACTTCCAAGTATTGTTTGTAGAGGTTGGGAAGCCAACCTCATATCACATATAAATACTATACATGTCATGTGCCTGATAAATGCAGAAAGTGTGTTTTTAAGTAAGAGGTTGTTTTGTGACTTAGTGCCTGTGTGTGAGTCAGTGGCTGCACAGAGACTGTAGGGTGTGTGTGTGTGTTTGTGTGTGTGGGTGTATGTGTGTGGCAGTAAGCTCATGCTGAGTCTTGCCAAAGTGTGAAAAGGCTATTTTGCATTGCATGGCAAAATCCTTGTTTGTACGGTAATAACGGGCTGTGGTAAAAGCGCTGTGTTTATGATGTGTTTGTGTGCATGAAAGTCAAATATAGCCTGTCAGTCCAAATTCAAAGCTCCTGTTGTGGAAAAATGCGTTGCACTAAGAATAGAGCCTTGTTCATCATTACTGCTAGTTTTGACACAGAATTAATAATTCCGCACAATAGTGTGTAACTGGTCACCGAAGGATTATGCTCCATTGTGCATAGTATTCATGCATCTTATTGATTTTAATACTGTCCTGTTTGAATTGCTGCTCCAACTCTAATCCAGTACACACTGTTATACTGTAATCATTGTTTGCATTAGGCTTTCTTTTAGTCACAAATCTGGGTCACGTTCATAGACATTCCTTCATAGACGTTTTCTCACAGTTTTCCTAAAATGCTTATCTGAGGATCTTTTGACTCCTGTAGTCTCTTTCCCCACTCGATACACACAGAGTCCTGCTCCATAAACACAATCCTAAGTCCTAATGCATCCTTAAGCAAACAAACCAGCAACAGAATCGGTGAGCCTCACTTCCCTTTTCAATTTGTAGAGAGACTGGAAAGACTTCTGTTCCCCCATTGTCCAGAATCCAGTGGTCTTTAGCAGCCAGCCCAAACAGATTGGGAGACTTTAGGCCTTGTTTTAAGGTGGTGTTAAAGCACTGTTTCATTGGAAGTCATCTGAAGTTCTAATATATCTTATTCTGAAAGTTATACACTCCTGCTGTGGGACAAAGCCATGCCGAATCTGCTTTAGTTCAGAAAAATCATTAGAGCTGGTCTGCCCAAAGTGTCGTTTTTGGTAGTTTGATCCGTTTAGCTGATGCGTCCATCTGTGCTACAAGGTGTCTCACTGATCTGCAGGCTTTTGTCTTCACATTTTCTGTCTTCCTTCCCTGAGGAAGCCCAATTTAAGCATCAAGTACTTTTGATTCTTTTTGTTCTTTCCTTCTTTTCTTTCTTTTTTCTTTGTAGTTTCCTTTCCTTCTGCTCATATTGTAGATAGTATTGTTCATATTGCTTCCATTTTTCTTTTCTTCTCTTTCTTTAGTGTTCTGCATATCTCATTTGATTCACTGAGCCAGGTCCACGGTCACGCTTTCCATCCTGATGACGTGTCATGTTTATTTGGACTTGGACCAGACAACAATGACACCCACACGAGCGCACACACACACACATACACACACACACGCACAGAGTCCCGGGTGGGTTTATCTCCATGCTATGAAAATAATCCTCCTCATAACAGGAGGAAATTTGTTGATCTGCAAGGGGAGTGGGGGGCTTCTGCCCTTTTGAAACATTGTCCCTGCTGAGAGAACATGAAAGTGCTCAGAATGTCAGGAAAAACCTGTTGGTGGCGTTTTTGGCTGCTGCTACGAAATCGCATTGTGATCATAGCTCTGCTGTTCTAACTTTGATGTTAGGGAAAATAAATCATTGTGTCTGTGCACCACAGATGTGTCTGAAGTACAGGAGAGTTTTGAAAGGTTCTGAATTGCAAGTGGAGCTTTAGACTGGTGTGGTTTATTGTGGGAGACATGGTGTGTTTTCAAGCAAGGAGCGATCACTTTTGATTAGGTTTCTTACCTAAACTTACACTACCGGTCAAACGTTTGGAGACACTTGACTGAAATGTTTCTCATGATCTTAAAAATCTTTTGATCTGAAGTTGTATGATTAAATGTTTGAAATCGGTGTTGTAGACAAAAATATAATTGTGCCAACATATTCATTTCTTTCATTACAAAACTAACATTTTATTTACAAAAAAATATTTTTTTAAAAAGGATGAAATATTCATCAAAATTGGAGCGAAATATTCAGAAAAGCAGGCAATAAGTGTCCAGCGTCAGTGGATTATGTCATTTAATACTGTTTAAAAAGCATCTCAGGGGAATTCCTCAAGAAATTGGTTGAGAAAATGCCAAGAATACATTTCTGGAAATTCTAGGCAAAAAGGGGGTCTACTTTGAAGATGCTAAAATACTAAATTATTTTGATTTATTTTGGATTTTTTTTTTTTATCACAACATAATTCCCATAGTTCCATTTGTGTTATTCCAGAGTTTTATGACTTTATTATTATTATTCTAAAATGTGGGGGGAAAAAAAATAAAATAAAGAATGAGTGTATCTAAAATTTGAACGGTAGTGTATGTCTGAGAGGGGCTGATATTTGTTGTGTGCTTATGTGCATCTATGACTCTGAAAATAATGTAAAGTTTTTTGAGACACAAGGCCATGTGAGCAGTACATCCTGTTTCTATCATGAGCATGTGGCCATAAACTGAGATTTAATTGAGAATTTCATACTAATGATTATCATCAGCTGAATCTAATCTCAGGATTTATTATTGATTGAGCTAGTCCTGGTACATTCCACTGAGGGCATGGATGCATGTTCACTATCAGAGATTGTTCTAAAACATGGAGAAAAGTGCTGTTGTGACTGATTTCTCAAAAGGGGATTTAGATCAAATCAAGCGAAAGGATGCAATAGTAAAAGCATTGGGCTTCTCATCCAGACGTATCCTGCTGTTAAAACAACGGCTCTGTGGTTTTTATTAGCTTTCATCAATATGGCTTCAGCAGGAACTCGTCAGTTTATTCTGGAAAATAGTCGAAGCAATAAATCTGTTACTGTGATTTTCACATATGAAAGTATGAAACTACCCCAAGTTGCAGTTATTTTTGCTGTACTACTTTTCTCTATCTAGATCCTGGATGAGATCAGTGAGCACGGCATCCGCATCTACCAGCTCCCTGACGCAGACTCGGACGAGGATGAGGAGTTCAAAGAGCAGACCCGTGTCCTAAAGGTCAGATGGCTTGTGTCCGTAAGTTCCTTTTATTAAAATGAATTTTGTGCTAAACATTATTTTATGTGATCTCTGTCTTCTCTAGGCCAGCATTCCTTTTGCTGTGATCGGCTCTAACCAGCTTATTGAGGTGAAGGGGAAGAAGATTCGAGGGCGTCTGTACCCTTGGGGTGTTGTGGAGGTGGAGAACCCTGAACACAATGACTTCCTCAAACTGCGCACCATGCTGGTGTGAGTAAAGAGGGATTAAAAAATAATAATAATAATTTGTTTTTCCAAGTGTCACTTTTAGTTGCGACACCAGTATTATACAGTAGTATAGTGTGGCGTCCTCTGCTGGACATCGAGCCACATCAATTCAGTAGACATGCAAAAACAGTCGTTGAAGGATATGATTAACTTTTGATAAAGTAAAATGGTTATGGTGTGTGTGTGTGTATAGGACTCATATGCAGGACCTGCAGGAAGTGACTCAGGACCTACACTATGAGAACTTCCGCTCAGAAAGACTGAAGAGAGCCGGCAGGTATGATATAAGCACACACAACCTCAATACAAGGTGCAGGTGTATGAAATTTAGAGTCTCACAGTGTACATATCTGACAAATATTAAACACAACTTTACCCCATTGCTTCACTCATGGAACCACAGCAGTTCCCTTCCCACCCTGCAGAAATTCCAGAAGAAAATAAACAGAAGTAAACAAAAGCCAGTGACATGGAGTATTGTATCTGCTTTTGTTGGTGAATAGAGCATGAAGAAGGTTGTTTGACTTTTACAGGTCAGTGGAGGATGAAGTGCTGGACAAAGATCAGATCTTAATGGAAAAGGAGGCTGAGGTAAGACATTTTTCATCACATTATACTGGTTCTTTCATTCAGTTGACTGGTTTTTAAAGTCGGATCAAGACTGGCACTAGTACTGTGTCACAAGACATGCAACACCATGTACACAGCCAAATTAAAAGAAAAAGAAACAGTAGTTTGGTTTGTTGGTCATGTTTCAGATATACCAACAAAAACAGACTATTAGGTAAAGTAAAGCTTAAATGACATTAGGCTTTTATAATACTTGTATTCATTTCTTAAGCACATGTGGTGTAGTGGTATGTCCTGGATCAGTGCCAAGACAGTTTAAGTTTCAAAAGGGCCTACTTAGTTTACCTGACCTAATAATAATAATAATAATAATAATAATAATAATAATAATAATAATAATAATAAATGAATACAACTGTAGGCAGCCTCACAATCATGAAAATACATAAGTATGCTACATTATATGACCTGTGACACAAAGTAATTAGAGTAAATATGTTGCAGGACATTAATTTTTTTATACGTTTAATAGTGTTTACAGTGGGTATAAAAAGTCTACACACCCCTGTTAAAATGGCAGGTTTTTGTTATGGGGAGAAAAAAAAGAAACCAAGATAAATCATGTCAACTTTTTTCCACCCTCAGTGTGAAATTACAACATATAAAAATAAGTGAAAAACAATCAGAAAATTGTCAAAAAAAAAAAGTCTTACAATAACCTTGCTGCGTAAGTGTTTACACCCCTAAACTAATGCTTGAAGTTAGAATCACCTTTTGATATTATTAAAAAACTCAGTCTTTTTGGGTAAGAGTCCATCAGTGTGGAACATCTTGACTTGGCAATATTTTCCCACTCTTTCGTACCAAAAACATTCTAGATCCATCAAATGTTGAGGGCAGTTCCTGTGCGCAGCCCGTTTCAGGTCCCCCACAGATTTTTAATTGGATTCAGGTCTGGACTCTGGCTAGATCATTCAAAATCATTGATCTTCTTTTGCTTAAGCCATTCCTTTGTTGATTTGGATGTATGCGTTGGGTCATTGTCGTGCTAAAAGGTGAAATTCTTTTTCTTCTTCAGCTTACTAGCAGACACCTGAAGGTTTTATACTAAAATTGACTGGTATTTGTAGCTATTCATGATTGATTAAAGCCCCAGTTCTGGTTGAAGAAAAGCAGCCCTAAAGCATGATGCTGCCACCAGCATGCTTCACCGTGAGTATGGTGTTCTTTTGGTGGTGTTTTTTTATTGTTGTATTTTTTGCACCAAACATAAATTTTGGAATTATGTAATTATTATAACTTTTGGTCTCATCAGACCATAACATATTTTGCCACATGGTTTGGGGTGATTTAGTTGCTTTAGGGCTTGGATTTATTTATTTATTTTGTGAGAAAGGGCTTCTGTCTCCATTTTCTCCATTTTCTCCATTTGTTGATGATGGCCTTCACGGAGTTCCGTGGTATATCTAATGTTTTGGAATTTTATACCCCTTTCCTGATTTATACCTTTCAACAAGTGAGATACCATGCATGCTTTTGTAAGCTCTTTGGCTTCAGCACTCGTATGAAACCAAGAAGATGTGAAGAAAATCCTACAGAAACAGCTGGTCTTTATTTGGGGTTAATCGGAATCATTTAATTGATGAAAGCTGTGTGATTATTACTTTTGAACATGAAATTGAATGTGATTGGTTCATTCTGAGCACCGCCACACCCACAATTACAAAAGGGTGTGCACACTTATGCAGCAAGGTTATTGTAACATTTTCCCCCTAAAATGTTTGATTGTTTTTCAAAAATTTTTTTATATATTGTAATTTCACATTGAGGGTGGATGAAGTTCTGACATGATTAATCATGGTTTCATATCAAACCTCCCATTTTAACAGGGGTGTTTAGACTTTTTAAAAAATGTCTAACACAGCACCTCGAAAATACCAACATCATAAGAACTTAACAAACAATAAGCCACCAAATACAGACTATTTAATACTTCATTTGTAGCAAATGATCTGCCTGAATCCAGAATGCTGGGATTGTGGTTCATGCTGTTGTATGAAAATAACCAACCTCAGGGTGGTGACAGTAACTTTGCTTTTAATTGGGCCACATTAAACCACCTTTCCATTGACTATTTTCTAACAACATGAACATTGTACTTTATTCCTTATTAGATTGCATTAATAAGCATTTATGATGTTTTTAAAAATTAAGCTACGTGTTGCTAGTTAATTGAAACTCTTTGGCTGGGCCTCTGTGGGTCACCCTTAGCACTGATGATGTGTGTCCAGATAACATACTTGCAGTGACATTTATGTTTTAGGATATTTTTGTAACAAATGATTTTGTCACTGTGCAGATTTTTTTTTAATCCAAACTGTCAACTGGACAAAGAAAGTGTTAATGCCAGCACTTCTTCCATGTTGTATTTAACAATGGTGCCATTGTACACCATATCGATGATGCAGTCACATGCAGGTTTCTTTAAAATGTTTGTAAATAAATAAATAAAAGAACTACCGTTATCTCCAGTTTTAGCTAGTTTTTTTTAAAGTTTATATAAACATTTGTAGAATTTTTTATTTTATAATTTATTTATTATTAATAATATTTTAGAAAAATATTGTTTTATTTTATTTTAGAAAAACAAACTTTTGTGGTTTCTTTACTGACATACATGCTCTCATCCCCTCCATATGTTGGGGTTTGGTGGTGAAGCTAGGGAGAGTTTATTTTTGTGTGGATTAAAGGCTGCATTCCATAGGCATGATCAATGTGTTGTTCTTTGGTTTGGTAAGAAATAAGGACAATCAGAACATGTCAGGTGTGTCACAGGACATGACATCAGCTTCCTTTCTGACAGAACACAGCTTGATTTGTCTTTCTAAAGGCTTTCCTATGTGTTCCAAATCATGTAGTATGTGTTCATGGAGGCCTCTAATAACACGTTTTCAGCAGAAGCTGTATTTAGTACCACAATGACCCTGCACTTGTGTTATGGTCATTATATGTCTGTGCTTAACTATAGTATACTTTAATGGGAAAAGTAAAATGTGTAAGTAAAACACATTTTCAGTCACATTTAGAAAGCAGCTGGTTCCATTATCTTGTACGGCAGTGTATATGTTAGAAGAGCATTGTAAGCTACGTTTTGGGGGATGTGACACAATCCAGGTGCACATATGGTCTTGAATAGTGGCCAGGCTTGGGGATTAATGGAATACATGTAACGGCATTACATAATCAGTATACAAAAAAAATGATAACTGTAATCCGTTACGGTTACGTCAAAAAACAATGAAATCAGATTACAGGTACATTTTGTAAAAAATGGGAATACTATCAAGATTATTATTTATTTTTTTTTTCATTTAAAACCAAAGAAATGAATCTTTTCACATAACACAATATAGACAGCTGCTTGATTATGGTTCTGGTTCTCTCTTGTCAGTCGTGGCTCATGCGAGCAACCTCCTGGTGTATACGCAAATAAATTTTGCGCAAAGTTAATTTGGTAGAAATGAACACACATTGTTCTCTGAAATGCTTTTGTTAGGGTGACCATACGTCCTGTTTCCCCCCCAGACATGTCCTTTGTCGGACCTTAAAACAGCGTCTAAATTTGAGAAAATGTCCAGTATTCGGCTTTAGTTTCATTATGATGTGCTTCTGTTCTAATACTGCATCATGTATGCACATGTTTGCATTGCTTTAACCCCTCTCTGCAATTCCCGCCTTCTCGCACACCAATTGGTCGATTATAAAAGGCTTACAGCAACTATTGGCCAAATTCCTGCCTTTCAACCATTAGCCTTCTCTCAGCGAACACACGAAGGTGAAGCTCTGTTGTGTACGGCGTCAAACAGTTCCTTGACAATAGCAGAAAATGACAGCTGTCCTGAGTTGAAACAATGCCCATGGCCATATAAGGTCATTTTTTATTTCATGTTATCACACTGTTTCATATTATATGGCAATTCAAATGTGTAAATGATTGCAGAAGGTACACTCGCGGCATCTGATATTTTATTTTATTCCATGGACATTCAAAAGAATGTAGGAAAAAATGTAAAACATGGGCAGAGTGAAACGAATTTTATTGAGGTATATTTATGTGATGCTAATATTGTGTCTTTTTTAGTGTATTAAAGTCTGCACTCATAGTAACACTGTTTTGAACGCTAGTAAGACCTTTCCACCCAAAAAAAAAAGGTGTCCTGTTTTTGGAAATCCAGAATAAGGTCACCCTAGCTTTTGTGGAAATCGGGGACAGTGATCTTTTATTTATTTATTTGTTTGTTTGTTTGTTTGTTTGTTTGAATCAAATCCAAACATGTTTTAAGCTTAAAATAAGCTCTAAATAAAAGTATTTTAGCTCATATTACATTTCATTTGACTTTACTTAAAGGCCACATATGTCAATAATCAGATTACATTACTTTCATATTGTGATGCATGGATTACATTACTGATTATATTTTTCATGAAGTAGTTTGTAATTGTAACGGAATACATTTTTAAAGTAACCCTCCCAACCCTGCATGCGGGTTTTGGATAGTAGTAGAAGAAGAAGAAGCAGCAGCACATAGAGTTCCTGACTCGTCAGTGTTATGAGACGGTGTTATGAGAGTGTTATGACAGCATGTTGGTATGCCTCTCATTATCAGGCTAATTCATTTCTTTTACCCTGTGTCCACAGCTGAGACGCATGCAGCAGATGATTGCTCAAATGCAGGCTCAAATGAAGATGAAGCCCGGAGACGATTGAAAAAGATAATGTATTTTGTGTTTGTTTGTTGCAGTATCAATAGAAAGCCAGAGATCCACTATGTTACTGGCTTCATTATTTCAATCCCTGTATGTACTATCATTCTGCCCACTTCAAAACTCTACTACGGTTCATTTTTCTTTTACCATATATAAGTCACAAATAGGATTATTTCAGCGCATCACTGCATGTGATCAACTTGATCCACATAGACCGATCTGACTGTTAACTAAATCTATTATTTAATCTTATTCATTATCTTATGAATATACCACCATGTTAATTGTTTTTAATTTGCATGGACCCATGTGACATTGCAAATAATTTATCATGACTGAAGCATTATTATTCTTATAGCAGTGGGATGTATAACTGTAAAATGCTTCAGGTTCAGTACTTCCACACTCCGTCTCTCTCTCTCTCTCTCTCTCACACACACACACACACTCTTTCTCTCTCTCTCTCTCTTTCTCTCTCGCTCTCTCTCGCTCTCTCTCTTTCTCTCTCGCTCTCTCTCTCTCCATGCTGTCATGTCTGTTGCTGGCTACAAACAACTCGCACTGTACCAGTCACCTTTCACATTTCTCGTGCTTATATATGCCCCGCTACTGATTGTTCTATACAGACAGAGGTTAATGGGAACTGAGATAATAGTAGTAGTATTTGACTTCACGCTCTGTTATTACCGACATGGGAATTTACTATTTAAACTCACAAGTGCGTTAGCCTTGTTCACAACAAGCGCCGTATGGTCCCAGCAGTTTTTCTTATAATTGGATGTCAAAGTGTGTGAATTAAAGTGCCTTAGTTTCTGTGCCTTGGTGAAATATTATCAGTCGTGGTCTGTAGCAGTTTCGTTACCGCATGAGAGAATGCCATGAACGACTAATGTTTCAGTACGTGCTCCATCAGTTTTATGCATTGGTTGCCACTAGGGGGCAGCAACCACCAGTAAAACCAGGACAATATTTCAAAAGGAGTTTTTTTTTTTTTTTTTTTTTTTTTTTTTTTTAAGTCCTCTTGGACTCTTGCAAAAGATTATCACAGTTCATTAATTCAATTCAGAAGCAAATACTGAACTATAGATTCTTTTCAAATACAAAATGCCAAGTCTAAACATAATTTTACACTAAAATTAAATCCAGAAATAAACATTCATATTACATACATACATACACCACAGTATGCAACCAAATAGACAGTTAAAACACATAAATAAGGAGGTCATGATTTAATACATGATTAATCACTGATGTTAACAGTTACTTTAGTTCAGCTTACCAGGGTCACGGTCAATTATGTTGAATTGAAGAAGTGATCAGTGTTAATCATTAATTGTGTAATTTCTCATTCTTTGACCTTATTTTCTTGGACATATTATTAACGCAGTTCCTCAGGTAGATTTCTGAGAGCATATTAAGATATAAATCTAAATATAGATACAAGTGTAAATGACTGAAAATATCACGGTTTTGTTGTTATAGATGTAATAACACTTCAAATTATGATATTAACGGGAACCAATTAAGTTGTGTATTAAACAAAAGTGTTACACACTCCTCCATTTTGGAAGCCTCTCTTCATACCTAAAATCTTTCCAAAGTGTATCCTGAGGTCATTTTCTCTAAACAAAGGGCCCTTCCCTTTATTTCACTGTACTCATTAGTGAATTATATAAACAATCTGCTGATATTTTGTGAATGTTGTGACCCAGCCTTAATTGTTCATTTGGCTTAGTCATTTCCTGTTTACAGACTAATGTTTGTTTGATTATTTTTGCATGTCCACGGTACAGTTCACAACCTTGTATAATGCTGATGTTTTTGTTTTTGTACTCACTTGGAGAAATAAAATGTTCAGAAGTTCTCAGAAACGTGGAAAAGTTGCTCTTTTTGCACTTGGCCTACACCAGCTGAAGAACTGAGGCTTTTATACAAGCTGTTTTTACTATTTATTATAAAAAAAATTAAAACATGTAAACAAACATTTTAATTACTTGTATGATTGATTGTCTAAATTCAAGTAAAATTTGGGTATAGTGGGTATGTACAACCAAAACCAACAACTACTTCACTCCATCTAGATATCTATCAGCCTGCTGTTTAGTACGGTAGTATGCATTTAGTATGTAGTTTTGAACATATCCTGCAATAAGTCAAATTTCATTCTCAAATAATGTTATTGACAGCTCTTTATGTTCTTTGCTCTTTTGAAATAATCAGTAGACATATTGTAATGTATTAATGTAAATGAAAAGTTACTAATGTTGATCAGAACTCAATTTCAGATGCCTCAATTCCTCAGCTTATACAAGGATTTATGAAATTACGAGATATTAGATATATGGATGTACCAGAGGCGGCAGCTCTGCTGAAAGCCAGTCAGATGGGAAGATTTTGGCAGTTCAAACAAACTCTCATTAAGCCTTGAGTTTTTGTCAATCTGACTTTAGTAAAGAATACCGGTTTAGTAAACGCAGGCCGTGAGGAGGAGAGAAGGAAGCTGCAGGAGACTGACACGCCTAGAGGAGCAAGTCTGATAGAGGTTGGTAATCAAGAAGAGTGTGTTGGAGTTATATACATTTTAAGTTAAAAATGAATACAAAATTTGATAACATAGGCTTATTACTCAATCAAGGCATCAACTGGATGATTTTATGACCTTTTTTCCATACATTTTCGATTATTCTCCTCTGACTGCTTATAGAGTGGATATCTTCTCTAGTTACAGAAAAGTAATTTTCTTAATATATCTTTATGAAAATAATTTTTTTAGAACGTTAATAAATTAATATCACTATGAAAATCTGTCACCTAGGAGCATAACAACAGAGCTAAATAACATTGTTTCTGTACCATCTGAAATGATAGCAATCTATAGTCTATGGGTGAAGAACTTATTTAGGAAATGAAACTTATCACCAAATAGCCACTTTTAGTCGATAGTGCTAGTCTGATAATCCGTGACAAGCAGACATTCTGGGATCATTAAAAATGATATTTCTCATGGCGGACAGGGGACACATGGAAGCTACCAAACAAGTAAATGCTTTTAAAATGTTGAGCTTGGCTTCCTAACGCCATTGTGGCTTTAGCGGTGATTGGCTAGAGAAGCGGTGGGTGTGGTTTTGAGTGACGCCATAGGACACGCCCCCATGTGAGATTCCCAGAAGGGAAGAGCAGCCCGGCTTCAGTGCTGAGCATCTGAACCTGCACCGCGGAGATAGAGAGAGAGAGAGAGAGAGAGAGAGAGGAAGATGACAGCTAGCACGCGGTACAGGAGCCGGCTCATTAAAAGCGGTAATGATTCATATCAGCTTTATGTTTATCTTTTCCTATATTCTCAGTTTGTTTCACTGATTTAATTGTCGTTTGTGTTTCCGTGCATTTTGACCATCGCTTGGCGTCCCTGCACCTGATGATGATGATGATGATGATGATGGTGGTGATGATGATGGTGCTGCTGCACTGCTCTCACAGAGGATAGCGAGGTAACACGATGCCTTTCTTCCATGACCGTTATGTATCTTTTTCTCATGACACTAGTCTGTTATGATTGAGAATGATGCATGAATTTATACAGTGATGCTGGAGGCTTACATCATTGATTAATTGGTGACAAAAGACTCTAGCTGGGCCTGGAGATTGGTGTAGGTGTCCTATTTAAAAGAGCAGAGTCTCTGCTTGTTCTCCTGATGTAGCACGGCTTGTCCGATTCGACTATTTCCGCTGCGCATCACGTTACTGCAGGATGTAATGTAGCCTGATCGGCCTAGCAGCGAAAGGCGTGTGCAGCACCCAGCCTAATGTCTGACATGGATCTGGAGGATGAATAAAATGGCATCATTTGATAACAGCGCTAGAGACGGTGTGACTGTTTGAGTCTTATGGCACAGCTCGTTACTGCATAGTGTTGCGATGCTGAAGTGGATCAGACCGGGTTACTGGAGCGCTTTCTCTTCACACGGTCCCGGATGAGGATGGAAATCTTAGAGCTCGGTGCACCGTCACCATGGTAACGGAAGAGAGAAGGAGGCTATGCGACTTCCTTCTGTTACCAAAGCATAGCCTCGTGACGCTACAAAGCCATATCTCCCAGCAGTTCCCACCTGAAGCTAAGCAGGGTTGAGAC
Source organism: Ictalurus furcatus (assembly GCF_023375685.1). Classification (NCBI taxonomy): domain Eukaryota; kingdom Metazoa; phylum Chordata; class Actinopteri; order Siluriformes; family Ictaluridae; genus Ictalurus; species Ictalurus furcatus. The sequence continues at coordinate 16,402,048 of NC_071259.1, read as the reverse complement.
TGGTCAGTACCTGGATGGGAGACCTCCTGGGGAAAACTAAGGTTGCTGCTGGAAGTGGTATTAATGAGACCAGCAGGTGGCGCTCACCATGTAGTCTGTGTGGGCCCTAATGCCCCAGGATAGTGACAGGCATTGTCTTTTGAGACATTAAACAGAGGTCCTGACTCTCTGTGGTAATTAAAAATCCCATTACACCTATTGTACAGAGTAGGGTGGTGCTGTAGGGGTATAACCCAGGTGTCCTAGTGGTGGTTGAGGAGATTTCCCCCCACATATAATATAAAGCGCTTTGAGTGTCTAGAAAAGGGCTATATAAATGTAACTGTAACTATAAAATCTTCATCACAGCTGCCATGGTAACTTGACATGCATGTGCGTGTGTCCATGTGTTCTAAAATACAGTATGCAGCTTTTGTTGCTTCAAGCATGGTTATGTAATTCTTCAAGCATGTTTGTCATGCCAAAGATTCAGTCATGATGGGGTTGGGGTGGGCTTCAGTTCAGATTCACGCTGGTTTGATTATGATGTTGCTCTGATCCATCAGTGTGCACACAGACACTCATCTCACATGGGCACAGAGCTGTCAGGGTCACGCATCCAACCCACACAATGTCAGCAATTCAACACAGCAATGCCACCCACTCACACACTCATGCATCTCTCCATTACTCCAGTGCTCTCTGTATCTTCCTTGCTCTTTCAGACCACTTCTTTTTATTTTTTTTCATTTTGTTATGTTACAGCCTTATGCAAAATAGACTACTTTCCCCTTCGGGTACTGGTCAGCGCTACACTGTCACTTACTGTGCCTATTGATCTGTTTTAGTAGTATTTTACTGTCTTGTGTTGTTTGCACACATTTGCACGTGCACTTTATGTAAAAATATATAGATCTTATTTAGTTCTGTGTCTCATGTGGTTAGTGTGTTGTTTTCTGTAGCACCATGGTCCTGGAGGAAAGTTGTTTCGTTTCACTGTGTACTCTACCAGCTGTATATGGTTGAAATAACAATAAATCCACTTGAACTTGAACTCGTTACCATAACTTGAACTCTGTTTGTGTTTCCCAGTGGTTTTCTCAAAGTTTTGTAAATTTCTTACAACATTTAAAAATGAAATACTATATTTAAACAAGTATTCAGATCCTTTGCTATGACACTTGGGCTCAGGTGGATACAGATTCCATTTACCACCTTGAGATCTTGCTACAGCTTGATTAAAGAAGTTAACCTGTGTAAATTTCACAGGACATGATTTGGAAGGGAGAGGGCACTTTTGCCTCACACCTCCAGGGTTGGGGGTTCGATTCCTGCCACCACCGCGTATGTGTGGAGTTTACATGTTCTCTCTGTGCTTTGGGGGTTTCCTCCAGGTACTCCGGTTTCCTCCCTCAGTCCAAAGAAGTGCATGGTTGGATGATTAGCATTTCCAAATTGTCTGTAGTGTGTATGAATGTGTGTGCGAAGTTTCCCGGGATGGGCTCCAGGCTTCCCGTGACCCTGTGTAGGTATAGAAAGTGGATGGATGGATGGATGGATGGATGATTTGGAAAGGCACATGTCTGTCTGTTTGTATAAAGCTTCCCAGCTACATGTGCATGTCAGAGCAGAACAACAAACCATGGGTTCAGAAGAATTGTGCATAGAACTCAGAGACAGTATTTTGTCCTCACACGATGGCAATCACACTGAAGTGGAAGAAATTCAGTAGGTAGATTGTTGCTATTGATGCTTGATAACTTCAATGTAGAAGGCTTTCTGCTATTTAGGATGTCCCTCTAAAAAGGTCAGTACACATTTGTAATTTTGTGTGTGTGTGTGTGTGTGCGTGTGTGTGTGAGAGAGAGAGAGAGAGAGTGTGTGTGAGTGAGTAATAAGACTGATGGTTTAACTTGAAAAGGTCACATTACCATTGCCGTAGTGCTCGTAAGCCGTAGTGAGCTCCGCAGAGTTGTCTAGAGGGTGGGTTAAGAGGGCCCACTGCCCATGCTGTGCATCAGCTAAAACTATAGAAAGAGATTGCACATAAAATGAATATTGCAATAAACTTCTGCAATCTGCAAGGAAAATGCGATTGAGCTGCTGAGAGTGATTTTTGAAACAGGTTTTGAGTTTTAGTGGGCGGCCTGGTGGCATGGTGGTGCAGTGGGTAGAGTTGCTGTCTCACAGCTCCAGATCTCAGGTTACTGTCTGTGCTGAGCTTCGTATGTATTTCTGCCTTCTTCCCAGCATAGGCTCTGGATCCACCGCAACCCTGATCATGATAAAGCAGGTACAAAATGTCCCTGTATAGCACTAATGTTACTCAGAGCATGCTTTGCCATATGACAAGTGTTCCACTTTTGCTTCAACCAGAGGGAGGCTGTGACAAGTTATGGATATGTGGAAAGTGGATACGACATCTCATTTTCATGCTGATGGGAGAAAATATAAATTATAAACAAAGACTTGACTTACAAACTATTAAATGTTATAGAAATTAGGGGACATAAGTGTCCTGTCCTCAATCTTAGTCATACAGTATCTCACAAGTGAGTACACCCCTTTCAAATATTTTGAAAATATTTGATTATATCTTTTCATTTGACAACACTGAAGAAATGACACTTTGCTACAATGTAAAGTAGTGAGTATACAGCTTGTATAACAGTGTAAATTTGCTGTCCCCTCAAAATAACTCAACACACAGCCATTAATGTCTAAACCGCTGGCAACAAAAGTGAGTACACCCCTAAGTGAAAACGTCCAAATTGGGCCCAAAGTGTCAATATTTAGTGTGGCCACCATTATTTTCCAGAACTGCCTTAACCCTCTTGGGCATGAAGTTCACCAGAGCTTCACAGGTTGCTACTGGAGTCCTCTTCCACTCCTCCATGACGACATCACAGAGCTGGTGGATGTTAGAGACCTTGTGCTCCTCCACCTTCCATTTGAGGATGCCCCACAGATGCTCAATAGGGTTTAGGTCTGGAGACGTGCTCGGCCAGTCCATCACCTTCACCCTCAACTTCTTTAGCAAGGCAGTGTTCATCTTGGAGGTGTGTTTGGGGTCGTTATCATGCTGGAATACTGCCCTACGGCCCAGTCTCCGAAGGGAGGGGATCATGCTCTGCTTCAGTATGTCACAGTACATGTTAGCATTCATGGTTCCCTCAATGAACTGTAGCTCCCCAGTGCCGGCAGCACTCATGCAGCCCCACACCATGTCACTCCCACCACCATGCTTGACTATAGGCAAGACACACTTGTCTTTGTACTCCTCACCTGGTTGCCGCCACACACGCTTGACACCATCTGAACCAAATAAGTTTATCTTGGTCTCATCAGACCACAGGACATGGTTCCAGTCATCCATGTCCTTAGTCTGCTTGTCTTCAGCAAACTGTTTGCGGGCTTTCTTGTGCATCATCTTTAGAAGAGGCTTCCTTCTGGGATGACAGCCATGCAGACCAATTTGATGCATGTGCGGCGTATGGTCTGAGCACTGACAGGCTGACCCCCCCACCCCTTTTGTAGCAATGCTGGCAGCACTCATACGTCTATTTCCCAAAGACAACCTCTGGATATGACGCTGAGCACGTGCACTCAACTTCTTTGGTCGACCATGGCGAGGCCTGTTCTGAGAGGAACCTGTCTTGTTAAACCGCTGTATGGTCTTGGCCACCGTGCTGCAGCTCAGTGTCAGGGTCTTGGCAATCTTCTTATAGCCTAGGCCATCTTTATGTAGAGCAACAATTCTTTTTTTCAGATCCTCAGAGAGTTCTTTGCCATGAGGTGCCATGTTGAACTTCCAGTGACCAGTATGAGGGAGTGTGAGAGCGATGACACCAAATTTAACACACCTGCTCCCCATTCACACCTGAGACCTTGTAACACTAACAAGTCACATGACACCGGGGAGGGAAAATGGCTAATTGGGCCCAATTTGGACATTTTCACTTAGGGGTGTACTCACTTTTGTTGAAAGTGGTTTAGACATTAATGGCTGTGTGTTGAGTTATTTTGAGGGGACAGCAAATTTACACTGTTACACAAGCTGTACACTCATTACTTTACATTGTAGCAAAGTGTCATTTCTTCAGTGTTGTCACATGAAAAGATATAATCAAATATTTACAAAAATGTGAGGGGTGTACTCACTTTTGTGAGATACTGTATATACAGTTGTTTACTCTAATGCTCAGACCTGTGTGTTTCTGAGCCTTTCACTTTATATTTCAAATGGATTGCTATTATAATATCCAATTCTGCACCCAAACCGCAGAGTTTATGCAAGAGCTGCATTTGATTTTCATTTGCACGCAGAGAGGACTCTATGTGCTTAAATCTGTCATCTGTTATGCTGTTACTTGTACACTGGTTATGTTTGTACAATAGTTATGGCTTTTCAGGTGGTGTATGTGCAAACCACACACATCACATTGCCTCTGCCCTGGGCTCAACAAAAATACCTAGCTGAGATGGCTCTGGCTCGGCCGAGTCCTCTCTTCTCCTGTCCTCTCATCTCTAATTCTCTCATCTCCTCTCCTGTCCTCTTCTGTCCTCTCATCTCTTCTCCTCTCCTCTCCTGTCCTCTCCTGTCCTCTCCTGTCCTCTCTTCTCTCTCATGTCCTCTCATCTCTTCTCTTCTCCTGTCCTCTCATCTGTCCTCAACCTCTCCTGTCATCTCCTGTTTTCTCATCTCTTCTCCTGTCCTCTCTTCTCATGTTCTTTCCTCTCTTCCCCTCTCCTCTCTTCCCCTGTCCTCTCTTCTCCTGTTCTCTCCTCTCTTCTCCTGCCCTCTCTTCTCATGTCCTCTCCTCTCCTGTTCTCTCCTCTCTTCTCTTCTCCTCTCCTCTATTCTTATGTCCTCTTTTCTCCTGTCCTATACTTTCCTGTCCTCTCATCTCTTCTCTTGTCCTCTCTTCTCATGTCCTCTCTTCTCCTTTCCTCTCTTCTCCTTTCCTCTCTTCTCATGTCCTTTCCTCTCCTGTCCTCTCTTCTCCTGTCCTCTATTCTCATGTCCTCTCCTCTTCTCTTTTCCCCGTCCTCTCTTCTCCCATCCTCTCCTCCCCTGCCCTCTCTTCTCCTGTCCTCTCCTCCCCTGTCCTCTCTTCTCTTCTCTTGTCCTCTCTTCCTGTGTCCTCTCCTCTCCTGTCATCTCCTCTCCTGTCCTCTCCTCTTTTCTCCTGTCCTCTCTTCCCCTGTCATCTCTTCCCCTGTCCTTTCCTCTCTTCTCCCCTCCCATCCTCTCCTCTCCTTTCCTCTTTTCTCTTCTCTTCTCTCCTCCCCAAGACTGAGCAAGTGCTTGCAGGCATGTGTGTGTAACATACACAGGCTATGTTTAGACTCATAATGTGGGAGGATGGCAGATGGGTGGGAGTGTTTGTGTGATTTTGTGTCTCTATTGATGTGTGTATTAAGTCAGTTTGAGAAGAAGGCACATGTGACATTATATTGCTTGTTAGTCTTACACTATTGTTTGAAATTCAGTCTACCCTTTATGACTCTCTGCAGTGGCTTACATACAGTTTTGATTTATCACTGATGTTATAGATCACTTCATCCATCCATCCACATACAAATCGTAGAGTAGATGGAGGTAGTATAATCTGCACTGTGGCACACAGAAAAACATGCAACTTTATCACCTCTACATTTTTTACTTACTCATTGTATTCTTCTTGCTCTTCTGGATTGTCAGTGGTGTCTGTAGATGTCACCATTAGGTCCTGCAGTAGGAGGTACAAACGCTTGTCCATTACATTAGACTGGTTCACAACTTGTAGATCATCGGTTGAATTGGAGGCTTGTTAGTAGAGCTGACAGGAATGTACCCATGATTATTCTGCATATAAAGGACTATATTTTGGCAGTTTCTCAGCATGGCTGCCTTGCAACATTAAAGCATTCAGCTTTATGACTTTTTACAGATTACAGCAAGTCATATTTTATCCTGAGTCACCTTGGCAAGTCTGCTTAATATCACTGAAGAACTGGATGTGGTTAAATGCATAAATTACACAGGTAGATGTTGACCGGCTATGGCATTACTGCCTGTCGCACCTCCTCCGGTACCTATAGGATTGCCGGTCTTCTTTTAGCCATACAGACCTTCCCAGTGACTAAGGCTGTGACAAGCCGCACTGGTACCATTAATGCATGCTCAGTACCACTGGTTCCATATGGCATAGGTCAGCTGCAGGGTCATCAACCGGGTACCACCGCTAAACTTGATTTTGCTCCTTTAACCCTGGAATGTCTCCTAGTGGCGGAGCAGTGGCAGGGACGTCTTGCTTCCACCCCCTGCAACTAGACCTTGGGTTAGGTGTTACTACTCCAACACTTCTCACTTTCTCCTCACCCAGAGCCAAAAGCTGCTCTTATCTGCCTCTGTAGTCAGGTTTTTCAGGGCCTTTTGCTGGTTTGCTCCTATTAGGAGTCAAACAGTTGATGTTCCAAGAAAGCCTTGGCATCTTACTTCTACTGGGTAGATGATTGTTTCCAGCCAGCTTCCCTACACTCAGCGATGAGATCGGAGTACTTCTCTCAAAGGGCAGCTTGTATTCTTTCCTCCCATGGGACAGTTAGTTTGATGAGGCACCGCTGGACCACGTCAATATATTAGACTCGTGTTGGTGATATCTCTAGGGAACTGTAGCTTCCTGCCAACATTGACTCTCATTGTCCAGTGCTGGGTGAAAGGAACTACCCTTAATGGAACTCTTGGTGTGACGCTTGTGTTGCCCCCACCTTCTCTGACGAATTGGATGCACTGACACACTGGTGGAGGATGACCTCTTCTTATGACCTGTCTACGCTCCTCCAGCACCTCGACCAATCTGCTCAGGACTTGATCGTGTCGCTACCTGTAGCACCCTTGGGAGAGTACAATCTTGCAGCATGACAAGATGTGCTGGAGACTGCTACAGACAGGGCAGCATCCTTTCTGGCCAAGCCACTGGTGCAGGTTCAGTAGGCAGGGGAGTGTGTTGTATGTTGCCCTGATAAGAAAACTAAGCCTTGCCTGTGTGATTTTCCACATGTCTGCCATGTTGATGTTTACATGTTAGAACATGAATTTACAGAAAGGATTTGGGGTGAGGCAGACATTCTCACTGCAAAAAATAACATTTTAGCAAGTGGGAATATCTTGAATATAGTCATATTTACATAGTATTTCCTTTCATAAGATTACAATGAATCAAATATAAGATTATTAAACATATTTCTGGACATTTCTACTCATTTCTACCTTTCAATTTTCTTAATCTATTGGCAGATAGATTTTTCCTTCTTTCTAGAAAGAACTGCTTAAATTTAGCAAAATGATCTGCCAACAGAACAGAGCTTGAAATGAGTAAAATGTCTCCAAATAGTTTAAATAATCTTATATTTGGTTTATTGTAATATTATAATAGGAAATACTATAGGCTATAAATTCGATTATGTTCAAGATATTTTCACTGGCTAAGATGTAATTTTTTTTGCAGTGCATTGCTTAGTTACAACATTGAAATAGCAAACATCGAACACCAAATACCACCTGGCTGACACTATGTTTGTTGAATGAAACCAAATGTGCAAATTTGATTGTTTGTTAAACGATTCCTCTTTATGCAAATCAGCTTTGTAAGAAAAGTTCTTACATTCTTGGTGGCTTGACTGCCACCAAACCAAAAGTGGGTTTGTGGATGCGCATGTTTTGATGTGTGAGTGCATGTGTGAGTGAGATACCCCAGGTGGTGTATGAGAGTGGCAGCTGGGCAGTGTGAGGGGGAGTGTGTGTTTGGGATTGGACTGCCCGAAGGCTATTGTGTCATTCTGGGACATCTGTTCCCTTCTTTTCAAGACCTCTGCCTCCTCCTCCCCTACTCACACATCTTCTCCTTTACGCTTATCTCCCTCAGTGCTAAAATAGCAACAAAAGCATCACACACCCCTGTAACCCATGCAGGGAGAATAGCCACACTTCAGACACAGTGTTGTGAAGCTGTAGAGACGGTGTGTGCGGGGCAGAGGGATAACAGTTACCTTAAAGTCCAATTCCAGTATGTAGGTTTGTTTCACAGGCTACTAACACCCCTACAACCCCCATCATTACCCTATACTGTCACAGGGACACACACACACACACACACACACACACACACACACACTTTAGACTTTAAGAAGCAGCTGGAGCATGTCCCAAATGCACTGATCAGCAGTTAGGCTTTTATCCCTATCTCAAAATAATAGTTCAAAATAATTATGTATTCCTGTCATCATCAAGACATTTGGATCCTTCCAAAAGATAAAAATATGCCTCCACACATTTCAAATCCAGATAATCTTGCCTGGTGTGTGTATTTTATGCACTGCCAGGGACTGGCTCCACTTACAAATCAACTTTGTATACAGATAGATGAATAGTGAAAGGAAAAAACAACATGAAATGTATATTAGTATGGTGTTGGGACACCAGAGATGCCAAAACAGCTTTAATGTGCCTCGTCATATATTCTACAATTTTATATAATACGGATGAACACTGCATTTCCAAAAGACATTCCCTCAGCTGGCGTTTTGATAATGGTGGTGGAGAGCTCTGTGTAAAGTGTTTGTCCAAAATCTCTCCTAGGTTTTGGATTGAGTTGAGATCTGGGGATTGCCAAGGCCATAACATATGATTTTCATCATTTTCATACTCAGGATACAGAATGCCACTAAGAGCCCCCAGAGGCTCAGATACAGCCCTGCCCTTCTGTGAATTGTTTGTTGGTCACTAGCAGATTGCTAATGTAAGGTAGCACTAAATGTAGTCCTGCACTACTGTTTACATTGCATACATTTTAAATTGGTTTTTCAGCCTTATCTCTATCCATCTCATCTGTATCATGTGCATATACCATATTTAGTAAAGAAGAGAGGAAAAAAAACCCTTTTACATAACATTTACTAATAATAATTAATTCTAAGGGTGGTTGTTTGGGAAATCAACAAACATGTATTCTTATAGATGTAAATTCAGCTTTAAATCTGTTTACCTCATCGTTTAGGAGATAAGACTACTTTTTCAGAGGGAAGAGTTTGTGGTTGTGTTGTTAATGTAGACACGTCAGGTAACTTTTACGGTATTGCTTCAAAACGAGACAAAACACAAGAACAGCTTTGGGAATACATTTGGGAAAGTCATTTGAGAATATGCATAAGACATGTAAAACATTTTTCTAAATGTTGTCATTCATATCTATTTCTTGTTTTTGTTTTTTTAAATAGTTTTTAAAAAATAGTAAATCTTCAGTAACTGCTTTATCATGGTCAGGGTCGTGATCCAGAGTCTGTCCCTGGCACACTGCAGGCAGGGTGAGAATACCAGTCCCACGAGGATTTCGGGATTTTGCAATCGCAGAAATTAAGGTAAAGCCAAGCAAAATATTAGGAGGAGCTGGCAATTTTCCAAAATTACCACAGAGTTTTTGCAGATGGGCCAAGATGCGTGATGTGACATCATCACAACGCACGTTGAGCCAAAGCCTGCTTCGGTCCTCGTGTGTCGAACATGAGTACAGCTACAAGGTCTCATTCACCAACAAACATCACTGTGAAAGACCATGCAAAACAATTTTGTGCAATTCAAGTAGTTTTTTGCAAAAAAAAAAAAAAAAAAGCTGCAGCAAAATCAAGCATTTTTGGCTGCAACAATCACAAAAAACCTCCATGAAATCTTGTACGGACTGAAATACACCCTGAATAGGATGCCAGCCCATTGTAGGCCACCATATTTACACACATTCACAACTATGGGTAATTAAAAATGGCTATGATTAAGAATCTACCTACCTGCATATTTTTGGGAGGTGGGAGGACTCGGAGGAAACCCATACAGACACTGAACCTCCACACAGACAGTAACCTGAGTTCAGAATCAAACCAGGGACCCTGGAACTGTGAGGCGTTGCACACTACTCACTTCACCACCATTTCACCCTTTTACAGAGTTGTTCTTATATAATAGTTTAAACTTGGACAGAATTCAACAACTTCCTTTAAAGGAGAATTTTGAGCTTAAAAAAAAGTTTTCTTCTCTTTGTACACAGGAAACATGTTGAAATTATTGCCTGTGGAAATTGCACATATGCTACAAATGTTAGGTATTGTTAAAAAAATATTCAGTAGCGACTAGAGTGAAACAAATGCACAAGTATAAAACATAATTTTGAGTATTAGATCACAATCTGCAGTACTGGAGTTAAAAGACACCTAATCAAGATGTCTCTAACGATAAAAGTGCCCTCTTTTGGTATACAAGAGTACTGCAGTCCTTTACTGTCCATTTCCATCTTCCATTCCAAATTGCATCCTAAGTAGAGCAGTAGGAGTGCCAGGTAGTCATGTAGGTGAGGATTAAAATGATAAACTGTGAAACAAGCTCTTTAATAGGAAACAAAACATAGAAGTATTAAAATGTTCAGATGATCCGTGTGAAAAGAGCATGTTCAGCAGTCCTCACTGGGCTGGTATGTATGTTCATGTGTACTGTATGAATCTGTGTGGCACAGAGCAGGACTGACAGGAAGGGCGTGACACCAGTTTTACTGAATGTGGTTAGGCACAGCACCAGGGTTCACTGCACCTCACTTCTACTCTGTTTATCCACTCTGGAAAAAAAAAGAGGGGGAGGAATGAATGATGGATGAATGAGTGTGCTTTATTCTCGTTTTCACCCCTCCCCTTTCCTCTGGTTAAATTGCTTCCTTGCCTTCCTACCTTTCTCTGCCCCTTTTCTCTGCCTTTCTCTCGCCTTCTCTCGTCTTCTTTTTCTTTTGTCCTTGTGCTTTCTCGGAGTTCCACGTGAGAATTTTTCTGCTCGCCTGTCTGAACAAGCGGAGGTGCTGTAGGCCAGAGGCCTCACACACAGAAAAGGGGAGGAAGAGGAAAGGAAGAACAGAGAGGAGTTAAAGAGACCCAGTAAACTAGAGGTGTAGCAGGTTTGAGAAACAGTTCTGGAGACTTTCCCATACACTGTTTGTGTGGCGCGTGGGTTGAGGGTGCCAGATTGGCATGGATGCCATTATGCTACAGGAGAAGCTGGTGGAGAAACTGCTGTGTGCCCGAAGCAGGACTACTCGCCAGAAGGTTGTGTGTGTGTGTGTGTGTGTGTGTGTGTGTGTGTGTGTGTGTTTGTTTGTGTGTCACTCTCTAATATAATAATATATATTCTCTCTATTTACTCCTGTACTTTATAAATGTATTACACTGAGAGAAAAGTGAACTGAGAATTTAAAAGTTGGGAAATGTAAGTGAGCTTTATTATTAATACTGTAAGTGTTTGCATGTTTTAGCATTAATCCTTGGTCCCTTTCTCTTATTCTCATTCTTCTCACATTCAGAATCACAGTGTGTGTGTGAGTGATGGAGTAGATGCAGGGCCACTGTGGGGACCTTTTCAGTAGCCCACAGAGACAGCGGAAATGTTTATTACAAGTTATGAGGAGTGCTGGCAGACTGCGCAGTTTGGCCAGTATGGGAGTGTGTTTTTTTTTTGAAAGAGCCATTCAGTCACATTCAATAGGATATTTTCTGCCTGCTTGTTTGTGTGTATGAAAGAGAGAAAATCCAGAATTGCAAGTCTACTTCCTACTGTGATGCATTGACTACTGGCAAAACTAAGCCTTGGTTTTCTTTTAATTTCATAATCTGTAGAGTTCACGTTCACCATTTGTCTGTATGGACATGTTGAGCTCTTCTTTTTGTGAACAGCCATGAATTGAAGCTTTCGCTTTTTCACAGTGGTGTTCAATATTCTGAGTCTAGCACTATTCTGTGCTTTTTTGTGCATCAGTTTGGATATTGAGAATGCTCAGGATGGTAAATTCTACAAGCTGTGGTGTTTGTCAATTTCACAGTGCCCTTTAAAAAAAAAAACATTTTAATAACCGCTGATCTGCTGTCTGTGTCTCTCAGGATAAGCAGTATGTTGGCTTTGCGACACTCCCAAACCAGGTCCACAGGAAGTCTGTCAAGAAAGGCTTTGATTTCACACTCATGGTAGCAGGTCAGTGAAACTGTTGCAATGACTGACATCACTGTCAATTGTCATTTCCACTACAGTTAGACATGGCAAGTATGGACATGCTCACATTTACCAATAGCAAGAATTCTGTGTGTGTGTGTGTGTGGGTGGGTGGGTGTCTGTGTGTGTGTCTCAGGTGAATCTGGCTTGGGCAAGTCTACTCTAGTAAACAGCCTTTTCCTCACAGACCTCTACAAGGACAGAAAACTACTAAATGCAGAAGGTAAAAATCTCACGCAGCATGTATTTAGAGATCATTTGCACTTTTATTGGATAAACTAATCAAACCATATGTATTTATATCATTCACTCCATTTAAATCCTGCACCAACAGCACACCGATTACTACTTTACTGCTCTTTATGACAGGATTTGTAGAGTTATATACAAATATATATAAGGGGGGCAGTGGTGGCTTGGCAGTTAAGGCTCTGGGTTACTGATCGGAAGGTCGGGGGTTCAAGCTCCAGCACTGCCAAGCTGCCACTGTTGGGCCCTTGAGCAAGGCCCTTAACCCTCTCTGCTCCAGGGGTGCTGTATCATGGCTGACCCTGCGCTCTGACCCCAGCTTCCCGACATGCTGGGGTATGTGAAGAAAAGAATTTCACTGTGCATATGTATATGTGATAAATAAAGACTCATTATCATTATTATATACATCCTGGAAAAATCATGGAATTGTACAAATGTGTTTTTTCCAGACCTGGGAAAGTCACTTGGTGTTAATACAGAAAGTTGGAAAGGATGTGCATAAATAAATTTAAAGCCTTTGCTCTGATCATTTATGTCCAGATTTGTATTATACTAAAATACGCTAAGCTACATTTAGGCAGGAGCTGAAGAAGTACAATACTCCCTGTTGTTGTTGTAATATCAGTGTGTATGTATTATAGTGTATCATATCACTATGGCATAGATGCTGTTTTTTTTTCAAGGCAGTGAACTATCTTGTCTAGTTTCACTGCGAGTGAAAAATACCAGGTGAAATGTGTAGTTAACAGTTCTTTGTTGTGCTCAGATAATAAGTCTTGGCTCACAAAAGATGGAGACACAGGATCTGTAAAATGTAAACTCTGTTCCAATATTTAACATTGTAAAAATGGGAGAGAGGCAGCTTTGAGCAACCATGTATAGCCAAAAAGAAAAAAAAAATCATTAGGGTACTGCAAAGTCAGAGAAATCAACAGTGCCATTATCTTGCTTACTTAGATAGTAGGCCTAAGATTAATCCTGTCACACCTTCCTCCAATACAAAACACTGGCATCTACAGCTACTAACAAAGTTTTGACTGCGGAGATACTCTGAGCCCTAAAAGTTATGGATTCATTATTTATTTAAATCTTACAAAGATACCGTGTTCCCAGTAAGTCAAACTGCAGCAGGATTTGCTTATCTTTGTGTGTTCAGATCATACTTCATATTTCTGCAAATGTAAATGATTTAAAATCAAACTATGTATGTTTCACTGATTTATACTACACAATATGTATGTTTTGATTCTGTTCAAAGATGGTTTTCTAGACTACATTTGAATTCCACAAGAGAACTTTGGTCTTGGAAATGTATATTAGTCATGGAAACTTCGTACAAATGCGCATGAACCCCGTATGAATGATAAACCAAGGATAAAACATACCTGCGCAGTACAATTCTACCAGGCCCACAAAGAGGTATGCCCTTAGGGATACAAAATATTGCTTACAAAATAGTAAACATAGACCGAACAGTTGCTGACTATTTTCCTTCACCAATTCACTATTCCATCACTCAATCAAATGTTCAGTTTCAATAGAGTCAAACCATTTTCTTGTGCTTCAATATACAGTACCAGGAACGTACTGATCTCTTTTTGTTTTTCATTTTTGATATGCTACTGATATCAAAGCTCAAGGTAATGATTGATACTTTAAACTGACTGGATACTCTCTGCAAGCTTGAATTCAGTTTCAGAACATCAGAAATGTGATGGACTTGTGTAATCATGCAACATTTGTGCTATTTACAATGAAATCAGTGGATCTAATATATGTTCAATCCCGTGCCAAACTTTCAGGCCAATACTCAGTATCAGAATTTTACATTTATAAATGTCATTCAAATCAGTTTCAGTTTCTATTTGCAAGTGATACATGAACATGTTCCTAAACCTGGAAATTTTAGAAAATCTTTTGCACTGCTTCAAACAACTTAAACCTGCAATAAGATGATTAGCATAGAGTAGTTCTCACTACTTGTTCTCCTTTTTAATTGAAAGGAAACTGGAGATAAACAGTGATCTATATTACAGATATTTAGATCAAATGATGCTGAATTTGCAGACTTGATGTAGGGAATGTAACCTAAAATATCATTTAGACCTGCTGGTATATTTGGTTGTAATAAATAAAGGAATTAAAATACGAGCAGTAATTTAATAAGGCCCATATGGTCTAGCGATTAGGATACCTGGTTTTCACCCAGGTGGCCTGGGTTTGACTCCTCATTTGGGAATGATCATTTTAGTGGTGGCTCAGCAGTTAAGGCTCTGGGTTACTGCTCGAAGGTCGGGGGTTCAAGCCACAGCACCATCAAACTGCCACTGTTGGTCCTTTGAGCAAGGCCTTTAAACCTCTCTGCTCCAGCTTCCTAACAACCTGGGATATGCAAAGAAAAGAATTTCACTGTGCTGTAATGTATGTGACAAATACAGGTGCATCTCAAAAGCTTAGACTATCATGGAAAAGTTACAGCTTACAGCTCATGGAAATGAGATACTGGAAAAATCCAGTATCTCAAAAATATTAGAATAAAGCATTTATAATACAGTAATGTCGACCGGAGAAGAGCTCTAATCAGCTAATTAACTCAAAACACCTTTTTACTAAAAACACCGCTGCTCAGTGGTCCAAAGTCCTCTTTTCAGATGAAAGTAAATTTTGCATTTCATTTGGAAATCAAGGTCCCAGAGTCTGGAGGAAGAGTGGAGAGGCACAGAATCCAAGTTGCTTGAAGTCCAGTGTAAAGTTTCCACAGTCAGTGATGATTTGGGGTGCCATATCATCTGCTGGTGTTGGTCCACTGTGTTTTCTCAAGTCGAGAGTCAATGCAGCATCTACCAGGAGATTTTAGAGTACTTCATGCTTCCATCTGCTGACAAGCTTTATGGAGATGCTGATTTCCTTTTCCAGCAGGACTTGGCACCTGCCCACAGTGCCAAAACTACTAGTAACTGGTTTGCTGACCATGGTATTACTGTGCTAGATTGGCCAGCCAACTTGCCTGACCTGAACCCCACAGAGAATCTATGAGAGACACCAGACCCAACAATACAGACGAGTTGAAGGCCGCTATCAAAGCAACCTGGGTTTCCATAACACCTCAGCAGTGCCACAGGCTGATTGCCTCCATGACACGCCACATTGATGCAGTAATACGTGCAAAAGGATCCCCAACCAAGTATTGAGTGCATAAATTAATATACTTTTCAAAAGGTCAACATTTCTGTATTATAAATTCTTTATTCTAATATTTTGAGATACTGGATTTTTGATTTCCATGAGCTGTAAGTCGTAATCATCAAGATTAAAACAAATAAAAGTTCCACTTTTTGAATTAAATTATGGAAAAAAAATGAACTTTTCCACAATATTCTAATTTTTTGAGATGCACCTGTAAAGGTTTGACTTCAGAATAAGAGCCGGGATTTCTACTGTAACATACATATACAGTACTGTGCAAAAGTCTTAGGCACATGCAAAGAAATGCTGTAGAGCAAAGATGCCTTCAAAATAATGAAATGAAATGTTTATGCATAAAAAAAACAACAACATAAAGAGCAGTGAACAGTAATACATTTAATCAAAGTCAATATTTGGTGTAACAAAAAAATAAAAATAGTAGTCTCCAGTAGAATTAGTGCAGTTTTATAAAGAAATGAGCTGTAAGTTTTATTGAGCATCTTGCAGAACCAGCCACGGTTCTTCTGGAGATTTTGACTGTCGCACTTGCTTCTTATATTTGCAGCAAAACCCAGCAGCCTTCATTGTGTTTTTTATCTGAAAAGTGTCTCTTATGTAATATGCTGCTTTCTCTACTGACATACAAACATTTTTCTGTAACGTTTCATTTTGTGCTAGAAAACTAATGTTTGGGAATCTAAAATGTTTTTGTACTGACTCGATGATATAGAAGTCATAAAATAAAACATCTATAACAAAGTTTGTACTAAAAATAAACAGGGTGCCTAAAACTTTTGCACAGTACTGTATGTATAGAATTTCACTTAGAATATATTACTTAGGCTCCGCCTCTGAGGATTGGGATATGCTTGTATGATTGGGAAATGCTGCGTTTACAGTCTCTTTTGTCTCTCCATTTTCTCCCTTTCTTTCAGAGCGTATTAATCAGACAGTGGAGATCACCAAACACACGGTGGATATTGAGGAGAAGGGTGTCAAACTCAAACTCACCATTGTGGACACACCAGGGTTTGGAGATGCTGTAAACAATAATGAGTGGTAAGAACTTAGCTTGACAAATCAACTCACAAATTACCCTTGTTCCCTGGTGGGACG
The DNA here is from genome assembly GCF_023375685.1 of Ictalurus furcatus. Classification (NCBI taxonomy): domain Eukaryota; kingdom Metazoa; phylum Chordata; class Actinopteri; order Siluriformes; family Ictaluridae; genus Ictalurus; species Ictalurus furcatus. Next base: position 16,385,457 of record NC_071259.1, on the reverse strand, counting down.
GTGGTGCAGCGTGCACCGCCTCACAGCTCCAGGATCCCTGATTCAATCCTCTGATTAATGTCTGTGACGTTTCATATGTTCTCCCTGTGTCATCCTTGGTTTCCTCTGCTTTCTCCAATCTCCTCCCACCACCCAAAAACATGCCATTAAGTGGATTGGCTACACTAAATAGCTCCTAGGTGTCAATGCATGTGCATGGGGCCCTGTGATGGACTGGTGTTCCATTCAGAGTGTGTGTGTGTGTGTGTGTGTGTGTGTGTGTGTGTGTGTGTGTGTGTGTGTTTGTGTCTTACACCCAGGATCCATATTATCTACACTGACCAGGATAAAGCTGTTCCTAAAGAGGGTTGAATATTTCTTGCCAGTCTGATATCTCTTGTGTGTGTGTGTGTGTGTGTGTGTGTGTGTGTGTGTGTGTGTGTGTGTGTATTTTCCAGTTGGAAGCCCATCACTGACTACATTGATCAGCAATTTGAGCAATATTTCAGGGATGAAAGTGGACTCAACAGGAAGAACATACTGGATAACCGAGTGCACTGCTGTCTTTATTTCATACCACCATTTGGACATGGGTGTGTAACACGCTCTGTGTGTGTGTGTGTGTGTGTGTTTGTGTGTGTGGTAATAAGTAGGTGGACACCTGACATTCACACCAATATCAGGTTTTCCCAAACTGTTGCCACAAAGTACAAAATTTATAATGGATGTCTTTGCATGCTGTAACATTACAATTGGAACTAAGGGACCTAAACCTGCTCCTGCATCCCTGTGGCCTGTGCACAAAGTGAGCTCCATGAAGACATGGTGTGCCAAGGTTGGAGTGGAAGAACACGAACCCTGACCTCAACCCCACAGAACACCTTTGGGATGAACTGGATCGCCCTGACCGCGCCCCAGGCCTCCTCACCCAACATCAGTGTCTCACTAATACTCTTGAGGCTGAATGGGAAAATCCCCACAGCCATGCTCCAAAATCTAGTCTCACTCGTCCCAGAAGAGTGGAGGGTATTATAACAGCAAGGTGGGGGACTAAATCTGACTAAATGAGATGTTCAACAAGCACATATGGGTGTGACGTTCATGTGTCCACATACTTTTGGCCATGTCGTGTATATACAGAGTCATCCCTGGAGAATTAAAACGTATATCTAGCAATTATGTGCGTTTGTGTTATTTTCAGTTTGAGGCCGGTGGATGTGGAGTTCATGAAAGCGCTGCATGAGAAAGTGAACATTATTCCTCTCATTGCCAAAGCGGACTGTCTCACTCCAAGTGAGATAAAGAAGCTAAAGGACCGGGTGAGCACACATCTCATTCCATCCTGTACTACAAATGAATATTACAAATTCACAGATGTTCTCTTCAGAGTATGCTGCTCACCTCAAGTTATCACTTTACTCTCTCTTTGTCTTAGGTACGAGATGAGATTGAGCGCTTTGGGATTAAAGTGTACCAGTTTCCTGAGTGTGACTCTGATGAGGATGAGGAGTTTAAACAGATGGACAAAGAACTGAAGGTGAGAAGCAAACGTACAAAGCTCCATAAAGTCAAACAGCAATTATAGCCTTAATGGGTCCGTACATCATTTTTTGTGTGTGATTTTTAGACTGTAAGGAGTTTCAGCAAGGATGAGATGTGTATTCACTGTAAATTCATAGCTACTATTTATTTATTTATTTATTTATTTATTTATTTATTTATTTAAGTTAGACACAGCTTTGTAGTGAGCAAATAGCAGCCAGTGAAGTCAATATTTACTCAACAGTAAAAAGAGCAAGAAGTCTAGGGTGAAGAGTAAAACTCAGTCAAATACAGCCAGGATAAATGTGTCATTTTTCCAACAGTAAATCCCTTCACAAGCAGCAGGTTACGTAACACCCATTTTAAAGAATACACTCACTTGTATTAACATGTAAAATGCTTCTCCCTTCAAGCCCCCCCTAAAAAACATGCTTAGCCAGTGAATTTTTTTGGTCCAATTCCTACAGCTAAGTAACTTTCCAGGAGCTTTCACAGTTGAATCTCTACTTATAATCTGTCTCAAAGTCACACTGACATGAATGATGAGCTGTAATCATATTACAGAATTTACTCAAGTCAATTAATGAATATTAATCAATATCAATAATCTTCTTATGGACATAAATGACTAGTGGGTGTTCTCAGTCTTAGTGAAACTAGGCCGTACAATGGAGAGGCAACAAAAAGCACTCTACATCAGTTTACTAAAAATAGGCAGTAGCCATGAATTTCAGAGTACAAGAGATGTAAGAGATGTGTTTTATGTACGCTCATGAATAAGATTCAAGTGAATGAAAATAATGATAGACAACCCTGAAGGAGTTTCTTTCTGACATGTTTATTGGTAATTTTGTTATTATATTCCTATGAGATGTTCTGATCTGAACTTGTACATGTTTTTGAAATTTGTTATAGGAGTGTACTCCCTTTGCCGTTATTGGTAGTAATACAGTGGTGGAAGCAAGAGGTCAAAGAGTGCGAGGTCGCCTCTACCCTTGGGGCATTGTCGAAGGTGAGGTGTGTATGTGATTATAATTAGATAGGACACATTCGAGGGAAATGTAATCATGGAAATGTATTATGAAATTAATTATTTGCATAAGAATCCTGATGTTAAATACAGCGATTTCTTAAATGTGTGTGTACAGTTGCATCTAAAAAAATTAGAATATCATGGAAAAGTGGAATATCATGGAATTAGAATTAGAATCGATGATTAGAATGTCATGGAAAATATATTTTTTTTCATAATTTAATTTAAAAAAGTTAAACTTTTATATATTCTAGATTCTTTACACATAAAGTGAAATATTTCAAGCCTTTTTTTTTTTTAATCTTGATGATTACAGATTACAGCTCATGGAAATCAAAAATCCAGTATCTCATAATATTAGAATAAAGAATTTATAATACAGAAATTTTGACCTTCTGAAAAGTATATTAATTTATGCACTCAATACTTGGTTGGGGATCCTTTTGCACGTATTACTGCATCAATGCGGCGTGTCATGGAGGCAATCAGCCTGTGGCACTGCTGAGGTGTTATGGAAACCCAGGTTGCTTTGATAGTGGCCTTCAGCTCGTCTGTATTGTTGGGTCTGGTGTCTCTCATAGATTCTCTGTGGGGTTCAGGTCAGGCGAGTTGGCTGGCCAATCTAGCACAGTAATACCAGGGTCAGCAAACCAGTTACTAGTAGTTTTGGCACTGTGGGCAGGTGCCAAGTCCTGCAGGAAAAGGAAATCAGCATCTCCATAAAGCTTGTCAGCAGATGGAAGCATGAAGTTCTCTAAAATCTCCTGTTAGACGCTGCATTGACTCTCGACTTGAGAAAACACAGTGGACCAACACCAGCAGATGACATGGCACCCCAAATCATCACTGACTGTGGAAACTTCACACTGGACTTCAAGCAACTTGGATTCTGTTCCTCTCCACTCTTCCTCCAGACTCTGGGACCTTGATTTCCAAATGAAATGCAAAATTTACTTTCATCTTCCCCATGATTGTGGTTGTGTGTACTGAACCAGACTGAGAGATTAAAGGCTCAGGAAACCTTTGCAGGTGTTTTGAGTTAATTATCTGATTAGAGCTCTTCTCAGGTTGACTATAATATTATTATAATATTTTGAGATATTGGATTTTTGATTTCCATGAGCTATAATCATGAAGATTAAAACAAAAATAAAGGCTTAAAATATTTCACTTTATGTATAATGAATCTAGAATATATGAAAGTTCCACTTTTTGAATTAAATTACAGAGAAAAAAAAATTCAATTTTTCCATGATATTCAAATTTTTTTTTAGATTCACCTGTATATTCTGTCAGGTGGAGGCCCTTACATGTTTGATTCATGTTTTTCTGTGTTTGCTGCAGTGGAGAACCAGTCCCACTGTGACTTTGTGAAGTTGAGGAATATCCTGATTCGCTCTCACATGCACGACCTGAAAGATGTGACCTGCGATGTACACTATGAGAACTACAGAGCTCAGTGTATACAGGAGATGACCAGGTTTGTGGTGTGTGTGTGTGCATTTCTCACTCTTGTTTCTAAATACCATTTTCATTAGTTACACAGTAGTTACTAGTAAATATATAGTGGCTTGTGCGTCTGCTTATTTAAGCCTTTTTGAATTGGACTTTTTTACTTGACTGTTAGTGAGATCAGTGCTATTTGAACATACAGAATTACCAACCTTCATGTAAATGAGCAAAAATGAATATATAGTATAAAAACTATAACACATATGTGAAATAGTGCTTTTTGATGATGTTTTTGCTAGAACAAAAGATAAACAGTTTCTCCAATTGATTGAGTGGAAAATTTGATCTTTTGTATATAGTATTTATTTGATACAGTTTTGCTCTTTTTTTTGGATGGGTGCCAAAATTTCTGGCAGGCACTGTATAAAGTGGAGTTTTGTTCGAATGTGTATGTGTTTGTGTTGTAGTAAACTTGCACAGGACAACCGCGTGGACAGCCCTATTCCCATTCTGCCGCTGCCTACTCCAGATGCCGAAACAGAGCGACTCATCAAGATGAAGGACGAGGAGGTGAGGCTTAAATACAACCACTCTGATAATTAACGGAACTGAAGTGTAAACAGTGCACAGACTGTACATCACACTAATGCTCTTGTGTTGACTGTGTGTGTGTGTGTGTGTGTGTGTGTGTGTGTGCAGCTGAAGAAGATGCAGGAGATGCTGCAGAAGATGCAGCAACAGATGCATGAGAAAGACCAGTGATGATCACACACACATATATGCAAACATGCACTTACAGAGAAATGTACACTTCACATCTTATTCTGTATTTGGTCACACGAGTGATAATACAAATGGTCATGTATGTATTCTCACTACGGCGTATCCTTCAGACAGTGACACGTTTCGTGACAGACTATACTGTATATTTGCAAAGCAGTTTGCTTGGTGCTTTGGAGCGCTTGCCTACCAAGTACAAATGTGAAGCATCTATTGAATATTTCTTGTGATCATGCCCACATGAGTATAGCTAACGTTGGTAATATTATGTATAATTAATTTAAAATCAGACCTACGTTTAGATGTATCTAATTTATATGTACTGAATTTTAATGCTTAGCTACAATGTGCATAAATTGTTTTGTAATGCCATTTTAGCACCAAGTGTTGGTTTGAATCTGGGCGCTGAATCGGGGTGTGTGTGTGTGTGTGTGATGTGTAAATGAGTGTGTATGTGAAACTATACGTTTTCTTTAACTGCAGACCGGGATTTTATAGCGCTAGCTCTCAGTGAGTGTGGAGTTACCATGCAGGTTACTGTTATAAATAAATATGCTTAATTCAGACTGCTTTGTGTCAAGGTTGTTTTTTTTTGTTTGTTTGTTTGTTTGTTTTGTTTTTTGTTTAACCAAAACGACCTCTCCTAGCAATTTAATTTAAAATGTCTGATACCTTCCAGTGCCAAAACAGTGAGTGTAGTTCGGTATGGATGCTGAAGTTCTTTAGAGTCCCACTTCCTGTGTTCTACTCCTCAGGGGGTGGAGTGAATATGAGTGTGTGTGTGTGTGTGTGTGTGTGTGTGTGTGTGTGTGTGTGTGTGTGTGTGTGTGTGTGTGTGTCTGTGTGTGTGTGTGTGTGTGTGTGTGTGTGTGTGTGTGTGTGTGTGTGTGTGTGTGTGTGTGTGTGTGGGCAACTTTATCAGTGTGACCCAGCCGTGTCACTAGAACACTGCTGTTATTGCAAGAGCAGACACTGTCCCTCTCTTGCGCCCCTGTTACACAGAGAAGGCATTTATATACTGGTAAGAAGCTCTCCTTGTTTCCACATCTTCTCACACCTGTGTGTTCTATATTAAGTTAAAAAAAAACCTTGTTTTTTCACCATTAAGGATTTGTAACATTTATTAATTACTCTAATAGTGCTGAACGTGCTACAGTCATCAGCTGCTGTACTACTATTTAGGTTCATTTTTTCAGTTAGGAATTTGAAAACATATGTGTGGAAGTTTGGGGAAACCCTTCTGGGTAGTATTATTTTGACACTTTCTTCTAGAAATAGTTGACCTGAACTGAAATGCACATATCTCACTCTGAAGTAAAAGTTTTTAGCCTTTTAAAATCTGGTTACCTACAAAAGTGAAAATAAGTTTGCATTTAAAGATTTCGTTCCAATTCCACTGAAAGATGCACCGCCTACCACTACATTTATTATCTCGTCTACTCATGGAAAAACAATGTTACTGCAAATTTACAACGGGAAATTATTTATCACTGATTATGTCAATCATCCACATCATTGTCCGTCTCATCATTTCGCAGCATTAGAACATGAGCGTCATCATTGTCTCTTTAACTAACTCACTGCTCACGCTAACATCAGTGGGGAAATCATTTTATGTCCTTTAAACATTTGAATACTTTGTCCGTTGTGATCTGTACAATATGTAGAAGTGCTCTTCTCAGTTTTAATGATTTGGTGTTCACATACAGTATTGAACTGATGAGTCTCATCTCCATCTCACTATAGCTATCCAAAATCTTGATCATACTTAGCTGCATAATAAATTTACACAATTAATTTGGCAGAGTGAAGGCGAAAAGAAATAACATAAAAAAACTTTTGCTACATCATCCGTTCTCCTGCTTGTCTCCTACTTCCGGCTCTTTATCTTTGCTTCTCATGCTGTGCGTCTTTCCTCTTTTCCAAGTATATCTGAACAAGCACTATCCCAGAGAACCTTACTTCATTAGTTTATTGTTCCATTAACAAAAATGTGCTCATATCAGTGAAGATGGTGAAATCTTTTGGCTAAACTGGTCATACAGTAAGTATCACCTCTCTAACATAAGCATATTACAGTGTAAAATATTATATGCCACTTTCCCCACTCAGTTTTCTCTTCTCTCTCGCCCATGCAGTGTGTGCTGGCATGAAGTGGGTGTTATGTTCCCTACTGGTTCTCGTCTGTGTGCTGGGAGCTGATGTTGGTAAAGCTGAGGCGGTATGCCCACAAGGCTGTTTCTGCACAGCTGCCGTGGTGGACTGTAGCAGTCGTGGACTCACCACTGACACGCTGCCTTCATCTTTCCCTGTGAGCACCACTGAACTTCGGCTCCACAATAATCACCTAACGGTGCTGCCCACTGGACTGCTGGACGGCATGCAGGCGCTGCAACTGGTCACGCTGCATGGGAACCCGTGGGAGTGTGACTGTGCCGTGCTCTATCTGAGGGGATGGCTGATAAAACAGAACAATGATGCTTTGAAAAGGCAAGTGGCATGAACAGCTGTAATAAATCCAAATTCACAGAAAGCATACTTAGCCTGATCATATCCTGAACTGACAACTAGTTGATGTTCAAGTTATTTATTTGGTTTTGTGTGTTATTTTATGAAAATATGCTTCAGCTATAAATTGTAAATATAGAAAGTGACAGATTCTCTGAAGCTACAAGTTACTAACTAATTAGATTAATTGTAAGTGTAAAAGGTCCATAAAGGCTATCACGGTATTTGCACTGTGTTGTCCTACCTAAACAAATAAAGTTAGGATGCTGTTTGTGTTTTGACTTTCCTTCAATTCTAAATTATTAATTTTGTTTCTCTCTCTGTCCTCTTCCAGAAATGTGAGCTGCAATTCTCCTCCTAGCCTGCAGGGGAGACTAGTGGCCTACCTATCTGAGGAGGAGGTGCTTAACTCCTGTAATTATTGGCTGTGTGATCTGGCCTTGGCCTCACAGATCAGCTTGTTCATCTTTATAGTGGTGCAAGCAATCCTCCTTGCTGTGGTGGTCTACTTCCTCCGCCGTTTCAGCCAGCTGAGCATTGATGCACAGCGAGCAGCTGCAGAAAGCTTTCACAGCTGAGACTAACAGCATCTCACAAATCAAAGAGTGTGTCTCACTAAACAACAAAAGCTCCTCATGTGCAAAGCTGAGGAATCTCTATTCACACCACACTGGCTTTATTTCACTACACTCATCAACATCTTGTCACTATTTTAATCCTTCTTTTAACCTTTATCCGCTCAGGCATATGGTTGTTGCGTGACCCAGGAGAAGACTGAGGGATTAAGGCAACATAATCTGAGATGTCACAGGAATTTCATTTTTCATGTTTGGAAGATCCGTGCATGTCAAAGTCATCCTGTCTGCTTTTCAGGGTTCATTCGTTCTTAAAATATTATTACAACAATGTTGTTAAAGTCGTCAACCAATCAAAATAGGCTTCAAATTTCAACCTGTAATACTGGTTACTCCGAACCTAAATTCTCCAAAGAGAAGTGACTAAAGAGAAACTCCTCCCACTAACATTTTCAGCCACAGTTGCATAATCTGTACACGTTTGCTTTTCATATTCACAGGTACATGCTTAAATAAAATGTTGATATTTATATGATGATAATGTATTCTGCATTAGTGAATTGATTGTGCCACTCTCTGTGAAGCTGAACAGTCACACTAACCATACAAGACCAATAAACAAAGTTACAGCACCACTATGAGAAGATCATTCTAATAAAGCATTTGAGAATGATAGCTAGCTAAATAATATATTTGCCTAAACAAAACCTGCCCCCCCTCCAGGACATATGATCAGAAATGTCCAACTGACTAGAACCATTTTAAGCAGCGTTAGCGAAATTTGTTTAGGAGTTTCTAAAAGCCCTATTGGGCATTATTTGCTAAGTATGAAGTTAATATGGTGTTGGCTCTGGTACAATCCGAGTAATACAGCTTTCATTGGCTGCCAACTCAGTGTGACCAAATTTCTGGAGATTTCAGGCGTGGGAAGAGCAGTGGCCTCAAATGATCAGAAACAGCCCTGCATACACTATAGATAATGATGAGGGGAAGTTGATGACAGCGTGTTGAAAACAGTAATGAAATGGCCCAGTGAGACACTTGAAAGAGGCACTCATTACATCCTGCTTTACTTTACTTTACTAGTTATGGAATATGAAATAGCATTTGATAGATTCATGCCAGTCAAACTTTAGATATTGGTTAAAACAATTATTCACCTCATATGCAGTGATTGCATTCACACAGCATTTGTACTGAATGTTTTTCATGAAATATATTTCTAAAGGAAGCTCCTAAAAAGTAATTTTTTTCCCTTCAATAAAATCACTTTGTTATTTGGCTCTTTTACTGTACCACTCTTGTTTGTGTTTTAACTTTCCACACCTGACACTGGTTTTTAAAAAAATCTGTTTTTATTTTTCCCCTAATTCATAACCTCAATTGATCCTCAGTGATCACAAGCCTGCACAGGATCAAGCCGAGTGCCATGCTTACCTGTTTAAGTGTGAGGAACTCTGGCTGTTTGTCTACTCGAATGTCTATAGCTTTAGTGAAGTTAAATTCAGACCTCAGAGATTCAAAGGTATCTTTGCTCGTCATAAATCTATAAATCTGTGTTTTAATCTGAGTCTTTTGTCAAAGTTACATCATCGGTTTAGAAATATTTTAATAGTTTGGTTTTTGTCTGGGGTTATTTGATGAAGAATTAGAGCAATGCTAATGAGTCCGTTCTGTAACTGCTTACATTTATTGGCACAAAAACAGGATTTTAATCTCTGTGTATTTCTGACATATTTAGGTTACTACACTTTTGTCAAATTTTGAGGAAAATTATCAGGTTTTTAAAGCAGCATTTTGAAATATTGGATTTGTATAACTTTGAGCATACTTTACATACAATACTCTTTCTGCTTCTGATCTGTTTTCACAGGTAAGAACACACACATTTACTTGTAATAGCTTATTGGGTGGTGTATAAACTCCTTGATGCAGGAACAGTCGAGTGCCTGATCAGCATCTCAAACTTTAGGGGGCAGTGGTGGCTTGGCGGTTAAGGCTCTGGGTTACTGATTGTAAGGTTGGGGGCCAAGCTGCCACTGTTGGCCCTTGAGCAAAGCCCTTAAGCTTGCGCTGACCCCAGCTTCCTGACATGCTGGGGTATGCGAAGAAAAGAATTTCACTGTGCTGTAATGTATATGTGATCAATAAAGACTATCATTATCATTATACAATAGAAACACCCCTTTTGTCAGACCCTACACCTGGAAAAAAAAAAAGTGTTTCCTTGATCTCCCTTGTGAGGTGTCACCTATTAATACAGCCAAATGCTGTGCACTGTGTGCTAGGATTTTAAAAAGAATCTTAACCTACGACTGACAGATTTTGAGATGGAGAAGTTGCCCTGTCCAAGATGGCGACGCAGTTGACGTGCGTGCCCACAGCTTACCAGTTCGGGCAGGGACAATGTTCAATGTTTTGTCACGACAACCTGGTAAAAAAAAAAAAAATGGCGGGTCGTGAGTCCCATTAGAAAGCTATATACATTTTTCCTTGGGGAATTCCAGAAAGACCTAGAGTCTTGCTTTAAATACTGTATTAATGACAGAAAATCAAAAACTTTTTCACTAGATTACTGTCTAAAAATTGTTAGTACTCACAAGGCGTTCTCCCTGGGTAGAAAGGCGAAGCGGAACGTTTTGATCGAGTGTGTAAACTGGACGGTCGCTTTAAGGAGTTGCACAGTGTTCCTGTTGAGGCACACGTGAGCTCTCGTGTAAATGTGAATATCGTAATAAGAAACAAAGTATTGTAAAAGCAGGAGGTACATTCTGTTTACTGTAAGTTCATTTTTTTATTTTAATTTTTTTTAAAGTGTCCGTTATATGTAAACACTGGCTTCATACCTGATACAGTAAACTGACGAATTATCAAGTTGTGTGTGTGTGTGTGTGTGTGTGTATATATATATATATATATATATATATATATATATATATATATATATATATATAAATGTGTGTGTAACATATACATACACACACACTCTTTATTAAAGAGATTATAGCAACGCCGACTATTTAACGTTACAGACAAATAAAGCTAGAATCTGTTGCATTTTGATCCCTTTTCTTTTGAATTTTTTTCTTGCCTTTTCCAGTGGAACTTGCAGGCATGGGGAGGCTGAGAAAGAAACACAACTGGAAGGCAAGAGAGCAAAACCCAGCAGCTCCCAAACCTGCTGAAGACATGAAGAGTGAAGTGCTGCTGGAGTTAGACAGTAAAGATCTCATCAGCCCTTTTCTGCTTTTCGTATACATAACTATAAACCTCATACTTACCTGCTAATTCGTAGCAGTGTGTTCATGCAATGCACTAGCTGACCACATACATCTATACTAAACTGAATCATATACATCAATGTGTAGCCTGTTATAAAAAGTGTGGCAAAATATTTAGTTAACAGATTTTCACACGATTTGTAACTGCTTCTCTTAATGTATTGAGATATCGTACTTGGGATCTCCAATTTTCCGTGTTTGATTCAATACCAGTATCGGTATCAGAGCTTTGTTTATTGGGCAACACCTGATACTGCCCTGACCCGCACAGTAACCAAGCTGACCCTCTACACACCCTCTACAAGCTAAAATATTTTACTGTATTGGATCGATAGATGGGAAATATTACTGATTCAGCATTTCAAATACTAACAGTGAGTATTGGATCAAGACATCCTTAGATTATCCTGTTCAGGGTCATGGTGGATCCAGAGCCTATCCTGGGAACACTGGGCATGAGGCAGGAATACACCCTGGACGTCACAGGGCACCATCATGCACACATTCACACACGAATGCACACACGCACACATTCACACACGAATGCACACACACGCACATTCACACATAGTGGCATTTAAGCATAGGCAGTCCACCTACTTACTTTTTTTTTGGAGGAAAATGCTGGAGAAAACACATGCAGACACTGGACGAACATATGAAACAGTAAACTGAGCTCAGGACTGAATCAAGAACCCTGGAGCTGTGCCACTCACGTCCTTATTTGCTACACATTTTCTTATATTTTTGTTGTTTTCATGCTGCCATTGTGGAACTTTTTCTTCCCTTTCAGAATCCACCATGCTGAAGGGAGTGGACGAGAGTAACACACTGGTTCTCCCAGGCACCAAAGCTAAGAAGAAGAAGGTGGAGCAACCTGTCCCTAAGAAAAAACCTTTGACCAAAAAGCAGAGGAAGAATCTGCAGAAAGTTCTGGAGCAAAAAGAGAAAAAAGCTCATGTAAGTTGTATATTTGAGGTAACGTGCGTGAATTCACACATTAGCTGTATTTCCATGCAAGTTATCTTTAATAGAAAAATGTCTGTAGCCTTGATATATAGATATATAAATAACATTTTCATGCAGCGAGCAGATATCTTGGAAAAATTGGCGGAAGTTCAGCTGCCAGAATCTGAGCTGAAGCTGCTGTACACAACCTCCAAACTGGGCATCGGAGATAAACTTTACCAAACTAAAGAGTAAGTGCATGTTCTCAAACTATTCCTATATCTGTATTAATATTGCTCTGTGTTGATACACATAGTCTCAGATATAATTTAATATATATGTGTGCGTGTGTGTGAAGCGTTAACGTTGAAGGTGTGGATGATGATTCAACCGCGATCAAAATCAGCAGTCTTAGTGGCGCTAACAGGAAGAGGAAGAGAAAATTGGATGATGAGGATGGGGATGAAAGTGAAGAACCAGACTCTTCTGAGGAGGAGACAAGCGGCATGTCAGACTCTTCTTCTGAGGAAGAGGGAGATGAGGTGGAGGATGATTTAGGAGATGAGGTTTCAGAAAAAGCAGTGCCTGCAGTAAAGGAGGAACAGGAGGCAGAAACAACAGTGGTGGAAGTAAAGAAGGAGGAGAAAAAAGAAGATGGAAAAACGGTTGTGCACAAGAAAACCGACTGTCAGCCAGCTGTGTTCATTCCTGTGGACAGACTGCCGGAGATCCAGGTAGGGGAAAGCGGCTTTGAATCTTTCTATTTGCAGGCTTGCTTTACGGTAGGGGCTCAACAAAAAGAAAAAGTTTTTCACTAGTGCCATTTTTAAGACGTTAAAAAAAATCCAGTAACTGTTAACATCTGACAATATTTTAGTAATAGTGTAATAGTTTTTGGTTTTGCTTATACAGCCTAAAAACTGCACTTGCTAAAACAGTTTACACTCAAGTCCTAACCATTGAACAGTAGTTAACTACATTTTAATAGTATAGACTTAAAGTTAAAACTCTAATGTAGTGCAAAATAAATCCTGATGCTCGTATGTACTCAAGATCCTTTTAACACACGCAGCACTGTGTGTACAGCTGTGCATGAGTAATAACACAATCACACTATCCAGTGGAATCCAGAATATGATGGGTTCCCTTTTGAGTCTGGTACCTCGCAAGGTTACTTCCTCACGTTGTGTATATAGATATAGATTTCTATATATTTTTTTGTAAAGCTACTACATGGTAACGTCCATTGTTAAAAGTGCTTTAGAAACGAATTGAAAATGGAATTGTATATATGATTGTTAATTAATAAATGAGCGAATTAATTTGATAATTAGCAGAAATGCAGTGCTTAGCACCCCCTAGCTTCCGACTGTCTGGTCTGTAGAGCATTTAAATAGAAATGTACAGTTTGTAATTGTCATCAGACTCATGGGCTGTACCGCCGGGTTAGTTAAGGATTCTCAACAGCATCCAGTAGTCTCCAGTCTTGTAAATTTAAAAGACCAGTCTCTATTTGTACAAGTTATATAGCACAGGCAGAATGCACCACATATGGTTCCGTAAAGGACAAATAACCAAACTAGGAAAATATGTTAATAGCATCATGGAAAAAGAAAAGACGAGTGCTGATATATTATGTTGCTGCCTTAATTACGTTAACTTTCACTGCTGTAGTTATTTATACCACTGTTGTGAGCCTCCAAACCGATTTGTGCAACAAAAAACACGTTAAAACTCTTTTGCTAGGAGCAAAAACACAACCGTAAATGTAATCATGCTTGACTGCTATGTCAGATTAAAATATATTTCTTACCCCTGTAGAACTAAGTTAAAAAATGTAGTATTTAATCCACTGCTCTGCTAAATCCAAGGATGGAAACTGGCACAGTTGAAAGTTAAATGTGTCTTAATCTTATTTCTGTTCAAATACCTGACTTTAATTTATAATGAATGATCTCACTCTAATATTAGTTAACTGTTAATCTGACTCCAACTTGCTAGGTTAACTTAATGTAACTGTTTCCAAACAACAACCGGGTCGCAAGTGTAATATCTCAGCGTTCAGTTATACGGTCAACCTACCCAGCTTTATACTTTTTCTTTTAAAGCATAGGACTTTTCTGTTTACTTCTCAAACATGTCGAACATACTATAACCTAAATATTTTCAACAATTAATTGTCCAAATTATGCGTTAGAGAACTTCCGAGTCTTCTAAGGATAACACAATTACAGAGGTTTATTATACAGGATAGATATGAAGATAAGAATGGAAGAGTAAGTGGAAAAGCACAGTGGGTGGAATAAATGGACCTGTGTCACCAGCATAGGATGCAGATGGATTTGCATTAAGAGAGAGATCACATTTAAGATCTTGTCTTGAGACCAGACGATAAGTCTCCTGGAAGAGCTCCTCTTTTTGTATTTTGTCTACCCTGTTTCTACCCCTAAACATCTTTGAGGTTACCTGAACTACGTGCATTCATTGACCAGGGTATCAGATGGGACATATCCTTGCAGTTTTCAGCATAATGAGTTTCCACCTGAGGGTGCTGTTTTGGACTGTAAACACAAGACCCCTGACCTGATGGTGTGATAAGAACTCAGTTGAGTGGAGGTGTCCAGGTGGCTTTAGTATATGTGATATCACCACATTGTTCACCATGAAATACAGATTAGATTGATATGAATCATGCCCTGAGGAATAATTTGCTTAATATAAATGACCAGAATTAATTATTGTGGTCTCGCTGATCCACATTCCTGCAGCCTGGGGAGTGAAATGACCCCACTAGTCTCAATCGCGTCATCCGTGGTTTCATTCAGTGTATCATTTTGGATGTACTGTGTGGCACAGGCTGCAAAGTTACATGGCTTTAGTTCATGGATTAAGACAGGTAAATTAAGCTTACTTTAAGTGTTTTCATTAAACCACATAATGTTAAAGTTGCATTCAACTGATAACCGAGCCTGTTGTTGTCATGCTGTGTTTGTAGTAATGAGAGAAAACACATAGTTCACTATCCCAGAATGAGAAGTTCCAGTTAGGCAGCTAGCATGTCGATGCATTTTTAAATGGCCAGTTCGTAGCCTTATTGTCAGTGTATAACCTTGCATTTTGACTTCTAATTATATGCGCTTTCAAAGCTATATGCGCTTTCAAAGCTATATGCGAGAACACAAACAGGAAAACTCCATAGCTTGTGCATGTATGGACATGTCCTTATCAATATCAACACTAATAGAGTTCAACCTGCTTTTAGGCCTACATACAGGAACCGAGTTAACCGTTTTTTTCCCATTTTATTAACCGGAGTAAGCCACTTTTATTTTTCATTTTTATTTATTTACTTATTTTTGTAATTATTGCTATTTTACTATAATTCTATTATTATTAGTAGTAGTAGTAGTAATTTATATTAATAGTATTTTATTATTATTTTTTAAAATTCTCCTTTCTTATTTATATTGGTGCTTTGGCAATATTGTACGTAAACAATCATGCCAATAAAGTACATTGAATTGAATTATAAGATTGTTATGTTGGGGTTGGAACGCAAGAATGGAAAAGTTTAAAATATTGCTTCTGCTCAGGGCAAACTGCATGATTTTTAATTCTGTCTCTAAACCTTGCTTTGTTCGCTCTCTCTTTCTCTCTCTCTCTCTCTCTCTCTCTCTCTCTCTCTCACTCTCTCTCTCTGTGTGTCTTGTAGGAGGCACGGCTGAAGCTGCCAGTGTTGGCAGAAGAGCAGGTGATCATGGAGGCAGTGAAGGAGAATGATTGTGTGGTGTTGTGTGGAGAGACTGGTAGTGGCAAAACCACACAGGTTCCCCAGTTCCTCTATGAGGCTGGATATGCAAGGTACACACACGAGCACAAATACACTTAGAAACATGTATGTACAAACAGGTAAAGGCTGCAGGAATATTATCACATTACCTATCACAGTTATATATTCAAGTCTCTCTCTCTCTCACTCTCTGTCTCTCTCTCTTTCTCAGTGCTGGTGGTATGATCGGTGTGACTGAGCCCAGAAGAGTGGCGGCAGTCAGCATGTCTCACCGTGTGGCCAATGAGATGAACCTCTCCACAGGGTGTGTGAATGCATGTATTTGTGGAATTTTGAATAACTGAATTTAACCAGCCTGAGCCTCAGATGGTTTTGAAGACATTTAAAAAAAAAAAAAAAAAAGTTCCTGAAACCCTAGTCGCAGTCTATAGGTTATAGATGTGTGTAGATGTCTATTGTTGTAGCAACATTTTCATAACCTCCTCCTCTAGTCATAGTCAAATGGCCTCTTCCTTTGAGTGATGAAAACTAGCAGACTTTAGTAATAGTCTGAATTGCAGGAGTAGAACGAAACTAAGAATGTGTGTTTGGACGTATGTGTTATCAGGGTGGTGTCTTATCAGATCAGATATGAAGGCAATGTGACAAAAGACACCAAGATTAAGTTCATGACGGATGGTGTCTTGCTGAAAGAAATTCAAAAGGTGTGTATGCATGCCTGCACACAAACATTTGCTGACTTTTGTTCATGGCCTAATTGTCTAATAATGTTTTGTTTTCATATGTCCAGGACTTCCTGTTGCAGAAATACAGTGTGATCATAATTGACGAGGCTCACGAGCGCAGTGTCTACACTGATATCCTCATCGGCCTGCTCTCACGAATTGTGGCACTCCGCAATAAGGTATCTCTCTCTCTCTCTCTCTCACAGACACATACACACACATTTACTTTAGGGAGAAAGCTTTTTTTTGTGTGAAAAACCAGCATTATTTACAGCAGGGCTCCTCAGGCTTATCAGCAAATGGCTGGCTTTCATTCCACTCAAACAGGATTAACACTTGATAGTTGATTGGATCTCTAGGTGAACTGATTAAACAAGTGGAAACAGGTCTGACTCCTGCCTGGATGGATTGAAATCCTGCAGCCACACCGGCCCTTTGTGGATAAGCTTGAAGACCCTGGTTTACAGTAATGTGTTTTTAAACTTACAGAAAGGTTTGCCCATGAAACTGCTGATCATGTCCGCTACACTGCGAGTGGAGGACTTTACTGAGAACAAGAAATTGTTTCGCACTCCTCCACCAGTTATCAAGGTATCAGCCACTTCCACTATTTCACCTTCTCTCCTGTTCTTAGCACTTCGGTTTCAGTACTCTTTGCATATCTGAAGAATGCACATATGCTTTCATTTTATTTGTGATTCAGTAGATCTGAAGTTTTTAAACAAAATGTGTGTGTGTGTGTGTGTGCGCAGGTGGAAGCTCGTCAGTTCCCAGTCACGGTTCACTTCAACAAGCGCACACCGATGGAGGATTATGTTGCAGAGGCCTTTCGCAAGACATGCAAGATTCACCGCATGTTGCCGCCAGGTCAGACACGCACACACACACAGTACTTGTTATTCCGGTGCATATTTCCAACACATATAGTGTTGGTAGTTTTATTAATTTATGCAGCATATTTGAACTGTGTGATCTGTTATTATGACACCCCAACATCCTCTAAATGACCTCTAGGTTATGAGAGCTTTTATCCCGATATGCACTGTGTAGCACTGTGTAATTTTAAGAGAAAAGTGTAGACAAAACTTTTCAGTTCTAGGTAATATATTAGTAGTTTAATGTATTATTAAGTAGTAAAGTACTTCACAACAATAAAATATATACACAAATATTTTACAAAAAAACTAGTATAATATCAAAATGATGATGTTTTTTAATGCGTATTTTATTTATTGTTTTTGGTATGAATCTTTGCATCAGAACATATTTGTCCCTTACTCACCTTAGTTGAATGAATCTGTTAAAGAACAGCTTTTCTTCCTGTTGCTGCATCAGCGTCATGTAAACACAGGGGAAGCTAACGGTCCAAATTACATACTTGCTAGTAGAAGATGGAAATGTGTGTTTTTGTCAGAAATGAGTGTGTGCTTTAAGCCCATGCCCAAGTACAAGTAGACATCACAATGCATCACATCACACATGGCCCTGTGTTTCGCTGTAGGTGGTATCCTGGTGTTTCTGACCGGCCAAGCAGAGGTGCATTATGTGTGCAGGAGACTGAGGAAGGCTTTTCCTTATAGACCCAACAACATACAGCATACTGGTAGACATTCACACACACGAATGCACGCCTGTGCACAAACAAACACACACACACAAATCTAACAAAAACCCGTGCTATCTTTGTTGGTACAGCAGCAGAGGACACATCAGAAGAGCTGAGAAAATTTAAGAAGCAGAAACTGAAAAAATCAGTGGTATGGATTGTTTCCATATTTGTCAGGTCTTTTGTGATCTCTGCCATGTGACTCACCAGCTTCTCTTTTTCTCTTCCAGTCTCTTCCTCGCATCGATCTGGACAACTACTCTGCCCTACCCGTGGATGAAGGGGATGAAGATCGCCAGGCTGGCATTGATGATGACGACGAGGGCTCAGATCTGGATCTAGGCGATCAACCAGATGACACTGGTCAGATTTTGCGAATACAGGACTTGAAAAATACTGAATTGTGGGAGGAAAAGTTTTCCAACAGTGCCTTCTGCTTTGTACTAGAAATCATCGTTCAACATTCAATATCAACATTTTTCAGATAAATGACTAAGAAAAGTGTGTAGAAGAAGGTGGACTAACGCAAAAAGGTAGTCAGCGATAACCTAATGGTGTACTGGACAATATATCGGAGGTTAGCTAGGGAGAGTTTTAGGGGTGGTCTTCCTCTTACAGATTCTGAGAATAACCCAAATGTGTGTTTTTATTTGGATTCTTAGGGGAGAAGGCCGATCCCACCATTCCTTTATACGTGCTGCCACTTTATTCCCTGCTGGCACCTGAGCAGCAAGCCAGAGTAATATATTTTCCTCTTGTGTTTGTTATTTTAATAATAGTTAATGCAGTGTTTCTATGTTTCCAATCATTGCTTATTATGTGGAAAAAAATATAGCACTGTTGTCTATTCTTAGAGTGCTTTCACACCTACTAGTCTGGTTGCCATGTCTGAATCAGAGCGAAAATGTACGTCTTTTGGTATGGGTTTGACTTCACAATGCACATAAACAAACCGAAAAGCAAAAATGTTGGCTGCGGGGTTTGTATGTCTGAAAACATGAACTCGGAACAAAAATCCTCTCACATTCAACTGCTTTTTTTCCCCAGCAGATTTCTTAACATGTCTAATTATTTGTATTAACATAAAAACATTTAGCAACCGAGACATAAACTGAACAAGTTTCACAGACATTTGAAGAACAGAAATGGAATAATGAGTCCCTGAACAAAGAGGGGGTCAATATCAAAAGTAACAGTGAGTATCTGGTGGCCACCAGCTTCTTTAAGTAGTACAGTGCATCTCATCTCATGGACTGCTCCAGATTTGTCAGTTCTTGCTGTGAGATGTTACCCCACTCTTCCATCAAGGCATTTGCAAGTTCTTGATCACGTCTGGGAGGACACAAGGTTGTATGTAATTTTCCACTGCAAGGACAATCAGCTGTCCTTCCTGTCTCCCTGTAGCACTGTCTTAGGCATCTTACATTACAGACATTGCAGTTTATTGCTCTGGCCATATCTGCAGTCCTCATGCCTCCCTGCAGCAGGCCTGTGGCATGTTCACGCAGGTGAGCAAGCCCCTTAGGCATCTTTCTTCTGGTGTTTTTCCAGAGTCAGTAGAAAGGTCTCTTTAGTATCCTAAGTTATTGTAACTGTGACCTTAATTGCCTACCGCCTGTATACTGTTAGTACTTAAGGACTGTTCCACAGGTGCATGTGCAATAATTGTTTATGGTTCATTGAATAAGCCTGAAAAACATTGTTTAAATCCTTTCCAATAAAGATCTGTAAAGCTTATTTGGATTTTACAAAATTATCTTTAAAATACAGTCTCCTGAAGAAGGGACGTTTCTCTTTTTTTTGCAGAGTTTACTTATTTGGTAAAGGATGTTAAAGAAGGTTTTAAAAAGGTACATTTGACACAGAATCCCCTGGGAACAGAGAATACAGCTTACTTATTACCAGTTGGGTTGATTCAGGGTTGAATCTCTTTCTCACTGCAATCAAACAGCTCTGATGGAAACCACACCAAAATCACTCAAGTCAGTCTCATATTCTAGTGCGATTGCTTTATTCTCACCTGCAAAAATATGACACAGCAAACACACTAGGGTTTCATTCAAATTGATTATATGCTGTATATGTGATAGCTGATTGTAAAATTTTAAATTGAAAACCCCTTTTGGATTGGTTGACTCTGATTGTGAAAATGTTATTATAAAATATTATTATTCAGTGTGTGTGTGTGTGTGTGTGTGTATATATATATATATATATATATATATATATATATATATATATATATATATATATATACACATATACATATATATATATATATATATATTGTGTGTGTGTGTGTGTGTATGTGTATATATATATATATATATATATATATATATATATATATATATATATATATATATATATATATATATATATAATATGTGTGTGTGTGTGTGTGTGTGTGTGTGTAAATTTATTTATTTATTTATCTTGTGTGTGTGTGCAGGTGTTCCGTCCACCTCCTCCAGGTGCTCGCTTGTGTGTGGTGGCCACCAATGTGGCAGAAACATCCCTCACTATTCCAGGAATTAAATATGTGGTTGACTGTGGTCGGGTGAAGAAGAGATTTTATGACAGAGTGACTGGAGTCTCTTCCTTTAAGGTCAACTGGACATCTCAGGCCTCAGCCAATCAGAGAGCAGGAAGGGCAGGAAGAACTGAGGCAGGACATTGCTATAGGTTGGCTGTCCTTGAGTTTTATAACCTTTGGTGGGAGAAATGTTGATTTTTGCTTTGTGTGATTGTATGTTTTGTGTGATGTGTGTAGGCTCTACTCATCTGCGGTTTTTAGTGATTTCAGCCAGTTCTCTGAGGCTGAAATCACTCGTCGTCCTGTTGATGACCTTGTTTTGCAAATGAAAGATCTCAACATTGAGAAGGTTAGAGGCGGGGAAAGTGATTACATGTTCCTTATGCTATGTGTAACACTATGGTAACTGCATAACCATAATGAGTGTTTACTCACTAGTGTATGTATGTGTGTGTGTGTGTGTTTGCAGGTAGTGAATTTTCCGTTCCCTACTCCACCCTCCTCTGAAGCGCTGGTGTCTGCTGAGCAGCTACTTATCTCTTTGGGTGCTCTAGAGGAACCACCTCGCCAGGGACGGTAGGATTGGGTTTTTTTTTCCTTATGTGTTTTATACTCACACCAAGCTGTTGGTGAACAACCAACAGCAGCTAAAGATGACGGATCATTGTCTCATGTTCTTTAAAACAAAGTTCCCACCACAAAGACAACCGCCGACATATTCATACATTCTGCACTTGCATGAAAGGAAATAGCTCACTTTGCCAGGTAGGGATGTCACAAAAACCAATACTTCGGTACCAAGTCGGTACCAACATTCTTAAAACGTGACGGACATGATGGGGGCAGCAAATACGCGTAAGCGTTTTAGTTGGGCCACAAGTGGTAAAGAAGAAGAAGAACGCCTACAAGCACACGGGAAAAACTATAGAAGATGGCGACAAGTTTAGCTCCGACTCGTTGAGAGGAAAGGTAGTAAGAGTCAAATATGGAAATTCTTCACATTCGGGTCGGATGAAGACAAACCTATAATTGATGCTCTGAAGATGGTGTGCAACCGATGCTATCGTTCATTTCAAACAAAGCGAGGAAACACCTGGAATTTGACGAAGCACCTGAAAGATGGTCCTATATTATGTTTGTTTGAGGCAGCTGGCGTTGTGGCCGTGAAACCAGCTAATGTTATGCTCCATGTAATTTTGCG
This sequence comes from Ictalurus furcatus, assembly GCF_023375685.1. Lineage (NCBI taxonomy): Eukaryota > Metazoa > Chordata > Actinopteri > Siluriformes > Ictaluridae > Ictalurus > Ictalurus furcatus. The sequence continues at coordinate 16,363,501 of NC_071259.1, read as the reverse complement.
ATAGACAGTTATTTGTCAATGACGCTAACACATTGCAGTGTTATAAGCTACCTCCTAATGAGCCACCGTGCATCGCCATTCAGCCCGTGTCCTGTCAGCTAAATGTAGCCTAATGTCACTAATAATTATTCAAATGTTCATGCTTTTAATAAATCTTTTTGGCCTGCCACCATATCAATGAATTTAAACTAATGCACGCGTTGAGGAGTGCACCTTAGCACTTGTAGCCTCCACTGTTTTATAAGTCATTGTCAGACAGTGTTTGATAACTAAAATACCCCCGCCTCTCTCTCTCTCTCTCTCTCTCTCTCTCTCTCTCTCTCTCTCTCTCTCTCCCCCCCCTCTCTCCCCCCTCCTTCTCTCCCTCTCTCTCTTTGCCAGTATCAGCCAGAGGAGGATGTCCTCCGGGAAAGGTTTTAATTTTATTTTTTTTTTAAAAATTATTAAAATTTTTTTAAACTACACCGTGGTATCGAGTATCGTGTACTTTTGCTGGTATCGGTACCGACTACTAGATTTTTGGTATTGTGACATACCTATTGCCAGGAATGTTTGTTTGTAATTCAAAAGAAAAAGTAAGGCAGTCTTGTAGACGTTCTATTTAGTAATATAGAAATTACTGTATAATAATATAGTCTGCTTAGTGTAAGTGTAGTATAAATAGTGTAAGTGAATAATATGAAATAATAATGTTAAGTAGTACGCTACCTATTGTGTACCAGTATCATATTCTTTTGACACATGATCTAGTGTAGCCCAGCTATCAGTTACATGCCACTGTGAATGTGTTTAAACCTGTGACCGTACACAGTCAGGTCCATAAGTATTTGGACAGTGACACCTTTTTTGTCATTTTGCCTCTGTACCACCACAATGGATTTGAAATGAAGCAATCAAAATTCAATTCAGTTTTATTTGTATTATTTGTGCTTTTAACAATGGACAGTGTCCCAAAGCAGCTTTACAGAAATATAAAAATTCAGGATGTAGATTTTAAATGTATGAATTTATCCCTAATGTGCAAGCCAGAGTCGATGGTAGCAAGGAAAAACTCCCTGAAACACTTTGAGGAAGAAATCTCGAGAGGAACCAGATTCAAAAGGGAACTCCTTCTCATCTGGGTAACAACAGATAGTGCGATTATAAATAAGCAAATCCCTTCTATACATGGGCTAATACCACATGGTCAAATAGTGCAGTTGTTTAACCAGGAAAATTCATTATAGTTTTTACATGAAGTCTGTTTTATTGATCTTCTCCACTGTTCACTGATGGAGACTTGAGTTCAAAACTATTTGTAGTTCTAGACATCTTAGCATAACTGTCCATATGAATTGAGGTCCAAAGCCATCTTTATGGTTTTTAAGTGGTACCATCCTTGATAATCTCAATTATCTTTAGGCTGCACCATGTGGGGCCATCCTCAACAGCAGCATGTGACTTCCAATTGATGAGAACTCCAACCAGAAGTAGGGCATCAGGATGGATCAGGCAGGTCTTTAGAGCAGACGGGGTCAGGATCACTGGTGTCTCAGGAGCATCATGTGTAGCTTGACAGAAAAAGAGAGGGAGAGATTATTAGGTATGCTTATTGGACAATGTACTTTGCATGTGTGAGTGCAAGCAGGGATTCTGGCAAGACTAGCTGTGCCAGCATAACTAAAAGGGAAAGCCAGAAGGTAACACAAACATGAGGGTGCTCATGTGATTGAAGTGTAGACTTTCAGCTTTATATATGGTTTTCATATGTATGTATGTGTGTGTGTGGTTGGATGTCGTAATAGGGATTTAACAACAGAACTGGCTGGCTGCAGTACAATTTGACATATGATAAATGCATTTTATAGGAGTTATTTGATGATAATTAATACAGGAGTGGTTGATGAAGTGATTGACAGTTGACCCTCATGTAAGTGCATGCACTTTCCAACACAGTTCTGTAGCAAAGTTATGTGTTCTACTATAAACTGTTCTAACAGACCTTCAGCAGGGAGTTATTTGCAATTTTCCTGGTATGTTGCTTATTTTGACATCTAAGCTTGCTTGTTGTACTGATATCATAACTAGCAACCCAAAGTGAGTGAATGAAGCATAAATTTAGTTAAAGTATCAAGTTTAGTAGCGTTTATTTTCTCTTGTTCAGTTAAGTGTTACCAGTTCCCTCTCAGCCCTATCTTCACTAACTTCATTCCTGACTAGACATGTACCTCAAACCTATCTCTGTTGTCACCTCTCTCAGGCCTAGAAGTTCTCATCCACAAACCGGAGAGCGAACTACCAGTAACCTCATCTACCCTCCTCTGTTGTCTCAGTCTCAAACAGCAGTGGTAGATGGGCTCTAGAATTGCCGGTCTTCTGTAAAGAAAGCTGATTTCATCTCAGCTTTAGATTCCCATTACTCTATTGACTTTCTGGCACTAACTGAGACCTGGATATCTCCACAGAACTCAGCTACACCGGCTGCTCCTGATAATCCTCTGCTTATGCTTTCTCTCACACTCCATAAGAAACTGTCAGGGGTGATGGTACAGGTCTGCTGTTGTTTCTGATATGGTGCTTCACACCTCTCTCCCTGTCTCATCTCAACATCTCATCCTTCAAATTCCATGTAGTTAAAGTTACTTCCTCAATCTATCTTCTCATCATCCCTTCCATTACAGTTAGCCACAGACCCTTTCCTCACTTTCCTCATCCATGGACCTTGTCTGCCCTCTATCCTCTAAACCCAGGAAGATTTCTTACCTTGTTTCTTGGCTGCCAAATGTGTTACGCAGCAATTGGAGAGAATGAAGAACAGCAGAGAGAAAGTGGAAGAAATCACAACTCGACGCAGATCTTGCCTCTTACCACGCTCTCCTGTCTAAATTCTCTTCTGAAGTGACTTCTGCCAAGAATGCCTTCTACAAGGAAAAGCTGTAAACATCTGCACAAGACACTCGTAAGCTCCACAACATTTATTCTTCACTACTCAACCCCCCGGCTCCGTCCTCCCTGACTACTGAAGACTTTGCCACCTTTTATGTTGGGAAGATTGAAAAAATCTGCCAGACCTTCACTTCTATCCCAACTCTTACACTACCCACTGAGGATTCCCCTTCTCCTTTTCTGACACATTTTTCTAATCTAACAACAGAAGAGATCCTGCTGGTCATCTTGTCCTGTAATCCTACCACCTGCCCATTGGATCTAAACCTTTCCAGAATGCTCCAGACCATTTACATTTATTAATTTAGCAGACGCTTTTATCCAAAGTGACTTACAAATGAGGAATTACAAGCAAAGCTATCTATCATGCAGAGAACAATACAAGTAGTGCTATCATGCAAGATTTATAATTGAGTTCTACAGAAGTACAGTGCACAGAGTAGAGGTGTAAGAGCCAGAGTAAGTTTCTTATTTTATTTTTAAATAATGTGGGTTTGGCATTTTAGGGGTTAGTTAAGTGCTCACGGAAGAGGTGGTGCTTTAGCTGTTTTTTTTTTAAAATAGTGACAGATTCTGCGGTCCGGATTGAGGTTGGAAGTTCATTCCACCACTGAGGAACAGTTAGTTTGAAGGTTCTGGAAAGGGACCTTAAGCCACGTTGAGTAGGAACTACTAAGCGTCGGTCATTAACCAATCACAGATTGTGTGAGGGAACGTAAGCCTCAAGGAAAGTGTTGCGCTAGGTGGGTGCTGTTCCAGACAAGGTCTTATACGTGAGCATTAAGGCTTTGAATTTGATATTAGCAGCTACAGGAAGCCAGTGGAGGGAGATGAAGAGGCGTGTGACATGGGTTCTTTTGGGCTGGTTGATGGAGCTGGCTGGGAGGCCTGAGAGTAGTGCGTTGCAGTAGTCCAGTTTTGAGATGACAAGAGCCTGGACTAGTAGCTGTGTAGCCTGTTCAGTGAGGTAGGGTCTGATTTTCTTGATGTTATAAAGAATGAACCTACAGGACCGTGCAGTTGTTGAGATGTGGTCTGTAAAGGTCAAGCTGTCATCAAAAGTGTAGGAGCAAGGGGGAGAAAGACATGTAAATTTCCATGTTTTGGAGAGAAGTAAACCTGTACCACCCCCTCGTCTGTTGGGGCGCATGGTATGGGAGAAGTTGAAGTTGGAGGCTAGGGCAGCGGGTGTGGCAGTGTTCTCAGTATGGATCCAGGTCTCAGTCAGAGTCAGCACACTGAGGTTAGAGTGGGTTGCAAAGGCAGAAATGAAATCCGCCTTGTTGACAGCAGATTGGCAGTTCCTAAATCTGATTGAGAATGAGAAGGAATGTGCAGAGAGCATAGGTTGTCTTGTGAGACCATCTTACAAGACTTCCTCCCCTTCATCACGACTAACCTCAATGGTTCCATATCATCGGTCATGTACCAACTACATTCAAGAGAGCAAGGGTTATTCCCATCTTTTAGAAACCCACACAGGATCCCTCTGACATCGGCAACTACTGACCGGTATCACTTCTCTCTTTTCTTTTTAAAATCCTCAAACACTGTTCACAATCAACTGTCTCTCTACCTCTCACAGAACAACCTACAAGATCTTTATCAGTCTGGCTTCAAAGCAGCACATTCCACAGAGACTGTCCTTCTGGCTGTCACTGAGAATCTACATGTTGCTATATCAGACAAACTATCATCGCTCCTCAACCTTTCAGCAGCGTTTGACACAGTCAACCACAAGACTCTCTTGTCCACCCTCATGAGTCTCGGAATTTGTGGTTCGGCATAGCAGTGGTTTGTTCCTACGTGGAAGGGATCCACATCTGCTCCCCGCAGACTGGTGTCCCACAAGGCTCAGTACTTGATCCTCTTCTGTTCCCCCTCTATACTCGATCTCTTGCTGAGGTCATATCCTCACATGGGTTCTCATACCACTGCTATGCGGATGACACTCAACTCATCCTCTCCTTCCCTCCCTCAGATCCTCTTATTTCTCCTCAGATCTCAGCATGTCTGGCAGACATCTCATCATGGATGGCAGCTCATCAGCTGAAACGTAATCCCAGCAAAACTGGACTGCTGTTCTACCCAGGTGATTCATCACCATGTCAGGATCTTGTGATCTCCCTGGACAACTCTCTGATCCCACCTTCGGTTACTGCATGCAACCTTAGGGTACCCATGGGCAATCAACTGTCTTTTTCTTCTCACATTGCTAATCTGATACGCTCATGTCAATTTCTCCTGTGCATCAGAAGGATTTGTCCGTTTCTATCCACACAGACCACTCAGGTGCTGGTTCAGTCTCTTGTCATTTCAAGACTGGACTACTGCAACTCACTCCTGGCAAGTCTGCCTCTGAGTGCCATTTTACCTCTGCATCTGAACCAGAATGCAGCTGCTCGACTTATTTTCAACCTTCCTAAGTTCTCCCACACCACCCCATTGCTATGCTCCCTCCACTGGTTTCCTATAGCTGTTCGCTTCAGACACTGATACTTGCCTACCAAACCAAAAATGGACCAGCACCCACTTATCTCAAATCACTTATCACACCCTGCACTGCACCACGCTCCCTCTGATCCTCTAGCACCGCTAGACTGGTGCTACCATCTCTCAGGGTACAAGGAAGGTAAGCATCAAGACTCTTCTCTGTTCTGGCACCTATTTGGTGGAATGAACTTCCCTTAGATGTCAGAAAAGCTGAGTCTCTGGCAGTCTTCAAACGATGTCTAAAGAACTACCTCTTCCTAAAGTACTCAAATTAGTACTTTGCATTTTAAAAGAATTGCTGTGTTCTCTGTGTGTTTTTCTTACTATATTACCTCCCAACAGAGTTGTAACCCTCTTACCCCTTAGTTCCCACAGTATTATGTCCCACAACCCTATATTCCCCATAGAAACAGCATGCCAACCCTGAGTTCCTGGGCCAAAATTGGCCCCAAAATCAACATTTTAATTTGAACATTTTTAGGCCTTGAAACAACTTATAGTAGGCGATACGAGCATCAGCGTGGTCAATGCCTTTGAATAAATGCATTTTAGCACCAAAAGTCAACTTTCTGGTGATAATCAGACCAGCAGGTACTGTTTTCATGAATGCACAGAAATTGGTCGCATTCCCGACAACGAAAAACAGTTTTTGATTCCTTGTCGGGGTTGTTCTTCTTTTCAACTGAAGGATTTTTTTTGGCGAAGTGTCTAGCCTTCTCATGACACACAATACATCTGTTGTTGCCAGTGGCTCCAGCAGGGCGCTCTGGTGTATGTTGGCCGACATTGAGCAGGCGTGGAAGACTCGATGAAGTTGCTGAACGGCGCCTGATGAGATTCGGCGAACGGTAATCACCTATCAGACCCAGGACAAGTTCATCAATGAAATCGTAGAATGTGTAAAGTCTCTTGCCTGGAGCATTCGGTTTGTACTATCTGCGAATCACATACGCGTAATATGATGCCCAAGTAAGACATTTGAGCAACATTCTGCGTGGTCAGCGATAGTGCTTCCTTGTTCTATGGAGTTTCATCATCTGGTCATTTCTGTCGCAGCCTGACATGTTCTGTGTGTAACTTGCAACCGTTTTCGGGCATGGTACTTGCTGCACTGTTCCATCTTTACTCTTCCAATTTACAGTTGTAGTTAGCTGTGGATCATGGAAGGTGGTAATGAAATACAATGGCTTGCGATCACACCAAACAATAACTGACAATCCATCCAGACTCAAGTAGTCGTAGTCACCACGTTTCATATCTTTGTTCTTTCTTATTACACCCTTTGAAAATCCCTTTCGATTGGTCATTATAGTTCCACAGCTATGAATCTTCTTGGTCATCAGATATTTTGACAGACTTGGTGAATTATAGAAACGGTCCATATACAGTTGATAGTTTTGACCATCAACACAACTGACTAGCCGAGTAACGATGCTGCCAGTGGCTCCAAGTTCTGTAATGAATGTCCCCCGTGTCTTACCGGAATAAATCTCGATGTTGTAAACATAACCAGTTTTACTGTCGCACAGGAGAAAGCTCTTGATGTACCACTTGACGGGTTTACTGGCAATGTACTGCTTGATGGCAAGTCGGTACTTTGCAGGTATCACGCCTTCGAGTGAAAGATCCTGAGCTGGGTTGTAGTTCTCCTGGGACTTCTTGATTATGTTGTTCAACAGTGGAAGAATCTGAAACATAATGGATGAATACAATATAATGACCACAAAAATGAATAATGGATAAAAAAAATCTAGCTTTTTATTATGTTTTTTTTTTCCAATAAAGTTTTATTGAGAAGAAAAACAAACCGACTGACACACAGCAGCAATCATTCACAGTTTTTTCTTCTTTTTATACTAACAAAGGAAAACAAAATTAAAAAGTACAAACACCGAAAACAAACCCGCCCCCCCCAACCCGGCTCATCGTGGCTAACCAATAACTATCGCTGGTTATATAGATATTGTAAAAGCCAACAACAGGCACAAAAATTTAAGTGGGAAGTGTCTGTAACTCCATAAAATATGCAATAAAGGGTTGCCATTTATTAAAAAAAAAACTTGTCAGTACAACCCCTCATCGTATACCTTATTTTCTCAAGTTTAAAAAAAAACATCACATCCTTTAGCCACTGGGAGATAGATGGATATTTAGCAGACTTCCAATGCAACAGTAGGGAACGTCTTGCTATAAGGGATGTGAAAGCGATAACATCCTTTTGTATCGAGCTCAATTGAACTGAGGCATCAGGAATCCCAAATACAGCAATCAATGGGCAAGGTTTTAAATCTGCCCTGAGAATAGTGGACATGATGGTAAAGAAACCAGACCAAAAACCATGGAGATCAGGGCAGAAGAAAAACATATGGCCAAGATGACAGGGAGAGCAATGGCATTTATCACACTTGTCCTTTACGTCCGGATATATTACAGAAAGTCTTGACTTGGACAGATGGACTCTTTGTAAAACTTTGAACTGGATAAGTCCAAGACGAGCACAAGAAGTGGTAGACTGTACCCTCCCTATAGCATGTTCCCAACACTCTTCACTTATCTGTGCTCCTAATTCTGTTTCCCATACATTCTTAATTTTGGTGCTCGCCTGACTAACTAGCGCCAGAATAAAATCATAAATCCTAAAAATCATTCCTCTCTGATGTGGATTGTTTGAAAACAAGCTTTCCCAAGCCTGTTCAGGAGGCGCAGAGGGGAAATTAGGAAAGCATCTAGAAACGAAATTCCGAATTTGAAAATAACGAAAGAGATGCGTCACAGGGTGGTCATAAGTAGATGACAGATTGGCAAAGCTATCAAAGACACCATTGGCATACAGATTTCTAACTTGTTTAATGCCCTTGTCATACCACACTGAAAATGTAGAGTCCAAACACGATGGAGGAAATAGGTGGTGGTTGTCTAAAGGACCCAAAGAGGATGCACCTACAAATTTAAAGCGCTGTCTAAATTGATACCAAGTCTTAAGTGTGTTGAGGACAACTTGATTATCAGTTTATAGGGAGAGTTTTGTAGGTAGAGAGGAATAAAGTAAAGCAGGTAAAGAGGATTCCCTACAAGAAGATGGTTCCAATTTACACCAAGAAGATCCAGGAGATTTAACCCAGTAGCAAAGTTTATGGATGTGCACAGCCCAGTAATAGAATTCAAAATTGGGTAATGCAAGTCCTCCACTAAGTCTACAACTCTGCAATAAAGATTTACGAACCCTTGGTGGCTTCCCACCCCAAATAAAAGTACTAATTATCTTATCCAATGAATCGAAGAATGATTTTGGCAGAAAAAGAGGAACTTGCTGGAACAAGAAAAGAATCTTCGGTAATATATTCATTTTGACGACATTGATCCTGCCAGTTAAAGAAAGTGGGAGGTTACCCCAACTCTGAATGTTGGATTTAACCTTTGAGATGAGGGGAGTGAAATTAGTTGATAAAAGATTAGATAAAGAACGTGTCACGTTGATACCTAGGTATTTAAACCCTGACTGACTAAATCGAAAACTTAGATCTGACTGTTGGAGAGAAAATGCTGCAGTATTGACGGGAAAACAGTTGCTTTTGTCCAAATATAATTTATAACCAGAGACAACACCGAAGGTCTCCAGAACACAAAGACAGCAGGCATAGAGGCAATAGGATCGGTTACATAGAATAACAAATCATCAGCATATAGCGACAATTTGTATTCTACACCGTATCGAACTATTCCTTTAAACAAGGGAGAAGATCTTAATACGATAGACAGAGGCTCGATAGTGACAGCAAAAAGCAGAGGTGATAAAGGACAGCCTTAGTTTTTTATTTTGACAAGTAATTTATTATTATTATTCCTGTAATAATTACTTCATAATTACTTTTATTATAAATACATGCACTGAAATACTTATTTCTGGTGTTTACTTACTTTGTACAATTTGTCCTGCTTGTCGATGCTTGGATCATGTTCATCAACGACATGGAGAAATTTCCATATGGCAAGAAAGTGGTCTCGGCACATCACTTTGCGAAATCCTGGCGTTTTGAACACATATCCAGTCTTATAACTAAAATACTGTTTGTAACGCCGCTTGATGACAGCATATTCCATCGCCAGTCGCAGTCCAACAAAAGCCTTCAGCTCTGGTACTGTCAGTGGTTGCCACTGTCTGGCATAGTAGTCTGCAGGTTTCACAGTCTCAACATGTAATGCATTCAAATTGGTCTTGTCAACAATCAACTGCCATATGTCGTCGTCCCAGAAAAGTGCAAAGTATTCCAGCACAGTAGTGTCAGCGGTACAGTTTGCGGCTGCAGCACGAGGACCAGGTGCCTCGTTTGGTTTGAAAGTTGAATCCATCAGGGTCATGTTATGACTCTAAACCCCTGCAGTGTCAGTCGCACTGGTTGATGCTGAAGATGAAGACGGATCAGGGTCTGAATCATGAGAGTTTGCGTCACTATCAGTTTCGGTTTCAACATTGCCTGAACTTTCACTGCTGTCACTATCTAGAATCCTTGCTATCGCCTGTGTAACTGTGTATGTTTTTTTCACTGTTTTAGTTGTACCTGTGTTCACTGTAGGTGTAACTTTAGCTGGAACACGATTAGCTTTTGCATTTTTAGTTTCAACAACATTCACGCATGGATCAGCTTCATCGTAATGACGGCGTAATGACGTCATGACGTCATCAACCTTCCTGGTCAAAGAATAATAATTAAATAAGTAAGGAATCATAGCAGAGTAATGCTGGTATACCAGCCTTGCGGGGATAATGTTTACATTGTAAAGCCGCTATATCGGCCTTAGGGGTATTTGGCATAGACGACCAAGCCGGTATATCGTCCTTACGGGAATAGGTCAAAGACGGGCAAGCCGGTTTTTCGGCCTTACGGGGTCAGAGGGTTAAGACTGATGTTATTCTTAGTCTGTGACCTAGTAAACCAATATCGGGATGTATTTATTGATGGACTTCAAAGCACTTCTGTAAGTCGCTCTGGATAAGGGTGTCTGCCAAATGCCGTAAATGTAAGTGATGGCATGAACCAAGGCAGCTAACACTAGCTACATTTCATAACAATTTATTAACTGGATGACCTTAGCAAACACTTAAGGTAGCTTGGTAAAGTTAGTCAGTCACTCCATTTAAACATACTCCACCAACATTATGAGCAGGGCATAAAAGAGCACTTCAACGTTCAGATGTACAACTCACTGCAGTTGTCCGAGCTAGATGAAAAACATGGAGCAGCGATTTTTCTTCTCAGAAAGGAGGTTGTTTTGAGTGAAAATGTTGCACATTGGGATTAAATGGCATCATGTTGTCCACTCATATTCAGCCATTGTTTTAAATGCTCTGCTCAGCCATTTTGTTCCTAAAATCTAGCTAGCTATAACACACACGCGAATGCTAAGAATAAAAGCAGAATTGAAAAATTGGACCACGGGTCTGCTTGGTGTGCCAGCTTTGGTCCTTTTACCTCATTACTCTGTTCACTTTTTTATTTTGCCATGTTAATTAGTAAACGTCTCTTGCACTCTGCATCTATTCCAGTATGGTGGATATGGAGAGGGCACGTTTATCATGTCCTATAACTCCTCTGGGACGTGCCATGGCAGCATTTCCTGTTGCACCACGCTATGCTAAGATGCTTGCACTGGGCCGCCAGCAGGGCTGCATGCCCTACATCATAACGGTAGTGGCAGCCATGACTGTTAGAGAAATCTTTGCGGAACTGGACAGGTAAAGCAGACAGAGATTTAATATTTGCATGTCAATAGTTACATGAGTTTCAGGTTTTAAATGATTTAATTCTTTTACTGTCTGTCTCTGCCTTTGTTTCTGTCTCTCTCAGGCCAGCGAGCAGTGAAGAAGAGAGCAGTAAGCTGGCTGGAAGAAAAGCACGCTTCAGACAGATGAAGAGGTTGTGGGCAGGCCAGGGCCAGTCTTTACTGTTAGGAGATCTCATGGTGATGCTTGGTATGCTACAAATAATTATACACTGGCTTACACACCAAAATATTTCAGTGGTCCATGTTATTGTGTGAAATATAATGCAAAGTAAGTGTTTGTGTGTGTGTGTGTGTAGGTGCTGTAGGGGCTTGTGAGTTTGCTGGCTGCACGCCAAACTTCTGTGAAGAAAATGGACTTCGCTACAAAGCTATGTTGGAGATACGGAGGCTGCGGGGACAGCTCACTAATGCAGGTACAGTGCTCTCCAGAATTATTGGCACCCATCTTGAAAGTCACCAGAAATTAATATGTAATAAGAGTAACACACAATAAGTGACATTTTGAGCAGCATTCAGGGACATTGTATAGATTTATCTATATATTGTTATCTATATATTATCTATAACATGCTTTTTTTCTTATCTACAAAACACTGTATTCAAAATTATTGTAATTTTGTGATTCCTGCCCTGAAGAGAATAACATCACTGAGTCTCTTCCTGTAATGTCTTAACAAGGTTGAAGACACTTGTCAAGGGATCTTGGACTCTTTCATCTAAAATATTTTAAGCTCCATAATGTTTTTAGGTTTGTGAAATGTGGAATTACCTTTTCAACACAGGCCACAGGTTTTCAGTAGCATTCCAATCTAGAGAATAAGATGGTAATTGCAAAATATTGAATATTGGGTTTCTTTAGCCAATTATTTTTGTTGATTTTTGGATGTATGTATGACTCATTATCTTATTGTAAGCTCTATCTATGGCTAAGTCTAAACTTTCCGGCAGAGGCAACCAGATTTTGTGTTTAAATTTCCTGGTAGAATTCTTGATGATACCAATGTCTGTCTAATAAGAGCTCTTAGGAAAAAAAAGCCACAAAACATCCCCAAATTATTAATGAGCCACCTCTGTGTTTTACAGTTGACTATCAGGAGCTTTTCCTTATTTGCTGTCCCCTTTTGTCACCAAAGATGCTGATGGTGTCCATGACCAAAAAGTTTAATTCTTGGTTTCATTTGATCACACAGTATGTCAATATTGGCTCTAGCAATTGATTTTACATGTGTACAATCACATTAAATTACGTTAGTAAAGGTGATGTACTTTTTTTATTTAGTGTTTTAAAATATAGTATGGATTGTTTTGATTTGGTAGTTAATTTTTTAAAATAATTGTTTGTATTTTATTGAGAAATGCACTTTATGCATCTTTGTTTGGAAAAGGTAATTTGGCCTAAGTGGACTCTGTTATTCTTTTTTCTTTCTTTCTTTCTTTTTTTTGAGGTTATGTTTCCTTGTAGAGCTTTGTTAACATCAATAGAGAACCTAGTGTGTTTGCTCTTGTTCAGTAATTTTACAAACTAGTCTTAAAAACCAACTTGAAAAAATGGTTATATGATATTTTCGCTAGATTGCTCACTCCTAGTATAAAATAATTTGGCTTATATATTTCTTTCATAAGGTAGTTCTAATGATTATATTTTTTTGTTAGAACAAAACAACTATGCTTTGTGTGTGTGTTTTCAACAATGACAAAATAATTTTAAAGGCAGCTGGATAAAGAGGTATGCTTTTAGTCTTCCCATGCCAAATTCAAAATGTGTGTCTCATTTCTTTAGAGTCTGTAGCACTCCTAATTGGTAACACAAACTGCTACTGATATGACTATAAATGGGAATAGTTTTTGTGTATGTAAAAACACACAGACACAAAAACATCTAAATTAGTGATTATATTGACATAATACCATTCAAATATATTATTTCCTCAAAAACTACTTATTATAATTATACATTACAATTTCATGTCTTGTGTTTTTTTCCTGAATCAGAACAAAAACAAAATAGAACAAAAAGCAGCATTTATTGTTGTATTTATTTATTATAACCATTATGATTATAAGGCCTATATTACACAGATGGCCTTTGCTCAAATTACATTCAGGGATAAAGCCTTGACCAATATACATATACAATGTACTCGTACAATATAAATATGTCCTCATCGGCACCACCTTTTTTGTCATGTTTGTGTGATTCTATATTATTTTTTCCTGTCCAGTGAATTCTGTGTGTTCTGATGCTGGGGTGAGTGTTGACAACAAAATGGCCCCCCCGACTGAATCTCAGGTAGTGTGCCTGAGGCAGATTGTGTTGGCTGGTTTAGGAGATCATCTGGCCAGACGAGTACAAGCTGAGGAGCTACTGGATCCAAAGTGGAGAAATGGCTACAAGGTGAACACACACACGGACTTAACAGCTCACTCACAACTTTTCAGTCTTACACAATGTTACACAATGTACTAAACTGCAGATTAGACCTTGTGTATGAAGTATACTTTTTAAAGGAAACTTGAAAATTGTCTGCATACAAGTAACTGGAAGCTGAAGAAAATAGTCTAGAATGTAATTATATTCCATTCATTATCAGTGCACTTTCTTCAGTCAGAGATAACATTTTGTTATGGTTAATAGTAATGTGACTTCTTGATGTGTTGAATGTAGTATTTTTTGTGTATCTGTGTAGACTCCTCTGCTGGATGAGCCAGTGTTTATACATCCTTCCTCTGCACTTCACAAAGAACTGCCTGAGTTTGTTGTTTACCAAGAAATCATGGAAACTACCAAAATGTACATGAGAGGTGTGTGTGTATATGTGAGTCTTTGTGAGGTTGTGCCTTCGTAAGTGTTTTAATTGTGGGAGCAGAATTGGTCATTTTACAGTGTCAGTCTATGCACATATTTCTAATTGCATTTTTACTTACACACATACTCAAATTATAGATTTTTGCTTTTTAAATGCAGCACTTTAAGGTAAGCATTTCAGCTAAAAGTGAATGTGAAAATAGAATTCTGTTGAACTCCATATGTGCGTGTGTATATAAATAAATAAATATAAATAAATAAATAAATATATATATATATATATATATATATATATATATATATATATATATATATATATATATGTATATATGTGTGTGTGTGTGTGTGTGTGTAGATAGATAGATAGATATATAAATATAGATATATACAGTATCTCACAAAAGTGAGTACACCCCTCACATTTTTGTAAATATTTGATTATATCTTTTAATGTGACAACACTGAAGAAATGACACTTTGCTACAATGTAAAGTAGTGAGTGTACAGCTTGTATAACAGTGTAAATTTGCTGTCCCCTCAAAATAGCTCAACACACAGCCATTAATGTCTAAACCACTGGCAACAAAAGTGAGTACACCCCTAAGGGAAAATGTCCAAATTGGGCCCAAAGTGTCAATATTTTGTGTGGCCACCATTATTTTCCTGCACTGCCTTAACCCTCTTGGGCATTGAGTTCACCAGAGCTTCACAGGTTGCCACTGGAGTCTTCTTCCACTCCTCCATGACGACATCACGGAGCTGGTGGATGTTAGAGACCTTGTGCTCCTCCACCTTCCGTTTGAGGATGCCGCACAGATGCTCAATATGGTTTAGGTCTGGAGACATGTTTGGCCAGTCCATCACCTTCACCCTCAGCTTCTTTAGCAAGGCAGTGGTCGTCTTGGAGGTGTGTTTGGGGTTGTTATCATGCTGGAATACTGCCCTGTGGCCCAGTCTCCGAAGGGAGGGGATCATGCTCTGCTTCAGTATGTCACAGTACATGTTGGCATTCATGGTTCCCTCAATGAACTGTAGCCCCCCAGTGCCGTCAGCACTCATGCAGCCCCAGACCATGACACTCCCACCACCATGCTTGACTGTAGGGAAGACACACTTGTCTTTGTAGTCCTCACCTTGTTGCTGCCACACACGCTTGACACCATCTGAACCAAATAAGTTTATCTTGGTCTCATCAGACCACAGGACATGGTTCCAGTCATCCATGTCCTTAGTCTGCTTGTCTTCAGCAAACTGTTTGCGGGCTTTCTTGTGCATCATCTTTAGAAGAGGCTTCCTTCTGGGACGACAGCCATGCAGATCAATTTGATGCAGTGTGCGGTGTACAGTCTGAGCACTGACAGGCTGACACCAACCCCCCCTCCGTCCGCCCCCCCTTCATCCTCTGTCTCCCAAAGACAACCTCTAGATACGACGCTGAGCACGTGCACTCAACTTCTTTGGTCGACCATGGCAAGGCCTGTTCTGAGTGGAACCTGTCCTGTTAAACCGCTGTATGGTCTTGGCCACCGTGCTGCAGCTCAGAGTCAGGGTCTTGGCAATCTTCTTATAGCCTAGGCCATCTTTATGTAGAGCAACAATTCTTTTTTTCAGATCCTCAGAGTTCTTTGCCATGAGGTGCCATGTTTGATCTTCCAGTGACCAGTATGAGGGAGTGTGAGAGCGATGACACCAAATTTAACACACCGGCTCCCCATTCACACCTGAGACCTTGTAACACTAACAAGTCACATGACACCGGGGAGGGAAATTGGCTAATTGGGCCCAATTTGGACATTTTCACTTAGGGGTGTACTCACTTTTGTTGCCAGCGGTTTAGACATTAATGGCTGTGTGTTGAGTTATTTTGAGGGGACAGCAAATTTACAGTTACACAAGCTGTACACTCACTACTTTATATTGTAGCAAAGTGTCATTTCTTCAGTGTTGTCACATGAAAAGATATAATCAAATATTTACAAAAATGTGAGGGGTGTACTCACTTTTGTGAGATACTGTATGTCTGTCTGTGGCATTCATCATAAGCAACACTTAGAAACAAAGCATAATCACTTTTCATTGTCTCTCTTATAGCTAGAAACTTTTAATTACGTTTTAAGTATTAAATATAACTGTTATTGGCTTTTCCAGACATTTGTAAGTAAGAAATTTCATGCAACTGAACCTGTACAAATTTGATACTCCTGATATAGCACAATTGTGCAGAATGGTAAAGATTTATAGAGTTTATTGTGTAGTATACTGTACTACAGACTAATACTTACATGATAAATGTTATTTATAGGAGTGTGTGCAGTGCAGGCTGATTGGATCCCAAAGCTCCTGCCCCAGTACTGTCACTTCAGTGGACCAGAACAAAGCCCTGCCCCATGGTACTGCACCCTCAGTGGCAACGTGAAGTGTCAACAACAGAGCACCTTCTGTAAGACCATACCTTACCCTTTCACTTTCTTAGCCCTTGTCTGACCTTCCCTAGTGGTGTTGATGGATGAGACATGCCATTTTCTTCCTAGTTTTATGAACTGTGTCTGCATCTGTATTTATAGTCAGAGTGGGATGGAAGCTTCCTGCCATTGAGATGGATCATCCTGAAGGCCTTGAGCGATACAAACTGTTTGCCAAGTTTTTGCTGGAAGGACAGGTACATGTGTGTGTTTGAATCTGTGAGTTGTATATATACACATGTTAATGACGTGGATAAATTAGTGATTAACTTCTGGGTACATGCTACAGGTGTGTCCCAAATTACAGCGACACAGTACATGTTTACTGTCAAGCCCTGCTACCATGCTGAAGACTTGGGCCAAGTAAGTGCACAATCCACATTAATAAATAAATTTCTGTACATATGTGTGGCACAAACAGTCATGTGGTCATAAGTACACCTCATGGAAATTGTTGGCTTTTTCTGACATATTTGGACAAGCAAACATTTGATCATTTTTGAAACAGTGTCTATTAATAAAGATGATTTATTTGAACAAAAGCACAAGGAAAATTAGGTTTTTTTAATCATTTATTCAACAGAAATATTAATAGATGTGATATTCTGTGGAAAAAGTAAGTACACGCTTGGTCTCAGAAGCTAGTATTGCCCCCTTTAACAGAAATAACTTCTTGTAGGCATTTTGCATAATTGTCCACCAGTCTCTGACATCGGCTTGCTGGAATTTTCGACCATTCTTCCATGCAATATTCTTTCAGTTGCAAGATGTTTGATGGATTTTTTTGCATGTACTGCCTGTTTCAAATGCCCCCACAACATTTCAATGAGATTCAAATCCGGGCTTTGACTAGGCCATTCCATAAACCTCCATTTCTTCTTTATGAGCCATTCCTTGGTGGATTTGCTGGTGTGCTTAGGATCATTATCCTGTTGAAAGGTCCACTTTCGGGTTCAACTTCAACTTTCAGACAGATGGCCTCACATTATATTCCAGCACTCATTGATATGATGCAGAATTCATAGTTGAATCAATGAATGCAAGCCGTCCAGTCCCTGAGGCAGCGAAGCAACTCCAAACCTTAACATTTCCACCACCGTGCTTCACAGTTGGTATGAAAAACAGTTGTCTTTGGCCTGCGCCAAACATGTCTGCTGTTACTGTGGCCAAACAACTCTATCTTTGATTCGTCTGTCCAGAGCACATTATTCCAAAAGGCCTGGTCTTTACCTGTATGTTCACTGGCAAACTGCAGTCTTGCTCTAATGTTCTTTTTAGACAGCAAAGGCTTTTTCCTGGCATGCCTCTCATGCAGGTCAAATTTGTGCAGTCTCTTTCTGATTGTAGAAGCATGCACTTTAACACCACCAGTTGTAAGACTTACTAGCAGAATCTTTGATGAAATTTTGGAGCTCTTGGAGACTTCTTTTTGCATCAGACGGTCTGCTCTTGGGCTGAATTTGCTGGGACAGCCAGTCCTGGACAAATTGGAAGTTGTTTGAAATCTATGCCATTTAGATGATTTTCCTTACAGTGTAACGATTTATATTTCAAATAATTTGGAGATCTTTTTAAATCGCTTGCCAGACTCATAGGCATCCACAACCTTTTTTCTGAAGGCCTTACAGAACTCTTTAGATCTTGGCATGATGACACCACACACCTCAATAACAAAGGGAACACCAGACACTAGATACGAGAGGGGTATAAATAAGACACTTCCACCTGCACTCCCTAAGCAGGTTCTAATCACTGGCACCCAATCTTGAACACCTGATTCTAATTTTATGGATTTGAAGGTATAATAAGTGTAGGGGTGTACTTACTTTTTCCATGTGACTGATCTGTTTTTTGTTCATTTAAATTGTGAAAATGACTACAGAATATTAATTTTATGTGTCATTTAAGAGTGTATCACCTTTATTAATATTCACCGTTTCAAAGAGGATCAAATGTTTGCTTGTTCAAATATGTAAAAAAAAAAGCCAACAATTTCCATTGGGTATGCTCATTTTTTCACGTGTGTATTTATTTCAGGCTGCAGCCTCGAACAGAAAATCTTTTAGGAGCGTTAGTGTCAGAAAAAGTGGACAACCGAGATGCCTTACAAGCTGCATGGAAGAAAAATGAAAAATGTAAGTAGGTGTGGACATTTCAGGCCACAGCCAGTAGCTTGGAGGAAAATATCATCCAGGTTTACATAAACATGATATTTTCTCATGAGTCTCAAAGCTCTGGTAGGCTACAACTTCTCTGAAGCCGATTTAAATCACTGATATAAATGTACATCGTAGATCTAAAGTATGTAAGATAAAGCATATCACTTTAAAACAAAAAAGTCACTTTAACATTAGATTTTCTCAAAAGATTAAGTAGGTGTAATTGTATAGCTAGATTTTCTGAACCAAGGACCGTCTCCAAAGGACACAAAAGGTCTAGAGTTGATTCCAAGTGTTGAATTTGCATTTGGTAGCTGTTCATGGGAACTCTCAATATGTGGTCCAAAGAGGTGTCGATGCAAGTGAAGCAAGCCATCATTAGGCTGAAAAAAATAGACAGATCAGAGAGATAGTAGAATATGGTCCTAACTCTGTGTTGGTGATGCAAGTCCCTAATTAGATTGATCCAGATAGTCCTTTTCCAGTTAGATCTAGATCACACACATTTCTTAGTTCACTTATATCTATGACTTACCTAGGTTTTATGATTCTTAAGTGTTCACTTAACCACATTCTTGAAGTAGAATCAAGTTATTAAAACAGGGTGTTCAGATACTGGCAGTGTGTACTACAAGCCAGAAGGCCTACAGTACACTGTGGCCAGGAGTGTATGAGCGCATAATTGGCCCTGCTCTCTGCATGGGTAGAATGGCTTTATTCTCTTCTCTGTCAGAGTGGCACTAACCAGTCATGGGCATGTAGCATGTAAAGCAGTTTGAAAAAGATGGCTGGCGTCACATACAGTATCTCACAAAAGTGAGTACACCCCTCACATTTTTGTAAATATTTGATTATATCTTTTAATGTGACAACACTGAAGAAATGACACTTTGCTACAATGTAAAGTAGTGAGTGTACAGCTTGTATAACAGTGTAAATTTGCTGTCCGCTCAAAATAACTCAACACACAGCCATTAATGTCTAAACCGCTGGCAACAAAAGTGAGTACACCCCTAAGTGAAAATGTCCAAATTGTGTCCAAAGTGTCAATATTTTGTGTGGCCACCATTATTTTCCAGCACTGCCTTAACCCTCATGGGCATGGAGTTCACCAGAGCTTCACAGGTTGCCACTGGAGTCCTCTTCCACTCCTCCATGACGACATCACAGAGCTGGTGGATGTTAGAGACCTTGTGCTCCTCCACCTTCCGTTTGAGGATGCCCCACAGATGCTCAATAGGGTTTAGGTCTGGAGACATGCTCAGCCAGTCCATCACCTTCACCCTCAGCTTCTTTAGCAAGGCAGTGGTCGTCTTGGAGGTGTGTTTGGGGTCGTTATCATGCTGGAATACATGCTGGGATCATGCGCTGCTTCAGTATGTCACAGTACATGTTGGCATTCATGGTTCCCTCAATGAACTGTAGCTCCCCAGTGCCAGCAGCACTCATGCAGCCCCAGACCATGACACTCCTACCACCATGCTTGACTGTAGGCAAGACACACTTGTCTTTGTACTCCTCACCTGGTTGCCGCCACACATGCTTGACACTATCTGAACCAAATAAGTTTATCTTGGTCTCATCAGACCACAGGACATGGTTCCAGTAATCCATGTCCTTAGTCTGCTTGTCTTCAGCAAACTGTTTGCGGGCTTTCTTGGGCATCATCTTTAGAAGAGGCTTCCTTTTGGAAGGCAGCCATGCAGACCAATTTGATGCAGTGTGCGGCGTATGGCCTGAGCACTGACAGGCTGACCCCCCACCCCTTCAACCTCTGCAGCAATGCTGGCAGCACTCATACGTCTATTTCCCAAAGACAACCTCTAGATATGACGCTGAGCACGTGCACTCAACTTCTTTGGTCGACCATGGCGAGGCCTGTTCTGAGTGGAACCTGTCCTGTTAAACCGCTGTATGGTCTTGGCCACCGTGCAACAGCTCAGTGTCAGGGTCTTGGCAATCTTCTTATAGCCTAGGCCATCTTTATGTAGAGCAACAATTCTTTTTTTCAGATCCTCAGAGAGTTCTTTGCCATGAGGTGCCATGTTGAACTTCCAGTGACCAGTATGAGGGAGTGTGAGAGCGATGACACCAAATTTAACACACCTGCTCCCCATTCACACCTGAGACCTTGTAACACTAACAAGTCACATGACACCGGGGAGGGAAAATGGCTAATTGGGCCAAATTAGCCATTGTGTACTCACTTTTGTTGCCAGCGGTTTAGACATTAATGGCTGTGTGTTGAGTTATTTTGAGGGGACAGCAAATTTACACTGTTACACAAGCTGTACACTCACTACTTTACATTGTAGCAAAGTGTCATTTCTTCAGAGTTGTCACATGAAAAGTTATAATCAAATATTTACAAAAATGTGAGGGGTGTACTCACTTTTGTGAGATACTGTATTTCGGAGGAATCACTTGTTACCCGCCACCCTCCCCAGGTGAAAGCTGTTGTGTGATAAGTGAGAACTAGCTAATACCTAATGACTGAAACTGGGAGAAAATTTGTTTTAAAAACTTCTGTTTATTTCTCCTAACAGTTCTCCTGTCAGCATACTGCCAGTGGGTTCCAAAGTCTCTTCACGAAGAAGTCACCAAGAGCTGGCCTCCTGTCTGACACACACACTGCCCCTGTAAAATCATAAGCAGAGCTGGTCTTGCAGGATTCACACCTGCATAAGCACATTTCTCAAAGCTGCAGAAGATTTTCCCTTGTCTCTGCAGAGACTGACGGACATTTTTACCAGCTTCATATATTTATTCATGAACTCACTGTGGACTTCTGTGGAAATGTGGAATTTCTGTTCATATATTTAATCCTGAACCGAAAAGAATCACCATTGAAAGTATGACTAGGCTTAAACTGACTTATCTGGCATTTCAGATTGTGGTCATTACGAGGGCAAGAAACAGTTTGTGTCCAAACTGATACTCTTACTAGTTGTGAAACTACCACAAATAAACACTTTTTTTTTATTTTTTTTTTTTAAACAAAACATGTCTTCCTAAATCTAATATTTTTGTATACAATAAGGAGTCTTGTGTGTTATAAGTGTGTCATATTTCTCTCTGGTTCAGTAGAATAATTTTCAAAATGTTTCATCTAAATTTAAAAAGTGAACCGACCTCCACACTCCCCCCCCCCCCCCCCAAAACTATTGTTGTAGTGTCTGCACTATAGTAGTTGTCACTAAATATGGATGACTTGAAAAAAATGTAATGAAACAGAGTGAGCTGGCTTAAGGAAATTACCACAATCTATATTTTTTCAGACATTGTCGTTCCTGTCTGGCATTTTATGGTGAAATATTACTTTTAAGGACTGAATTGGTGTGAAATAAATAAAATATCCCTTGATTATATACAATATATAGTATGACTGACAAGAGTTAATAAAGATTCTCTGTAAAAGACAAAGATAAGATCTGGAACAATGTTAAAATTGTTTGGTGAGTTTCAACATTAGACCCGCCCTGTTGTTAACAGGTATGTTCACTGCTGTGCAGAAACTGTTAGCATCATTCTCTATTTAGCATTCTGGACAATTTAGGATTATTCTTTTTGACTGCCATAATTATATAACTGCAGTTATTTACATAACCCTGCAATGCATGTGTTTATAGGGTGTATACTGGGACACTTTTAATTTCCAAGGTTTCTAAGCGTTCTTTCCATTAATAAAATAACCCTAACAACATATTTCTGAAATCCTAAAGGTTTTCATTATTTACATATGAAAGAAAGATTTTCATATAAAGAAGCGGTATGGCCTAATCTTTTGTCAAGCCTGACTGAAAACTGGCTTTTACTTTTTGTTTTAAAACATTATTTATTTGCAGAATACTATCGGAACAGCATCATTAAATCGCATTAAATCACAAAGAATCTCACAATTCTTTGTAGGGTCTTGCATTCGGAGGCTGTTCAGTTCCCGTTAAACACAGTGAGATAGCTGGTCAGAATGCTCTCTATCGTCCCTCTGTAGAAGGAGGTGAGGGTGGGAGGGGGCAGTTTGGCTCTCTTCAGTCTCTGTAGGAAATGGAGGCACTGCTGGGCCTTCTTGGCCAGGCAGGTGGTGTTGAGAGTCTAGCGGTCCTCTGTCATGTGCACACCAAGAAACTTGGAGCTCTGATCTTCACAACATGTTTGTAGAAGTTAGTCATGGCACAAACAAAGGAGATTTCTGAGGACCTCAGAAAAAGAGATGATGCTCATCAGGGTGGAAAAGGTAAAACCATCTCTAAAGAGTGTGGACTCCACCAATCCACAGTCAGACAGATTGTATATAAATGGAGGAAATTCAAGACCATTGTTACCTTCCCCAGGAGTGATCAACCAACAAGATCACTCCAAGAGCGAGATGTGTAATGGTCCACAAGGTCACAAAGGAACTCAAGGTAACATATAAGTAACTAAACACCTCTCTTACATTGGCTAATGTTAATGTTCATGAGTCCACTATCAGGAGAACACTGAACAACAGTGGTGTGCATGGCAGGGTGCCAAGGAGAAAGTCACTGCTCTCAAAAAAGAACATTGCTGCCTTTCTGCAGTTTGCTAACAATCATGTGGGCAAGCCAGAAGGCTGTTGGAAAAATGTTTTGTGGACAGATAAAAAATAGATCTTTTTTTTAAGTGAGAAGTGTAATTTTTAGAGAAAGGAAAACACTGCATTCCAGTATAAGAACCTTATCCCATCTCTGAAACATGATGGTGGTAGTATCATGGTTTGGGACTGTATTGCTGTATCCGGGACTTGTCATCATTGATTGAACAATGAACTCTGAATTATACCAGTTAATTATAAAGGAAAATGTCAGAACATCTATCCATGATCTGAATCTCAAAAAAAGTGGGTCATGCAGCAAGACAAACTAACCACACAAGTGGTTCTTCCAAAGAATGGTTAAAGAATAATAAAGTTAACGTTTTGGCCGGGTCAAAGTCCTGACCTTAATCCAATAGAAATGTTGTGGAAGGACCTGAAGCAAGCAGTTCATGTGAAGAAACCCACCAAAATCCTCAGAGTTGAAGCTGTTCTGTACTGAGGAATGGGCTAAAGTTCCTCCAAGCCGATGTGCATTACTGATCAACAGTTACCGAAAATGTTTAGCTACAGTTATTGCTGCACAAGGGGGTTACACCAGATACTGAAAGCAAAGGTTCATACTTTTGCCACTCACAGATATGTAATATTGGATAATTTTCCTCAGTTAGTAAATGACAATGTATAATATTTTTGTCTCATTTGTTTAATTGGGTTCTCTTCTACTTTTAGGACTTGTGTGAAAATAAGATGTTTGGGTCATATTTATGCAGAAGTATAGAAAATTTTAAAGGGTTCACAAATTTCAAGCACCACTGTAAATTTACTCGACTGACACTATTAGAGACTTACTTACTAGGCACTTTATCACAGTATTAGTTTTGACTTGTGTAAAAATCTGCCCAAAGGCATTAAGAACCACCCAATATATATCACTTTACACATCTTAAAAATATATGGCAGTGCATATGTCCTCTCTCAATGGTAGTAAAAACTTTTTTAGCTCTTTTTTCATGATAATTGGGTGTGAAGAGATGTTATTATTCAATTCAGTTCAGTTTTATTTGTATAGCACTTTTAACAATTGACATTGTCCTGAAACAGATTTATAGAAATATATAAATTCAGGATATAGATTTTAAATGTATGAATTTATCCCTAATGTGCAAGCCAGAGGCGATGGTAGCAAGGAAAAACTCCCTGAGATGATAAGAGAAAGAAACCTTGAGAGAAACCAGACTCAAAAGGGAACTCATTCTCATCTGGGTGACAACGGATAGTGCGATTTCTAAATAAATAAATCCCTTCTATAAATGTGCTAATACTGCATGTTCAAATAGTGCAGTTGTGTAACATGAAGTCTGTTTTATTGAACTTGAATTGAGCAAAACTGTTTGTGGCAATTGTAGTCCTAGCCATCTTAGCATATGAATTGAGGACCAAAGCCAGCTTTATGGTTTTTAAGTGGTACCATCCTCAGTAATCTCAATGATCTTTAGGCTGCACCATGTGGGGCCATCCTCAGCAGCAGCATGTGACTTCCAATTGATGAGAACTCCAACCAGAACTAGGGCATTAGGATGAATCAGGCAGGTCCGGAGAGCAGAAGGGGTCAGGATCACTGGTATCTCAGAAGTATGATGTGTAGCCTGACAGAAAGAGAGAGGGAGAGATTATTAGGTATACTTATTGATGGTTAAGGACAATGTACTTTGCGTGAGTGCAAGCAGGGACTCTGGCAAGACTAGCTACGACATCATAACTACAACCCCAATTCTGAAAATGTTGGGACAGTATGGAAAATGTGAATAAAATCAAAGAGAAGTGATTTGTAAATGTACTTTGAATTGTATTTAAACAAAAAACGTATAAAGACAGGGTATTTGATGTTTTATGTAAGCAACTGCATAGTTTTATGAAGTTAAACGTTTATTTTGAAATTGATGCATGCAACACGTTCCAAAAAAGTTGGGACAGGGCAATTTAACTAATAGCGATGTGACAAGTTGAAATAAGTTGAAATTTGCACTCCAGACCTGCCTGATCCATTCGGATGCCCTACCTCTAGATGGAGCTCTCATCAACTGGAGGCTACAACCTGGAGATTGCTTAGGATGGTACTGCTTGAAGTACCATGAATTAGTTTTGGACCTCAATTCCACATGGACATTCTCACTGTGGTTGCTGGGACTACGGTTGCTGCTATGGCCTTGGGACTGCAATTACCACATGCAGTTTTACACTCAGGTCTCCTTCGGTGAACAGTGGACTAGTTCAACAAACAGTCTTCATGTTAAAACCATAATGAACTTTCTTTTACTTTCACACTATCTGTTGTTACCCAGATGAGGATGGGTTCCCTTCTGAGTCTGGGTCCTCTCAAGGTTTCTTCCTCATATAATCTTAGGGAGTTTTTCCTTGCTACTTTTGCCACCAGCTTGCTCAATAGGGATTAATCCACACACTTAAAATCTGTATCCTGTGTTTATATATTTCTATAAAGCTGCTTTAAGACAATGTCCATTGTAAAGAGCACTATACAAATAAAATTGAATTGAATTGAAAATAAGAAGGTGATGTGAAACAGGTGAGGCAATCATCTAATCATAGTATATAAGGAGCCTCCTAAAAAGGCCTAGTCCTTCAAGAGCAAGGATGGGTCGAGTCTCGCCAATCTGCTAACCGATGCATCAGCAAATAATCCAATACTTTGATAACAACATTCCCCAAAGACAAATTGGTAGGATTTTGGGCATTTCACCTTCTACAGTGCACAATGTAATTTAAAGATTTAAGGAATCTGGTCAAATCTTGGTGCGTATAGGGCAAGGCCAAAAACTACTTCTGAATGCATGTGATCTCCGATCCCTCAGACGTCACTGTCTTAAAAACCATCATGATTCTGTAATGGATATCCTGACATGGGCTCGGGAATACTTTGGTAAACCTTTGTCAGTCAACACCATTTGCCGCTGCATCCACAGATGCACGTTAAGGCTTTACTATGCAAAGCAGAAGCCATACATCAACACTGTCCAGAAGCGCCACCCATTTCTCTGGGCTCGGTCTCATCTGAGATGCACAGTAGCACAGTGGAATCGTGTTTTGTGGTATAACGAGTCAACATTTTAAATAGTTTTTGGACAAAACAGCCATCGTGTTCTCCGGGCCAAAGAGGAAAAGGACCATCCAAGCTATTATCAGCGTCAGGTCCAAAAGCCAATGTCTGTCATGGTATGGGGTAGGAAACTTGCCCATGGTGTGGGAAACTTGCACATCTGTGAGTGCATCATTAATGCAGAAATATATGTACACATTTTGGAGCAACATATGTTGCCATCCAGAGCAGGACAATGCCAAACCACATTCTGTCCAGATTACAAGCGCATGGTTGTGTAAGCAGAGAGTGCACCTGCAGTCCTGACCTGTCTCTGATTGAGAATGTGTGGCGCATTATGAAGCGCAAAATAAGGCAACGAAGGCTCCGTACAGTTGTGCAGCTGAAGAAATGCATAATGGATGAATGGGGGAAAATTCTACCTGCTAAACTTAACCAACTGGTGTCTTCAATGCCCAAACGCTTAATAAGTGTTATTAAAAGAAAAGGTGATGTTACACAGTGGTAATGAGTGTATATTAAAAAAAATAAATTCACAAAGTAAAACATCAAATAATGTGTTAATAACGTGTTTTCAATATAGTACAGGGTGAATTGAATTTTCAACTGATTTTGTTTGTTTTTTTTGCATTTTCCATACTGTCCCAACTTTTTCAGAATTGGGGTTGTAAAAGAGCCAGAAGGTAACACAGACCTGAGGTCTCCCTGGGACATAAGGCAGCCACTCCAAAATCAACAAACCTAAGTGAACGCGTGAAAATCGGGGGGGGGGGGGGGGGGGGGGGGGCTCTAGATCTGGATGTGAGCCCTCTAGATCTGCTCTTTTACCTAAGACAAAAACTATTCACAAAAACCTTGACTAAACAAATATGTTTTCAGCCTGGACTTAAACACTGAGAGTGTGTCTGAGTCCTGAAAACCAATTGGAAGGCTGTTCCATAACTATG
This sequence comes from Ictalurus furcatus, assembly GCF_023375685.1. NCBI lineage: Eukaryota > Metazoa > Chordata > Actinopteri > Siluriformes > Ictaluridae > Ictalurus > Ictalurus furcatus. Next base: position 16,336,255 of record NC_071259.1, on the reverse strand, counting down.
GGGCTTTGTAAGAAAAAGCTCTACCCCCTGCTGTAGACTTCACTATTCAAGGTACCAACAAATAGCCTGCACCTTGAAGTAGGTGTGGCAGATAATAAAAGACCAAAAGTTCGCTCAGGTACTGTGGCGCAAGACTATTCTATGCTTTAAAGGTCAACAGTAGTATTTCATAATCAATGTGAAATTTTACTTTGAGCCAATGAAGTGTGGATAAGATAGAGGTGATGTGGACATATCTTCTGGTTCAAGTAAGGACTCTTGCAGCTGTATTAAGGACTAGCTGGAGCTTTTTTATGCATCTACTGGAACATCCAGACAGTAAGACAGTACAATAATCCAGCCTAGAGGTGACGAAAGCATGAACTAATATTTCTGCATCGTGTACTGACATTATATTTCTGATCTTAGAAATATTTCTGAGGTGAAAGAAGACTATCCTAGTAATATTATCTACATGAGTGTCGAATGAAAGACTGGAGTCAATAATCACACCAAGGTCTTATGGTTGCACATGATGAAACAGAAAGGCCATCCAGCATTACTATGTGATCAGAAAGCTTACTTCTAGCTGCATGTGGTCCTACTATAAGTACTTCTGTCTTGTCAGAATTAAGTAAAAGGAAATTTATTATTATTATTATTATTATTATTATTATTATTATTATTATTATTATTATTACAATTATAATGAGAACAATTATAATTATAATTATTGGATAACAGTATTAATGTAGTTTTATTCTCCTGGACAAATTTGTAATGTCCTTGGTGGCCTGATGTTCACTTACGGTTTTAAGAAACATCCATATGCCTTTTATAGCATGCCTAAAAACAGAAGTGCAATTCTGGTCACCTGACCAAGCACTTTTTTTTTATCTTGAAGACCTCTCTGAAAATTACTAATCTGCCAAAACCTGACCAAGCTCCTCAAACTGGTAGACCATCTTTGCCAGCTGATAATTGAATTTCCAGCTCCCTTATTACTTAACTTGCTCAATAAATGTTTATACAGTGCATCCGGAAAGTATTCACAGTGCTTCACTTTTCCCACATTTTATGTTACAGCCTTATTCCAAAATGGATTCAATAGATTATTTTCCTCAAAATTCTACAAACAATACCCCATAATGACAACGTGAAAGAAGTTTGTTTGAAATCTTTGCAAATTTATTAAAAAAAAAAAAAAACATGTACAAAAGTATTCACAGCCTTTGCCATGACACTCAAAATTGAGCTCAGGTGCATCCTGTTTCCACTGATCATCCTTGAGATGTTTCTACAACTTGACTGGAGTCCACCTGTGGTAAATTCAGTTGATTGGACATGATTTGGAAAGGCACACACCTGTCTATATAAGGTCCCACAGTTAACAATGCATGTCAGAGCTCAAACCAAGCCATGAAGTTCAAGGAATTGTCTGTAGACCTCCGAGACAGGACTGTATCTGCAGCATTGAAGGTCCCAATGAGCACAGTGGCCTCCATCATCCGTAAATGGAAGAAGTCTGGAACCAGCAGGACTCTTTCTAGAGCTGGCCGCCCGGCCAAACTGAGCGATCGGGGGAGAAGGGCCTTAGTCAGGGAGGTGACCAAAAACCCGATGGTCACTCTGACAGAGCTCCAGCATGTCTCTGTGGAGAGAGGAGAACCTTCCAGAAGAACAACCATCTCTGCAGCACTCCACCAATCAGGCCTGTATGGTAGAGTGGCCAGACGGAAGCCACTCCTCAGTAAAAGGCACATGACAGCCTGCCTGGAGTTTGCCAAAAGGCACCTGAAGGACTCTCAGACCAAAGATTGAACACTTTGGCCTGAATGGTAAGCGTCATGTCTGGAGGAAACCAGGCACCACTCATCACCTGGCCAATACCATCCCTACAGTGAAGCATGGTGGTGGCAGCATCATGCTGTGGGGATGTTTTTCAGCGGCAGGAACTGGGAGACTAGTCAGGATCGAGGAAAAGATGAATGCAGCAATGTACAGAGACATCCTTGATGAAAACCTGCTCAAGAGCGCTCTGGACCTCAGACTGGGGTGAAGGTTTATCTTCCAAGAGGGCAACGACCCTAAGCACACAGCCAAGATAACAAAGGAGTGGCTACAGGACAACTCTGTGAATGTCCTTGAGTGGCCCAGCCAGAGCCCAGACTTGAACCCGAATGAACATCTCTGGAGAGATCTGAAAATGGCTGTGCACCAACGCTCCCCATCCAACCTGATGGAGCTTGAGAGGTCTTGCAAAAAAGAATGGGAGAAACTGCCCAAAAATAGGTGTGCCAAGCTTGGAGCATAATACTCAAAAAGACTTGAGGCTGTAATTGGTGCCAAAGGTGCTTCAACAAAGTATTGAGCAAAGGCTGTGAATACTTATGTACATGTGCTTGTTTTGTTTTTTATTTTTAATAAATTTGCAAAGATTTCAAACAAACTTCTTTCATGTTGTCATTATGGGGTATTGTTTGTAGAATTTTGAGGAAAATAATCAACTGAATCCATTTTGGAATAAGGCTATAACATAACAAAATGTGGGAAATGTGAAGCACTGTGAATGCTTTCCGGATGCACTGTAATTGCCTTACTGATGTGATATTTATCCATGTGATGTTTTCCAGCAAATCTAGCAAATGAGCTATGCAGTTAAACTTAACTTGGAGGGCTGCACCTGGAAGTGCAAGTTGAGGCCCTGGTCGTGTCCTAATCCTTATCATTCCATCATTGTGACACATTTTTTTTTCCTCACCAGAATTCAAAGAATCCACTGCATATCCCGTTTTCAGGACTGGTTAAGTGTGTGAAAGACTCGGTCATTCCTAGTGTACATATACACATGCATTCTTCACATGCCCTGCTGTAAAGCTTCAGACAAAGCTCAAGGCTTAGTACTCGATACTCATGTAATGTAAGAGCGTGAAATAGATTTTTTTTTCTGAACGTAAAAAAACAACACTGCAGTAGTTATACAGGCAAAAACGCACAGGTTCCCACCTTCCCCTGAGGGCGAGAGAGAGATAGCGATAGAGGGGGTGGGGGAGGGGACGCTCTCTTTCTGTTTCAATTCAATTGAACGCTTTCTCAGGCAGATGTGTGTGGAAGAGCGAGAGGACACACCCAGTCAAACACCCAGTCAGACATGCCTGGTTGAGGCGAGTCCAGTGGCGGAGGGAGGGAATAAGAAGGGGGGCATATTGGCCAAACGCCAGCGAGTAAAATAAGAGGGCGTGACTGACGGAAAATCCTTTTTTAAAAAGTGAAAAAGTTTAAGCACATTCACACCTGACAGCTCGCGCACAGCCACTCTAGGAACAAGGACTGGAGGAAGAAGGTTAACGCTTCCGAATTAACTCGACAAGACAAAGTGAGAGGAAAACAGACCAAAGGGCAGAATGAGAGACTCGGCAAAAAAAGGAAGCGGAGAGCAGAGACAGATGGGTAAGAACAGCCTTGGAGTTTGTTTGACGGCCCTGTTTTCCATCTCTAACTTCCGTGCAAGACAACTAACATTTCCCCTTTTTTTCCTACTCCCCCACTCCCCCTCTTTGCTCATTCCTCCCCATTCCTGGACTTTTATACTGTTGAATGTAAAAGTGCTTCTGTGGGGAAACATTTGATTTAAAGCTGTTCAGAAATCTGTGCCTCTTTAATACCCAAAACTACCTTCTTTCTTTCTTTCTTTCTTTTTTTTCAAAAAAAAAAAAAGAGTAATATGAATAAAACAGACGGTGCACGGTTATTGAGCTTGGCTGCACTCTATATCCTCTCTGCTGGTTGGATCCCAAAGTTCCTGTTCTCGCGAATGAACAAGTCACACACTCCTGGGCTTTCCCTGCTTTAACACACCCACCTGGAACCAGTAAGCAAGTTTGAGACATGGAGTGGCAGTGGTGCTGTTGCATCATCTACTGATGAGCAGGACAGTGTTGTATTTGCAAGATATCTTATTTGTTCCTTGCTCATCATGAACGTCTACACAACAATATAACTAGTGGCCACATACTGGCTCTGTGGTTATTGCCTCAACTCTAGGGATGGCATTTTCTTATTTCTGCGAAACTCGTGTAGCCAACCCAACTAATCTCGACTAAGGGAGGACTTATTAATGATCTGATTAGTTAGCCCCCTTTTTTGACACTCAAAACAACAAAATGTGCAGGGGCCCTTCAGGACACAGGTTGTGACTCACTGCTGCTGAGAGATAATGGAAGTATAAACCACCTTGTTATAATTTATTAAGGATTTCTTGTTTGGGGGGGGTGAATCTACCACGGTCATAAACGTCCTTTCAACATGCCACTTTTACTACTACCTTAATGGAGATCATATTGGCATGGAGCCAAAATGCTTTACAAATTCAAGCGTGTAGCCTTGTTAGAAAACGTATTGAAGAGAAGGGCCTGTACTTCTGTATCCTGTGTATTTGAATGATTCTCCAGTTCTTGGACCAATTTCAACCTGACAATCCCTAGCCAATAATCACCAGAGAGTAATTTCTGCTCCACAACCAAGCTTAGATGCCCCGGGGGTCTTTGTGATCAAATGTGACGGTTTCTTCTTTCCTATAGGCAGATTTGCTAACAGGCAAGCTTACACAAAATCAAGCTGGGTCTTGTTTTATTTTTCTGAGAGATTTAAAATGAAGCTTAAAGCAGAACCATTAACACTGAGAGACTCGCATGCAGGGCAGTGCAATAAATTGTATTCTGGCTGTTTGCACACGGCTTGTTCACAGTAGTTTGCACCAGATGTCCTTTTTTTTCTCTTTTTTTTTTCTTTGTTGACATATATTTTTCGTTGGTTTCATACTGCTGTGATTTTGAAACACACCAAATTTTTTGCATATATGTGTTTTTGATAGTAATTGGCAAGGTTTGCTTTGATGGGCAATTGGTATTTGTTGTTTTACCTCTGCAGGTAATTAACCAATTAACTAATAATGTGCTAATATTACTAATGCATGCACTCATACGGGTATATTTAAAGCCATCCATCATCTGATGGAAAAGAGTTATATGCATTGATCTACATGTGCTCAAAAAATAAATACGTCCTCTTCTTCTTTGTTATATCTTATATTTTTGTCATTAATGCGACAATGCTGGCATGTCATAGCCTATGCATCCTTCTGTGCTGATTGGGCAGCAACAACTTCCACAACACATTCAAATGATATTAGAATGGAAAAATTTATGTTGAAAATAAAACTGACCTTACTGCTGTTATGAATGCTTTGATGTCCCTTTCACATCATTTTGGTGCAGACCATCATAAAACCATGTTTTCATCAGTGCACGTGAACCAGGGTTCACCTGGATGAGGACTAGGTCACATCAGAAAGGTTGCCTGCTACACTTGCTTGTACAGTAGACAGAGAGGCCAGTCGTGGACCTGTGCGTCCTGTCCCAGTGGGGTTTCTGGATTTGCCAGTGAGAGCCACAGTTAACAAGAAGTTGATATGGCACACCACTTCTGGGTGCAGATGCCACTTTGCGTCTGGTATATGCACTGACATGACAGTTTGTTCACTGCAACATTGTGAAGTCCCAGTAGGTGAGTTACTGTTAGTGAGGCTAACCAAATGTGTTACCCACCTGAGGAGCTGTCGTGCAAGGCAGAGGGAGCTATCCGACCTTGTGTTGCCTTAGTGCTTGATATATATGATTGCCATTACATTGACCACAGAGCCCAACGTCTCCAAACAGTTAAAAGAAATTTGAGGACTTGATACTGTCCAGCTATTTGATGTTCTGATTTTACACCCCACACAGCCCCTGTGTCCCTGTGACATCCCAGCTGGTGAGGGAGGCGTCTGTTGTAACTATCTCTCTCCAGTGGGGCACCTCTCAAAAGCGGCCCCCTGTCATGAGAAAAGCTGTGCTTCTAGAGCATGTTACTCTCTTTGAGACAAAGGTGCATCTTTGTCTGTGGTATTTGAGGTCTAAACACAGTCTGATAACATACTTCTGATAGTTCTAGCAGACTCCAGGAAACTACCAATGCAGCTGCAGTCAGTGGTCCTAGCATCCTCAACAGGCTTGGTTACTGTGCAAAGTAACCTGCCTGAATTTGTGGGGTGAGCACAGTAATATCTCCCACATATTAGGGTGACAGCATAGCTAGCATTCTCAATGAATCAAGCTTCTTACTGGTGAATTGTGACCTGTTCAAGGGAAGATACAAGAAAGATGGAGGGAAACCCAACTTGTGTATGTGTTAGTGGTGAACAGGCATCATATAGCAAGGGCTATATGCTATATAAGTCTAGCTAGGCTAGCCGCCTGTATTAGGGCTGCAAGTTGCTACATGTGAAAAAACTAAGAGCTAAGGGAAGCTGCACCTAGAGAGGGATTGAGAGGTGAGTGCCGTACTTAACAACATAATAGGTTGTAGCTAACTCATGGACAAGTCAGGTGTGATGGATAAAAAGCTAGCAAGCTAACAAAAGAACACAGCTCAAGGTAGTAGCCACAGTGTTCTGAAATGACTCCAAAATGTATAATGCACTCACCACAGCTGTGAAGAAATTCTAGATGATAGGAGCCTATCACCAGTTTTGGAGGACAGTGTACCTGTAACTCTGACCATTATCACAAACTGTACTGCAGATAGCTACGAGGTGTATATGAGGTGGAAAGAAGAAACGGAAATTATGGCTGCATGACAATGATATTAATATAAAATATTACTTTATACAGTAAAAATATATTTTTTTAATTATCAAGCAAAAGCAAATTGAATATGGGCAAATTTAACAAATTTCTTATGAGATTATTTTAAATCAAATATTGGATTGTTCAGCCTGTTTTTAATAATTTAATAATCAGCTTAATATTTAATAAAGATATTGTTTATTAGTCATATATTTAGTTTATATCAATCTTAGAAATAATAGATACATTTGACTATATTCAAGATATTTTCACTTGCTAAGTCTTCGTTTTTTTCAGTACAGTCATCTGCTTTAAAGGTTTGTGTAATTTGTCTCGTGTAATTTTGATTGTATGTGATAGGTGGAAGCACATTTTAAGACTGAATTGACAAGACAAGGCTTATTTTCCTTGGATACAACTTTTCTGTTTTGATTATTCACATTTGTGTCATTGGATATGAGTCAGTTAGAAACTTCCACCTTGGCACCTCTCTGGATGAGGTCACAGTGATATGCACATGCACTATTAAGTGTGAATTCCAGCATGACCATTCTCATCACAGCTCCACTGCCACTTAGCAGATATGTATCTGATCTAGCGCCGATGGGTTGATTTCCAGTTGGGAAAGATTGTCTTTTAATGCTCACACAGGAATGAAAAAAAATAAATGAGACATTTGTGGAAATTATTGCAAATGTCCCACTTTTTAATATGAATATACGGTACCTTAAATGTGCCCAAATGTGACAAGTGTAGTCATGTCCGTTATTTCACTCTACAGATAATTCAGCCAATGGAAAACGATCTGGAGGATTGGGGAAGGAGGATGATGGCTCATATACTGTGAAGATCCAAGGGGCAGGAGTGGATGCTTTTGAGCTAACGGTGAGACTGTGTGTCAGAGAGATATCCTGAGACAAACAAGATATTTGTTATTGCCATCCCAGTAGTTTCATCCCATCAAGTAGTTGAATAAATACAGTGTTCATATATAATGTTCATATCCATTACACTTACTTAAATCACAGCTTAGACACTACTTATTACTCAAAATACACTATCTAAAACACTGTTTTGGGAAATTGTTGGCTGATCTTTGAAATATATTGAAATATGCAACTTGAGTCTCCCCCCCACGTTGATACTTGAACGTTGTAGTACTTTAATGGTCTTCTAATAGTATAAATTAGTACAGTACATTCTACAGTACTTTTCAATGCTTTCTGTGAAAATTTATTTATTGGAAGTGTATTAGAGATCAGTAATCTTGTTTGAGAAACGCATTTAAAAAAAAAAGGTAAAAGAATTAACTGCAGAAAGAAAAACAGGTCCTTTTGAAATTTTGGACACTACTATGTGATTGTCTGTGCAGGTTCCTGGGTTCTGTCTGGTCCAGGATGCAATAATAACAATTCTTAATAGAGAAGAAGTGGCTCCTCGAACATCCCTTGCTCTCTCTTTGTCTGGTGCAAGCCTAGACCCCTTTGCTGAGCTCCAGAGTGTCAAAGGCTTCAAAAAAGGAGTTACACTCAGATTAATAGAAGGCAAGTAGTCAATTCCATCAGCATGGCCCATGATGGATTATTTTTCTTTTGTGAATCATTTTCAGTAAAATTGGCCATTGCTTTCATTTGAAAGGCAGTGCATATAAACTCGCTGCAACAATTGCCTGTGATACAGGCTCAGATGATCTTGCATACACCTGCAAAACACAGTGTGTTCAGAATTAGCACTCTCACTAATGCTGAAACAGTGTTCTCATCATGTGGCATCAGCACAATGCATAAAATCATGCAGATACAGGTCAAGAGCTTCACTTAATATTCACATCAACCATCAGAACGAAGAAAAAGTATGATCTCTGCGACTTTAACAGAGGTTGGCAAGTGGCAAGGTAGTTTGTGCAAGATGGGCTGGTTTGAGTATTTCATGAGCTGCTGATTTCCTGGGAATTTCACACACAGTAGCCTCTAGAGTTTACAGAGAATGGTGAGGCGGGGGGAAGCAAAAAATATCTGTTGTGCAGAGGGCCTGAAACACCTTGTTGATGAAAGAGATCAGAGGAGAATGACCAGACCGTTTTGAGCTGACAGTAACTCAAATAATCACTCTTTACAACCGTGGTGAGCAGAAAAGCATCTCAGAATGCACAACACATCAGTTACACATGACAGTTGTAAAGAGTGACTATAAGTTATTTTATTTTATATAGCTCAAATCAATCTGGCCATTTTCCTCTGGCCTCTCATCAACAAGGTGTGTCCACCCACAGAACTGTCGCGCAATGCTTTTATTTTTTCATACCATCCTGTGTAATCTCTAGAGACTTGTGTGTGTGAAATTCCCAGGAGATTAGCAGTTTCTGAAATATTCAAATCAGGCCATCTGATACCAACAACCATGCCACTAGGGCTGCAAGAACTAATCGATTAAAATCAATAGTAATCAATAATTAAAATAATCGACAACGAATTTCATTATGAATTAGATGGGTCAGTGACGTCGCTTCACAATGGTGAAACATTTCCGTGAATAAAACACATCTGAAAAACAGCAGATGTGACGGAGTCAGCTGCTGCTGTGGGAAAAGTGCACGATCCAGGTAGTCCAAAACATGAGAACGTTTTGTATTAAGCTCTTCAAACAAACTCGTAAATGTATTAACGTGGCTTGTCGTGTTCGATGCCGCAACAGATGTGTGTGCTGTTTAATGTGTTCCAGACATGTTTTCTTCAGTGCAGAAATGACATTTTTATATCTATATAATATATAAAATGACCTTTATATCTGTAAACGTTAGAAATTCATGCCAGTATTTCCATTTTACATAAAGACTCGTCCTGACAGCAAGTGAGTCTCCATTAAACTTCACTGAATGAGCGTGAGTCCACACATGTGCGTCAATCAAAAAATAATAACTCTGATTAAAATATTCATTTTGATTAAATATGTTGTTTGATGATATATATATATATATATATATATAAACAAAAGTAATTCTTTTTATTTTTTTTATTTTTATGAGAGCAGTAACTGTAATGGGATTGTAACATGTAATTGTATATAAATGTAAAGATGCGTCATACATTTACAGAATAAAAGAACATGTTACTGTGTTCAGATGAGTGAATGTGTTACTGCAGAACATTTAACCTCTTACCAGTTAACACTTAGTTTATGCTTTTGTTTTTCTTTTTTCATTATTTTATTTATTTTTTAAAGCATTTTTAATATAGTGATTTAACTTATGCTTTAAAGCTTGTGGACAATCAGTTGTTTTTTTTGTTTTCAAAATGTAATGTTAACCCACATAGAATCCACATTTAATCCAAATTAACCAAAGAAATAATCGTCAGATTAATTGATTATAAAAATAATCGTTAGTTGCAGCCCTACATGCCTCTATCAATGCCACAGAGATCACACATTTTCTTCATTCTGATGTTTGATGTGAACATTAAGTGTATCTTACCTGTATCCGCATGATTTTTTGCATTGTGCTGCTCCCACATGATTGGTTGATTTAGATAACTGCATGATGTGCAGGTGTACAGGTGTTTCTAATAAAGTGGATGGCGAGTGTACATCACGCATTGTCACACTTTGATAAGTGTGACAATCTCCGTGCTGTTTACTCATTTGAATGAGTATTTGAAATCAAGCTTTTCACTTAAAGTATGATGACCGTAATCTAATCCCACAATCAATGATCTACTTACATGAAAGAAAAAGCAAATTTGACTCATAGTTGTCAAATGCAGTTCACAAATCATGTTTGGAGCCATGCGTGACTGTAGGGAAAGAACTGAATTTCAGTGAATAATAGCCACACCTACATTCATGTAACAGCAGTTATCATTATGGTGTCATTAAAGGGTGTGTAAATCTTACAACTTGATGGTGCCTGTCCTGACCTAACCTTTCACATCTGCTTTTCTGTGTGTATGTGTTCCAGAGCCCTACTCTCCCCGGTCGGCTCAAGCTCATCTGGCTCGTGTGCAGGAGCTGCTGAGTGCTCCTAGTCCCCAGGATGCCTTGAGAGAGGGCAGATCCCCCAGTATACTAAATGCACTCACACACACAGCCGGTAAGAGGAAAATGGGTTGTATTTTTCTACAGTAAATTCTTATAACCTTGATGTTCCCAGTGCATCTCCATACCTCCAGATGCATGCATGCAAGCTCTATGGAAATGAGCACATTGTTGCAAATTGATGCAATATGTACTGGATCTCCTGTTAACTACATACTGGTTTATCAAAATTAACTGTGCTGTAGTCCATTTAGCATTGTTAAATGTGTGTCTGTGTGTTTGTGTTTCAGATGTCCCTTCTATTAGTCACTCATCAAAGGGAAAGAGAGCGAACAATAAGACTGATCAGACAAGCGAAACTCCTTTACCTCCTGATTACATCCTACCTGGGGCTACAGAACGCCCCCCTCTGGCCACCTTATTGCCCAGTAGCACATACCCTGAGGTACATGGAGCGCACACACGCATGCACACACCAAATCTCGTGTGTGTGTGTGTATAATATATATATCTCTATCTCTCTCACAGATGTATTCCAGCAGCAAAAATGAAACCTATGTAGTTTGTACACTCTTACACACTAGGTTTGAGTTAAAGTGAATGTATATTGCACAGATGACAATGATATTGATGCCCTTCATGATAGGTTCCCAATTGCCTGCTGGATCTGTCACTTAGCTCTTGGAACCCCCCACCTGGCTCCAGGAAACTGCAGGGTGACTATCTGTACATTAGCGTCCAAACACTGGAGGGAAAGCACTATGACATTACATCATCTCCTCGAGGGTTCTACCAGAACAGGTGAGGGCAGGGTTAACCCTAACTTCACCCTAGTCAGCTACACTCCTTCTCACTGTTTGTCTATTTTATTTCAGGTCGACTGTGAATGTTTTTGACCCACGTCCTGCCTCGTCCACTCCAGTGTGTCATTGCCTGACTGACCTTCTGTCTCAACTCAGTCCACAGTTTAAGCATAACTTCAGTACACTCCGACACAGGTAATCCATAAATGTACAAAACTCTTAGTATGCTCATTACTTGGCTATAGATGTCCCTTTGACCATCTGTATGATTATATTATACCAGTTCAAATGTAGGATTTATTTAAAACACTTAATACACCTACAGACCTGCCAAAGTACAGTGTTATCATGCAAAAATGTCACCCCCCCAACCCCCCCCCCGGATAAATGGAGAATGTTTTGATTTCATTAATATGAAATAAAATAAACCTATCACTATTAGTTTGACTTGGCTGACAGTAGACAAGTATGCAGCTAACATCAGCTAGCTATCTAATTCGGTCAGGATTGTGGGCCTCCTTGGCCTCCTTCCACATGAATGCCAGGACCCAAGGTTTCCTAGCAGAAAGAGCATCACACTGCCTCCGCCATCTTGTCTTCTTCCCATAATGCATCCTGGTGCCATCTCTTACCCAGGTAAGCTGGCCGTCCACATGATGTATAAAAAAAACCTGATTAATCAGACCAGGCCACCTCCTTCCATTGCTTCATGGTCCACTTCTGATGCCACACAGTTCTGGCTGTGGACAGAGGTCAGCATGGGCAATCTGACTGGTCTGTAGCAAGCTGTCACTGTGTGACACTTTTCTATCATAACCAGCATTAATGTTTTCAGCTATTCATGCTACAGTAGCTCTTCTGTGGGATCAGATCAGACAGGCTAGCCTTTGCTCCCCTCGTGCATCACTGAGCCTTGGGTGCCCAAGACCCTGTCACCAGTTCACCAGCTGTCCTTCAATGGACCACTTTTAGCAGGTACTACCCACTGTATACCAGGAACACCCCATAAGACTTATAATTTTGTAAATGTTGTGACCCAGTCTTCTACTCCTCTCAATTTGTCCCTTGTCAGTGTCACTCAGATCCTTATGCTTGCCCTTTTTTCCTGCTTCCAACACGCAACTTGAAGAACTGACTGTTCACTTGCTGCCTTATTTATCCCAGCCTTGACAGGTGCCATTGTAATGAGATAACTCTGCATTGCAAAAAGACTTATGACTGCGGAAGTCTATCTTGGACTTCTTGGCTTGGTTTTTGGTCGGACATGCACTGTGAATTGTGGAAACTTGTACACACTGGTGTGTGCCTTTTTTTTAAATCATGTCTAATCAATTGAATTTGCCACAGGTGGACTCCAGTCAAGGTTTAAAGACATCTCAAGATAAACAAACAGGATGCTCCCAGAGCTTAATTTGGAGTACCTAAGACCAGGGTCTGAATAATTTATCTAAACGAGACATTTGATTTTTAATAAACTTGCAACAATTTTCTAAAAACATGTTTTGGTTTGCCAGAATAAATTATTGCAGATTAATGGCAAAAAAAATGAAATGTATTTTAAATTACAATAAAATAAAATTAAACAGTGAAGGGGTCTGATTCCAAACTCACTATATCCCAAAGTAATTTTGTAAATGTTTTTCCTTATTCCTTTTTCTTGAAAAATTGTTGCATTGTGTTGTTTCCAAAGCAGAACTGAAAAACGGTGAATGAGATTAAATGTGTATGTGTATCTTTCTACCTTAGGCCTACTCTGTCGACAGAAGAGTTTATGTCCACCCCTTACCGTACTATGAGCTGGTTGGGAGGTTCGGCTCTCTATTCTCACAAAACCAATAGCTGTAGACTTGGTTTGGAGCAGGGCTTTAACACTCAGGTATTTGCCCTTCAATCTGTCTCTTTTCCCCAATTATTTCCAAAATGCATGTCTGTTCTATCCATCAGATCCAATCATCTATACATTGTTGCTCGCTGTGTGTGTACAGGCTCCAGACTGGAATGAGGAAATGCAGACGGCTAGAGATCTACCACAGACCACCTTAGAAGAGAGACTCCAAAGAGAAAAAGCCTTACTACAGGTCTACACCCTTTAAAAGCCAATGAGTTCATACAATCAGTTCCTTTAAATCAGCACACATTTACATATACTATACTCAACCTACCTGTCTAACACCTTGGCCCTTTTTTAAAAAAATTTTTAAATTTTTTTTATCCCTACAGGTCAATAGTGCCTTTGCATGGGCTGTGGCCCAGGCTGCTGAAAGAGTGATTGATGGCTTTGTTGATCCGATTAATGGCTCTAATGAAGCCCCAGCTTTCCTGTGGGGTGGCCTGTTTATGAACATTGGTGGACCTGGAGAAGATTGGTTGGGTGGCGAACGTGGTCGAAGGGCAGCACAGAGACTTGAACTACAAGCCATACAGGCCTACAGTGATTTAGATGGAGACCTACAAGCGCTTCACACTCTCCCTACTGCTCTAACCGACTACCGAGGCCTTCGTCTTTGTGCCCAAGGTCTGGCACCCGGCCTTCAGTCTCAGGATCAGTCTGGGGTCTCTACTGGCCTCCTGTATAGCCTCAATACTGGGCCTTTAGAGAACCCAGCACGAAGGAAGCTCTTGCAGCTGCTAGCTCAGTCAGCCAAGGCCCTTGGCCTGCAGAGGAATGCAGTAGTGGGCCCCACTGGCTATCAGGTGGCGCTGTTCACCTCCATGGATGCTCAGGGACTGTTGGGAGCAGATGGCCGTTATTACATACTTGATGTTTTCCGTACAGCCCCTGCTGATGCCAACTTCTACGTGGCAGAAGGTGAAGAAGAGGTGAAAGACTGCAGCCTTCCCAGGCGTTTCCCTCATGGACTGTGCCGTCTACGGCCAGAGCTAGTCAAGGCTTTCGTGCAGCACAAGTAAGCATCGATGAGTCTTTATTGGTCACAGCACAGTGAAATACTTTTCTTCGCATACCCCAGCATGCCAGGAAGTTGGGGTCAGAGCGCAGGGTCAGCCATGATACAGTGCCCCTGGAGCAGAGATGGTTAAGGGCCTTGCTTAAGGGCCCAACGGTGGCAGCTTGGCAGCGCTGGGGCTTGAACCCTTGACCTTCCGATCAGTAACCCATTGATATTGTGTTTGTGTTAGGTGTATGTACAATAACATATTTTATGGATTTTGTTGTTCCATCTTATGGGTTTGTCATAAATTATGTTAGTCTATGTGGTCTATTATCATTATTATGCTTATTTTCTCTTGTTACTTCAGGCATACTGAGTTTACAAAGCTTGTGAGAGAAAAGATGGAGGAGAGCGGCGGCATGGAGGATTGTGTAAAATCGGGTAAGAATGCAAAATTGGGTTTAAAATTCGTGGTACAGTAAATGGAGACGACGACGACGACTACTACTACTATTAATAATAATAATAATAATAATAATAGTAATAAAAGTAATATCTCAGTCTTTGCATCTTATTCAGTTCAGACATGGGTATGCATTGAATAAGATTGTAAATAACAGGTGATTCTCGAGGCACAGAAGCAGTGAGAGAAGCCTGCAAAGATGTCGGCTCTATCAGTGACATCATCTTTGAGATGCGCTTTAACCCTAATGTCTTCTCTCCAGGCAAGTACATCATTCCACAACAAAACCACCTTCTTGCACATAAAATAGGCTACCAAACATTAAAATATCTCTTTTCTGTCTCTGCAGGTGTGCAGTTTCCCAAATCAGAGCGTGCTGCTGTGGAATTACAGGAGAGATTACTAAGAGAAGCTGCTGCTTTCATTGTCAATGATCAGATACCAGCATTTGTTAGTGTCATGATGTTCATTTTTTTTGATGTTCAGGTTTTTGTTTTTAAACCTTTTTATAAATTGCTCATCTGTAGTGTGGCTGCAGGTTTTCATTCTAATGATGCATGAGCCCTTTCCAGACACATGCTCTGCAGTTTGTATGTTGTATTGATCTGCGCTCATTCTTGAATATTAATACCATTGTGTGGGCTGATTGGTAGATGGATGACTGTCTACACTGCAATGAGATGCCCATAGATGGAGCTACACTACGACAAGCCCTACATAAGAAAGGCATAAATCTCCGTTATTTGGGTCACTTGATATCCTCCATCAATCAGTCGGATCACAAGGAGCAACTGAGGCACATCACTGTAAGAAACTGTCAGTGCTCATAAATTTAACAAAACAAACAAACCCAAAAAAACAAAATCTTAGTTTGGTAGAATAAATATTTACTGCATTACATTGCCTTATATTGCATCTTCATTAATTTTTTGCTCCTGTCTATTAGAGATTGGCTTATGGAGAGATTGTAGTACGCTGTGCTCGAAGGATCTTCAATGGCTACATACAGGTATTGCGTTGTTTCTTAATTGACACAAACACCACATATACATTTCAAAATAGAACATTGAAATGTATAACTTTTTGTCTTCTAATTTTTAAGGGAGTGGAGCTATCTAGCCTGTCAGCAGCTGCAAGTCACTTCTTCTGCTGCTTATTGGTGCCTCACTTTAGCCCTGCTTCAAACAGTGAGGAGTCTAAAAAACGCTCCAGGAGACGTGGTCATAAAGGTGGAGGAAGTGCTGATAATACTGCATGGAGCTTGCTCACTGGAAATGAACTATGGACCCACATATGCCAGGATGCTCTAGAGACCTATGGTCTTAAAGAGGGACTTGGGTGAGAGAGAACATTTTTTTTCATATTGCCGTTTTCTTATCTTATGCATTTTTATGTTGTCGTGTCCCCAGTACTCCTATGTAAACAAAGTCATGAAATGTTTGCAGATCAAATATTGACCAGCTGGTTGAGCAGTATGGGTTACAGAAGCTATCCTTATTACGAGAGATCTGCTTGAAGACTGGCATACAGGTACTACAGACATCCATTATGTGTAAATAAACTAGCCTTAGTATTACATATAAAGTCCCAAGTAATTACATGCCAATAAGCCAAAGTCAGTTCAAGACCTTGTTTTGGGCTTGAAACTACTAGTATTGTCCACTATCCTAATATCATATATATCACATTTACAACTATTTCAGTGCAAATACAATACATCAGTATGTCCCTGGTAAATCTCCACTGTATCTAAAAGACCCTTTGCATTACTTAAGTCTTTGATCATATTTGGTTTACATATGGTTAATGACCAAGTTAAAAAAAACCCCTGCAAGGTAGGTAGTTATAAGAAAGCCAGGTGTATTAAATTAATTAGATTAGATTAATTTACTAGTCGTGAGGTTTATATTAAGCTAGACAGCATTGTTAGGACATTTGTACAGTCAGATCTTGGCATTGTTGGTTATTTCCACAGATCTAGAAATTGCAGAAAATATGTTGTGGGGAAAAGCCAAGAAGCTTGTTACAAGGTTGCAAAAGCTAACAGTATTACTACATGCTTTATTACTCCACAAAATTTACAGGGTGTCCCAAAAGTCTCCATAGATGGGGTAATTGAACACTTTTTTAGCAAAATGTAACTTTATTTACAAAACATCCTCTACATCAGCGGTTCTTAGCCTGGGGGTTATGATTAAAACGATTGATTGACTAGATTCACGGAGAAGCCACTGACGGACTTTTGGATATCCGTGCACTCAGAATACTGAGAACTTGACTGGTTGACATGGCATTGAAAAACTCTTTTATGACCCGATCTAGGTCGGGCCGCCACGTGCACTACATCTACACTACATACACATCTCTCTACAGGGTTGGCGAGACCAGGATTGCGTTTGCTTTGTTTAAAAAATAATAATAAAAAAAATAATATATATATATATATACACACACACTCAACTTTTGAATATATAGTTGTTTAAACATCAGAAACCGACCAGGCCAAAATAATGAACAAAATGCCCTCTAACTGTACACAAAGAAACTAATTAACTATCCTGCAAGAAAAGAAAACAAAAATACACTTTCTTCCCTCACTCCCTAACTAACCCAAAACCAGGGGGAACAAAGAATCAACATAAATAGCGCTGACTTCCTACTAACCAGTATTACCAGTGTACTATTCACAAAGGTGACTATTAGTGTGTTAGTTAACAAAAATTTTATATATATATATACACACACACACACACACACACACACACACAAGTGTACCACTCAAAAGGTTAAGAACCACTGCTCTACATGATTGCCATTTCCTTGTAAACACAGTCATCTCTCCCAACTTTGGCTCCCAGTTTGGTGTGTGTGTGTGATGTGCTTGCCATGTTTCCTGTTAAAGTCCATCACAGCCTTGCGACAGCTTCTTGATCCAGCCATGAGAATGATTTCAATGCATTCTTAAAGGCTATTTGTAAAAAAATACAAGTATGAAAAATGTTTGAATACATTTTGTTAAAAGTATTAATTTCCCCTATGTATGGAAACTTTTGTGTGTGTATGGTCATGTGAAAAAATAAGTACACCCCATGGAAACGGTTAGCTTTTTTTGACACATTTGGACAAGCAAACGTTTGATAATTTTTTGAAACAGTGCCTATTAATAAAGTTGATATACTTGAACAAAAAACAGGGACAGTAGCTTTTTCAATAATTTATTCAACATAAATATCAATTGAGGTGATGTATTCTGTGAAAAAGTATGTACACCCTTGGCCTCAGAAGCTAGTACTGCCCCCTTCAGCAGAAATAACTTCTTGTAGTCGTTTTGCATAATTGTCCACCAGTCTCTGACATTGGCTTGCATTAATTTAGACCACTCCTCCATGCAATATTCTTTCAGTTGCAAGATGTTTGAGGGTTTTCTTGCATGTACTGCCCGTTTCAAATCCCCCCACATCATTTCAATGGGATTCAAATCCAGGCTTTGACTAGGCCATTCCATAAACCTCCATTTCTTCTTTTTGAGCCAGTCCTTGATGGATTTGTGAGTGTGCTTAGGATCATTATCCTGTTGAAAGGTCCACTTTCGGTTCAACTTTCGGATAGATGGCCTCACATTACCTTCAAGCACTCTTTTGATATTATGAAGAATTCATAGTTGAATCAATGAATGCAAGCTGTCCAGTCCCCGAGGCAGTGAAGCAACCCCAAAACGTAACATTTCCACCACCGTGCTTCACAGTTGGTATGAGGTGCTTTTCCTGAAAAGCTGTCTTTGGTCTGTGCCAAACATGTCTGCTGTTACTGTGGCCAAACAACTCTATCTTTGATTCATCTGTCCAGAGCACATGGTTCCAAAAGGCCTGATCTTTGCCTATATGCTCCTTGGCAAACTGTAGTCTTGCAAAGGTCAATATGTCAAAAATGGCAACAATTTCCATGGGCTGTGCTTCATTTTTCATGTGACTGTATATACTTAACAAGGAATAGTGCTAAGAAGAATCTGAAAGCTGCTTATTTGAACAACCAAGGGCATAATATTATGTGACAGCATTCAATGCTGCTATTCATTCTTCTTGTATGGTACATTTTGTGCACCATAGGTGCACCAAGGTTAGTGTGTCTATTTTGAAGATTTTACAACCAAATAGAATTTTGCACAGCTCTGCCATCACTGCAGGAACATACGATTTTTAAGCAGGCACATTTGCCTAGGGACCTGATCAGTGCCACTATAATATATGAAAAATATGGAAGATTTTATTATCATTATTAATGGTAATTGTAGTATTAACAATTAGAGAGGAAAAAAAAAAAGTCACAGACCTGAGTATCGCTAGCTTTTATTATTGTGTCAAACTATCTCTTAAGTCATGCAAATGGAAAGACAGGCTATATGATTACAGAAGTTCCATAGTGCTATCATGGCAGCACTAGTTTAGAATTGACAGTCTAAAGTTAATAATAATGTTTAATTGTATATTATTGTATTCTGTGCTCAAGGACATCTAGCAGCAGCTTAATGTCATGTTTTTGTATGTTTGTATCCCGTAGCTTCGGCTCAGAGATTATATCCTCAACAACCATAGCAAAGCCCCAATTTCTCCAGATGATGTGCTCAACTTTCTGCCTGTGGTCAAACATATCACCATGCCAGCAACTGATGCTATGCGGTCCTTTGGTGCAGCCCAAAACAGCCTTCAGAAAGGTTTGCATTTAACAATATTTTCTGTTTAGTGTAATATTAAAATTGTTATTGGTTATTAAAGGCAGTTCTTTGACAGGGTTGCTGGAGCAGGCATATGAGCAGTTGAAAGAAGCAGCATACCTGTTCGGCCGTGTTTGTGACAGTTTACATCCTGAGGCCTGCCACTGTCTCAGTTTACTGGCTAAAATGGCTTATGTTCAGGGCAACCCTGCTGAGGTAGACATTTGTGCTATATCACCAGTGTGTTTTCCAGCTTGAAGTAACGATAAAAATGACTTGCTTACCTATCTTACTTGCTTACATTTAATAATATTAATCTCATTTAAGGCTCGCAGTGTACAAATGAAGGTGGTAGTCATCAGTGAGAGGGTGCTGGGCTTTGACCACCCAAATACCATTCAACAATATGTAAGTTATATAATATATGGAAACACTCATTTGAAATGTATACAAAAAGCATTGTGCTGTATATGTGTATGCAATATGGAAAAGGTATGATTAGTCATAAAACAGCTTTTGTGCTGTCTCTAGGCTTTGTTGGCAGTGTATGTGTTTGCTGGAGGAGAGACTGCTTTGGCCTTGCGGTGTCTGTATAGAGCTAAATTGCTTATGCTAACAGTACATGGGGAGGATCATCCATATACGGCAGTACTGGATGTGAGTAAAGCACCCATTCCAATAGATAACCATTTACTTTATACCTTAACATCCCTGTCCATTAATCATGCGAGCATCACAGTTAAACCATATGACACAATCTCTCTTCCAGAGTTCTTTGGGCTTAATATTGCAGGGGGAACAGTCCCTGCAGTATCTACAGAACGCACTGAGACTCAATATTTCTTTCAGAGGTGCCATGGACCTTACGACTGCCCTAAAGTAAGATAAACTATGTTATCAAGCCAGAGCTAATAAATATGATTGGCATAAAGCTAAAACTAATAATTTAGGATTGGCAGTGACTCAGACTGTCAGGTTTAAGATTAAAATAAAAAATAAAAAATGTCTCTCTACAGTCACCACCTCTTGGCTCAGAGGATGTGTGTAGCAGGAGATTACAGAGGAGCCATGGCTCAAGAGAAGGAAGCGCACAACATCTTTGAGAAGCAGGTGAGATGTCATGGTTTTGTGCATTTTGGGCTCTCAAACTGGAAAACTTTGAACTGAGTAGAAGGAATTTTGTGGAACCCCTCCTAAAACACATTTTTGTTATGGCACAGCAAAACTGTGCATAAGAATTTAACATTACAGTATGACTTTATGGTGTTTGTTGTGTGTCTAGTGTGGTGACAATCACCCGCAGACTAAGTGCAGTTCGGACTTCTTGAATGCTGTCACCCAGCAAGCAGTGCGTGTGGAACGGTCCATACGACAGGGAGGGGCAGAGCTCACAGACTTGAGCACACCTGAGGTATGTATGAGATCGCAGAAAAATTCACTGACAATGTGCTGTTTGTCAGTTCTGTGTAATGATCTATTAACCATCTTTATTCAGAATCTGGTTCCCTCTCTCGAGACTACCCAGGAGCAGGTAGCTCTTGTAAATGGCATCCTGAAGACTTCATACAGGTAAGGCAGACTTCAAAGACTTGATGTGAATGGCTGTTACATAGCCCAGACTGGGCTGCTCTTAACTCATTGATACTATTTCAGCATGAGGCTGCTGGAATTCAAAGAGAAATTGAAACAGAGAAGAGCTTGTGAGGAAGTGGAGAATGCTAAAGCAAACTCCAGTGAAGTCAATGTTGTTGAGGAAGCTGCATCCAGTGAGAAGCAGAGTGAAGAGGTGATTGATGGAAATGCCAAGATTCAGCCAGAAAACACAGATACTCTGGAAGAAAGACCTGACCATTCCCAAATGAATGGGGAATTTGAGTCTCGCATACAAAATGGAGATTGTGCAACAACTGCACCTGATGAAGATGGTAAATCATCCATACTTTCAACAAAGAGTCAATCACAGTCAGAAGAGATCATTACAGCAACCAACACCGAACCAGCTTTAGCAAATGGAGAATGCAACGCTGTTGATGAAGTAATGCTTGTGGAGAAAGAGACCCCAAAGAATTGACATCTACATGGTCAGAGATTGCAAACAGACAGTCAGAGACAAAGACTGATAACTTTGTGGGGGAGGGACACACACACACACACGTTTTAAGCACACTTATTAGCTTTATTTTGGTTCTTTGACTCTCTGGATGATCTCCAGATCTTGGCAGTACTCATACTGGGGCTCTGAAGGCTCATCCCAGATTGATTTTGGGAGTTGATGAAGCTTGTGTAGAGGAAACCGGATTAGGGCGGTATCATTAAACACGTCTAGGAAACGCTGTGAGCAGGGCAGGCTTGTCTCCTCACACACATTTGTTACCTTAATCACAACATTGTTAAGGGCTGCAGCTTAAAAGGGCAAGCACAAACATGTCCCTACTGTCTAAGTATATTACACAACTGCAACAACTAATTTCATATCTCCACAACTTCACTCACGGTTTTTTCTTTATTATGGACATTTTATCACGATCCTGATGACATTTGCAAATAAACACCATTCTTTAAATGTGCTTCTTTTATTAAATGTATTAAGTTTACTAAGTGTTCAGCTGACTATATATGGTTTCCAAAATAAAGAACAGTTTAAACCTGTTTTTGTGTTGTAGTCCCTGTGGTACATGGGCATAGGAATCGGGGGGGGTTCCCTATCCCCCCCACTTTTTTCTAAGCTCAAATTTTAGTTTGCATTAGCTGCCTGTCTCTGAGGATTTCTTAGTTGGACAGTCTCCAAATTAATGAATTCTGCAACTTTTAGAAAAGTAATTCAATAAAACGAACTTGCGCTATAATAAGCGCAGAGGTCAGTCTCAAGTAGCTAGGGCTTGCTGAACCGTTTACCTGTTCCTAAGCTAGAAGAGAGCAAAGTGTCTGTCACTGCAAGGTAACAAGCAAAACCTGGTATGTATTTGAGAGCTGGCGTCTAATAAACAATGAAAGCAGAATGAATTCATTTGGAGATGACTAATATTGCGTGACCATCTGCGGGGAATAAAACCGCATGCAGATGCTCTTGAGCACGCTAACGTATAGATGAAAGATTTACCACTTTGTATTTGAGGTAGGATATTGTAGCCATTTCAGCCCATGTAATTGCTAATGATTGTTTGCTGGTTTTGATTGACAATTTTGTTGTCGAAATAATTAGTCTATGAAACAAATGTCATATGCACAAGATTGCAAGCACACCAAAATTTGTGTGTAGTCATTGCTACATATCCATGAACAATTTAATGGTAATGTTACTCAAAATATTTAAACACATGAGCATCCTATAATATTTTAAGAGGACAGAGGAGGATGAACAGCAGATTATAGGAGTAGAAAAGACTGAGGAGGACGAACTTGTAAGTTGTATGGAGAGCTACCAATTGGCCAGCTAGTTCACATCACACTGTGTTGGATATTTGGGACGGGGTGCCATAGTGTGAGCTATGAGTTGGAGACTATTTTCCGTCATGATTCTGGAAAACATCCCCTTGGTAAGGCAGTGAAGCTGCATCAAATACAACATATAATGACCATAAAATTAAATTAAACTTTTTAAGCCCCAGTTTCCAACCCCTTGTACAAAGTGGAGCATTTTGGATACAAATATACCTTTGTGCTTGTGCATCACTGTCATGCTTCTTCATGGTGTTTAATATAAAATGCCCCCCTGCCTTAGAGGACTTGGAGGTCGCACACTTTCTTCCTCAGTCACTTGATGATTACGCCTCTGATGGTGACTGAGGTCATGTTGGTAGTAAAAGGTAACACTGAAACAGTAAACTGAAGAAAGTCACTGACTCAGGGTCTCTGCTAAAGCTAGCGGCATCATATTACGTGCGTATGACGTCATGTGCCACCGACTAGAAACGTATACATCGACTTATACTACCGGTTAGTAAAAAAACCCACTAGTGTTCCATTTGAGACGATACTACCTTTCTAAAATTCATACACTAGACGGTTGAGTGCATAGTGTAAGTGTATAGTACGTCATCTGGGACACAACTTTAGTATTTACTCTCTGATGTGTGTTTTCAGAACAGAAGTAACGTAATGAGTAAACACACCCTGTGCAGACCAACCAATCAATAATGAAATTCATTGACAACGATTTTCATAATCGATTATCATCGATTAGTTGTTGCAGCTCTAATATACAGGTATATATAACTCAGAGCAGTACCTCCAACTCATACTCATAGAAACAGCAGTCCTCACAGGATGGCCCCACGTCTCAACATGTACTGTGGCTAGCTACATTAACTAGCATCTGTTCTTAATGATTATAGTAGCTAGTGTTTTAAATGAACAATTCTCTGTTTGGAGTAATACTAATGAATAACTTGAGCTTCATTCAGTGACATACATCAGAATTCCTATCTCCATATTTTGTCATTTTTATTATTTATTTTTTTCATAAATCAATGCTATTGGTCACCCTTTACGTCTGTCTGTGTTTTACGAAGATTTAAACAATGAAAAGTATTAAAAGAGCTTGTGACTAAATCTCCCTTCCCCAGTCTGAGTAGTCTCAACCTTCTGTCACTGCAAATACCCTCTTACAACCACACTAATTAGTACAATCGATTCCCAAAAGTCATTAGAAATGAGTGTTTAAGTGCTTTATTTATTTATAAAAAAATAATTATATATATTTTCTAGGGAGCATGCCCCCAAACCCCCTAGCATTTCACACCCCTGCAGTGGTATAATTTGTCCATCTACCCAAAACTTTTAAGGATACATCTGAAAGAAAACTGTAGTCTCTTTCAAGCTCCCTCTGAAGCATCCTAGAAAACATACAAATGATTAAAACAGTACATTTTGAGGCATTCAAATATAGTTTTTTAAGAATTTAACATTAAGAATCTCTTACTTCATGTCACTTTGAAGAATAAATCAGACCATACTAAACGTGTTTAAATATTGTCTCGTTACCATCTTTTCTTGTTTATGTGACTGATGTGTTTGCAATATGGTGTCAGTCTTAAAATAAGAAAATATTTGAGCTAATCTACAAAAAGTATCACTGTTCCAAGATGCTGGCGTTGTCTGCTGACTGGCTGCTAGTGTACAAAATGATTCATTTCTGGGCTTGCTATACATTCAATCTCTGAATTTGGCTGGTGGGTAAGTGCCACATACCTCTCCTGAATGCCAAGAAAACTGTTGCCAATAATGGTGACCTTTGGCAGGATCTGAGGACTCCAGTTTTTCCACAACAGATTGTTGTACAGAGCTTTTCCACAATGCATCAAGTAGAAGAGGGTGGGGTGGCATACTGCTCGCTTCCCTTCCTGACAAAAGAAACTTGCTTTAGAACAATGTGTCATAGTGTAAAGGGGCATACGTTTTTAAAAACAGACAAAGCTTATACTTGGTCCAAATTTTCACTGCACATTCAAAAACTAGACCTGGCCCAAATAGAAGCTAACGACACCTGGAGCTCTAGTCTAGTAATTACATCATTTTGGCAGGTAATGACATCTTCATATCACAGTGTTTAGACTATTGTTGAGCCGAACATGGAGGAGGAGTTGCTTGGAAAAATACTTTCTTCCTTTGTCCAACTGGCCTTTGGGCTAACCAACTTATATGGGTGACCAACACTTCGTAGTCCCTACTCAATGTGGCTCAAGGTCCCTTTCCAGAACCTTCAAACTAACTGTCCCTCAGTGGTGGAATGAACTTCCAACCTCAATCTGGACCACAGAATCTGTTACTATTTTCAAAAAACAGCTAAAGACCCACCTCTTCCGTGAGCACTTAACTAACCCCTAAAATGCCAACCCTACATTATTTAAAAATAAAAAAAAAATCCATTTACTCTGGCTCTTACACATCTACTCTGCGCACTTTGCTTCTGTAGAACTCAATTATAAATCTTGCATGATAGCACTACTTGTATTGTTCTCCGCTTGACATATCACTTTGCTTTTATTTCCTCATTTGTAAGTTGCTTTGAGTAAAAGCGTCGGCTAAATGAATAAATGTAATACAGTGCCTGCATCTCCTTAACGTTCCAGAGTCCCCCCCCCCCCTTTTAAAACAATAAAATCTCTTCTTAAAAGACAATTCTAGTCCAATCCTAAAGCAGTATTAGGTTTTGTCAGTAATCTTAAACAGGTACCACTGCAAAAGGCTATGTTGCTGGGTGTGTTATCATATACCTCATTTTCAATCAGCACAGCAAAGCCCAACTCTCTGAGGGTTTCACATTCTGACACTGTAAACACAGGGTCATACAGGCTACACCAGCCAACAGGAATCTGATAGACAGGAAATTAAGGTTTACCATTAGCTTTTCATTTCTATTTAAAATAAAAATTTAGTTTACAGAATTGATAGCAGACTCACCTGCAATGCCTCCAACAGCAGCAGCAACATGGCAAGCTGATATCTAGCAGACACACAGGAGGAGAAGTTGCCCAGGCCATAACATATACACTCCATAATGCAATCAGTTCCTTCCACTGTTTTATCTACAGTCTCAGCCAGGCAGCCAGACAAGATCTCTAAGACAAAACATGAGACAAGTGAGACAGGACAGAAGACATGTAACAATTTATTGATAATGTACAGAAGACATCAGACATTCGCTGACTGTCTCTTTGGGACTTGTATGAAATGTGTATGTGAAACTCAATCACCTTTCCATTCTGGCCAGAAGTCTTCACACTTCAGCTCATTGCTGCAAGAGCAAGAGAAGTAAATGTACACAGCCCAACATCTAAACCCTAAAAGTATGAGGATTCTGCCTACAGGCTGATGTCTTTTCAACAGCAGAGCTCAAAAGTTCTCATATATGAACGCTAGCTAGCTTTTGTCTTTAAGGTATTTTTGTACACCACAGGTAAAATGGTGGAAGTTAAGATATTAATGGGGGGGGGGGGGATCTGATGAGAAAATGTTATATAAAATTAAGCATCGAATAATGTGTATGCCCACCCTTTGTCCTCATAACTGCCACCAGTGCCTGCATATCCTCTGAGGAGCTTTATGATACGCCCGTCTTTTGTTTTTAACTTCTTGAAATTCTAAATAAGTTGTAAAATAGATGTAGAAGAAAGTATCCAGCACACTTTTCAGTTAGTCACTTTGCATTTCGTAAAATGTTGTTAAATGTTTATTAATTACAAATCTGAACCATAAATGTGTCAAATACAGTAGCATCCCTGCATTCATGTTATAGTGCCTGCTGTGTCTATGCGTCATTTAAAAGTGTCTTATCCATTTATTCTGCTAAGTTTCCTAATATACCGGAGCACATACAGTACATTCAATAAGGAAGAGTGCACCAGTCATGTCCTGTCATGCTCTCTCACTCACTCACTCTCTCACACACACACACACACACACACAGACAGAGCTTTATTTAAGGGAAGGTCAAAGAAAGGGTTTATAAACAAATCGCGTCAACGAATATACCTGGTGCACATAAGCTAACCGATCACTAACTGGAACTGAGCCTTTTACTGTTCTTTCTTTTCTTACATCGCCTCTGTTATTCTGCGTTTGTCCCGTTCACGGTCCACAGACTCGGGGGCTTGTGTCTTTTCCAACTGAGACAGTTTTCCTTTGCGGGCTCCTCCTCTGCCGCGCCGTACAGACTGCCACTCACTGCTGTCCGCCATTTCCGCCATTAACTCCATGCACTCATCGAGCGCGACTGTCCATCAACATTCTGTATTATTTTCTCCTGCGAGTCTGAACAACGTTATAAATCATGCTGCCAAAGCGCGTAGACTAATCGGTGTAGAAACCACATTCCATCTCCCATGCTTGCCTGGCTGTGGTGTTACATTTTAATCGTTCCGACCTACACTTTTTTTTTTAAATATAGTTCCTAGCTTCGACGTTTATATAACGTAAAGACTTCACACAAATAAATGCTATTATTGCACTCTGAGCTACAAATGAATGAGCTATAAATGAACAATTTTTTCCTCTTACGCACAGCGTCCACATGATTTTATGTGTAATTTTTTGCGCGTCATGGTACCATCTACAGGTGCGTGGTTGTAAGTCCCCAAGCAGTCCTGGACCTTTTTAATGTAGAATGGAAAATGTAAATAAACAAACTTCCCCTACGAAGTAAGAGTTGACATGGCCCGAGTCTCACAGTCCACCAGGTGGCGCTCGGAACATTCCTCACCTGTAGTAGTGGGAAGTTCGGATCATTTTACTGACTTGGATCTTTGAATCCCGTTCAGCAAAATGAACGAATCCTTTTTCGAGTTATTTCGTTCATTTCAGCAGAATATAATTAAAATGTTACATGTTAAATTCCCCAACACAATTAGTACTTAATAAACTATAAAATAAACTATAGGCTAATGCAGCCAAGGCCGAATTATGAGAAAGATCTGTTAGTTCACCTCACCTCCCGATCCGAGTCTTCTTTCTTTTGTCACGTCTGTTCCCTGGAAATAGAAATGATTAGTTCACCTCTTGAGTCTTCGGATTCGAGTCGTTCGTTCATCACGTGACCGCCCCATAGGCTGAATGCAGTGGGGCTGTGATGGGATGAACAAACGACTTGAACCCTAATACTCGAGAGGTGCTTTTAACCTAAGATTCCTTAAATATCTTGAAGAATTTTTTAAAGAAAGTCCATGTATTTAGATGCTTTCCCTTTGCTGTAAAATCTATATGTTAATGTATGTTTACAACTGTAGTTTCTGTGTCCTTGACGTCAATCTGTTGTAAGATGTGTTATGTTCTATTTACATATTGTTGTTGTTGTTTTTCGTGTAATTGTAAGTAATTTCTTTTCAATGCCTATGTAACTGTTTTTCATCTTCATGTATTAATTAATTAATTTTTTTTTAAAGACTCGAGAGGTGAACTAATCATCTCTGTTTCTGGTACAGAACGGATGGGGATGTTGCAACGCATGCGCGGTCAACACAAAATGAACGAATCTTTCTCTGAGACAACTCGTTGTTCCCGAGTCATATTAAAGAATCGTTTAAAATGAGCGAATCACTCTCTGAGACAACTCGTTGTTCCCGAGTCATATTAAATAATTGTTTAAAACGTGCGAATCACTCTCTGATACAACTCGTTGTTCCCTAATCATATTAAAGAATTGTTTAAAACGTGCGAATCACTCTCTGAGACAACTCTTTGTTCCCCAGTAATATTAAAGAATCGTTAAAATGAGTGAATCGTTCATAAACGACACATTACACTCCTCACGTGCGGCGCTCTCGAGCGACGTCGTGTTTTGGTTAACAGGCTAGCTACCAAGCTAATTAGCTAATGGTAATTTAATTTAATTAGCTAATGCTAATAGAAATTACCTAATGGTAATTTTATTCATACCTAGCTGGATTGCTACCTGTGGATCACACACTGTTGGTGACTATAAACTTTAATACAAAAATGAAGTGTGTAATTGAAGGAAATGGTGTGAAAGGTAAGATATATTCTCTCTCTCTCTCTCTCTCTCTCTCTCTCTCTCGCTCATACAAGAGCATAGGAAGGAGCTTGTATGTTCTAAACTACTGTTTATTTTTCAGTTTTTGGAAAAGCAGTTCATGCTCTGTCACGGATTGGTGAGGAAATTTGGTTGGACCCACTGGAGAAAGGGGTAACATGCCCAACGTCTACCACATCTCGGCTCATGCAGTTATTGGCACCTTTCACGAAAATGAGCAAAAACAAATATATAAAGTAGAAAATGATTATCATTTATATATTATCCGATGAATGATAGTTTGAGATTAATATTAGAGGGACACTGTGTGAGGGTGCACGGTGGCTTAGTGGTTAGTACGTTCACCTCACACCTTTTGGGGTTCTATTCCCACCACAGCCCTGTGTGTGTGGAATTTACATGTTCTCCCAGTGCTGCGGTGGTTTCCTGCGGCTACTCCGCTTTCCTCCCCTAGTCCAAAGACATGCATGGTACGCTGATTGGCATGTCTGTAGTGTGTGTATGTGTATGTGATTGTGCCCTATGATGGAGTGTACCCTGCCTTGTGCCTAGGGCTGCACAATTATGGCCAAAATGATAATCCCAATTATTTTGATCAATATTGAGATCTTGATTATTTATCACGATTATTCATTGATTTTAGGGACAACATATTTTTATTGTACTTTCACATTTAAATAAACAGACCGCTGCTTTCAGCTCCATGTTGTGCTACATTCCTGCTAATGTACAAATCTTTGCATCAAATTAGACTGATCCTTAAAGTGCATCATCTCATTGAAGCAAAATATAAATAAAATTGTACCCAAAATATAGGATAAGTAAAAATGCCATCAACCAAATGAAAATATGCATCAAATATAACAATATGTAACTAAATGAAAACAATTCAGGCATATGCAGAAAAGGCAATAACAGTGTTTACAGGAGGAGAGATGCAAGACAATAGGAAATTACAAAAATTTAGGTGCACAGTTGAAGTTTAGTGTTTTTTTTTCTTTTTCTTTTTTTTTTTTTAGAGATGGTAACGTTAATATGCCACAATATAACACACAAGTAGGCATGAGAAAACTTGAGCTTGTCAATTATGACAGAATTTAGGAACATAGTGCGGGATCAATAAAAGATGGCGGTTGTGAGATCGGGAAGTTGAGAGAAGCAGATGATGTACAGTGTTACTCGTCATCATAATGGCTTCTCTGCAGTATTTACACACTTGTTTGGTTGACTGAGGAGATGAAAAGCAGTGTGTAAGTAACTGTTGCTTGGTGTAGATGTATTTTGGACTTCCTGTAGTTTTTATTCCGATTGTATTATACAACTCCGAACAGGTCACTCGCACCGGTGCGAATAAATATTTATTCACAGTCGCACAAAGTACTTTTCAGTTGCAAATGCGAGTGAAATGGTTGCACTGTAGAGCCCTGAGTTTATCTGCAAAATTTTTTCCTGTTCGGCGTGATGAGGTTTAATGTCCCCGACAACCTCTGTAGTGCCATTTAGCATCATGCTAGAGTCATGATTTCCCCTCGCGCAAGCGCTGGAGCTTGCAGGGAAACTGGCAGCTCGAGCGCTAAAATGCTAATACGTTTCTGGCTTTTGGCACTACAAAATGACGTCATCCCTGCGCCGCTCTATGTGATTGGCTGTAAGTGTAGGAAGCGCTTGATTTGAGTGGAGAAAACAGCAGAGTTTTCTATGAGCGGCAGACGAACTTTAAACATCAATATCGCAGTCGATCATGTTCATTTAATCGTGGGCAGTCAAAATCATAATCACGATCGATATTCGATTAATTGCGCAGCCCTACTTGTGCCCTATGCTCCCTGGGATAGACTCCAGCTTCCCTGTGACCCTGAAGGATAAGCGATATAGAAGATGGATGGACACTGTGTAGTTTTATTTTAACTCAGTAACTTTTCTCACATTGTTTTGCAAAACAAAACACCGGTTATTGGCACCTTAAAATTGAAAGTTTGGTGAAATCTCCCTTGGAAAGAATACCTGTACTCAGGGTTATTATAATTTTAAAAATATTGCTAGTTTGTGTTTTTATTTTGTTTTGTATTTTGGTCTTCAATTCCAGCTTTGTTTCAGTTAGCTTTAATCGTGCATAAATAGTTTTGATTTCATTTTTATCTTCATTACTAAAATCATTACTTTTAGTTTGTATTTCGTTTTTAATATCACGGTAAAATGTGTATTTGACAAAAGGTGGAATAAACGATCAGAAGATAAGATTATCTAATATCCAACAAGGTAAAATCACTCAGTGTTGAGTTTCACTGAATTTTGGTCGTTTATGATTCGGCAACATTGATGGATCCACTTCGTTCAACCTCTGATCTTAAGTCAGACCAGCAAACATTTAAAATACGAAAACGTAAATTTTATTCTCTGAAATTCGATTTCGTTTTCGTTCGTGTTACAGGTGGATGTTATATTTGCAGTCTAGTTTTCGTTCATTTGGAAACACATTTTTTTTTTTTTTTTTTTTTTTTAGTTAATGAAAATTTTTTTTTCACTTATAGTTTTAGTTTTCGTGATAGTTTTCATTAACGATAATAACCTTGCCTGTAATGTCCAACAAGGTTGGTGAACATTTGTAGACATAATTTGGGACCAAGCTTCTTTATATTGGTGTATATTTCTTAGGTTTCTGCATGTGGACTACTCTCTTCATCCTTCAGCTGGTAACATTTTAACCCTCTGGCATCGGAAACCAGGTTTTGTGTTAAAATATCCTGGAACTTGACAGAATTCATGACTCAATTAACCTTCATAAGGGTCCTTGGACAAGCAACTAAAAAGCATACTTATGGTGTGCATGATACCAAAAATTCAGTTTTGGTATCATGTGATCACAATGCATGACTTGTGTTAGGAAATTACAGGTGCTGTATCTGGTATGGTGCTCCACTGTCTCCACGTGGCCATTTCTGAACATTTACGGGCCCTAAATGGAAACTCGGTCAGTGCGTTTACATGGACAACAATAATCCAATATTAACCCGATTAAGACAATACTCTGATTAAGAAACTACCATGTAAACAGCAATTTTTAATTACCTTAATCTGATTAAGGTCATACTCGAAGTAAACTCAAATCGAATTAAGACATGTGGAGTATTCCTGTTTTAGTCGCATTATCGATGTGTATTACAGACATGTAAACAACTTAATCACATTATTAACGTCGTGTGGGAGTTATGTTGAGCTGTATGTTCTGGAGGGAACTTCGGACAGCGTAGCGCGGTGACGTAATGACGTGTGCTGTTAATTGAACTATGTTCTATAACATGTAAAACGGGAACATGAAAGGAGTATTCTAAAAGCAACTCATGTAAACACCTTAATCACAGTATTGTCTTATTCAGAATAAGGTCAATAATTAGATTACTGCTGTCCATGTAAACGTAGTCAGTGTCCCCCACCAACACCACTTATCATCCATTTCTCCTCTTCTGCTTTTTTTCTCTTTTCTTACCGAGACATATATGAATGCTTCTTGATTGCTGATCCTTTGTTATCTGATGCTAGTTATCTAATTTGGTTAGGTACTAAATTGCAGTTTCTATTCTTTCCACACCACAAGGGGGCCTCTTGCGACTGCCTGATACATAAACCTTTTTGCCAAATGATAGTAAAGTGTCTTTTTTTTTTTTTTTGCATATATCTTTAAAAACCACCTGTGGTTTGTGGACCTGTAGCAACCTTGTTATGGAGCCGATTTCATTCATGGTTGATTTTAAAATTTGACAACACCCAAGATTCATCTACTTGATTCATCCACTGTAAAGAATGCTCTGTGTCCACTTCCTGATAAATTATTTAGTTTTTATAGCCCTGACTGTACAGAATGGACCCTGTCCCATATAGCACCCTAAGCCTGTGGTTCTCCTCCAAGTCCTCGAGTGTCAAGGCGTGGCCCTATGGTGCCTGAGTGACCAAGGGCTTGAGGGTGTAAAAGTAAGCATTTGGGGCACACTTTATCACATTTTTGAATGTTGACTGTTCAGTCAGTGTTCAGCCTGAAGCTTTCATGATGGCTCGCAATTCACTGGCCTACAGTTATAAACAGTGTTTCTCAAACACTGGTGCATGAAGCTATGAATGAGAAATTTGGTTTAGTATTGGTTGGGATGACCAATGAAAACTAGTTTTTACACTGCAAGACAAATGAAGTTCATAATTTTGTCACTCCATTCATGGAAAAAATACCAGACAAATCATCCCAAATAATAACATAATTTAAATAAATAAATAACAAATTAAAATAACATGAGAAATCAGCTGTCTCCATGCAGTAGTTCGTATAAAATTTTGTGTAGGTAGGCTATAGACAAAGTAATTATATTAATTAGGTGTCATTCAATCATTTAATCAGTTATTTTATGGAGTTGGTGCTTAATGGTAAGTTAAATTAATAGGCAAAGATACATTAGGACCCTAACTTTATTTGAAATTCTGCTTCTCTTGTTTTAAACCACTGCATTTCCTGTCCATCTGCTTTGATTGATCCTCACTTATAATTGCAAGAGATTTTGGGAAGAAGACTACTGCCTTCTTTCATTGTGGGCTTGCAGTAGAGGTTTGCTGACCACCCTTCAGAAGTTTAAAATGAGAAATGTGACATCCTTTGGCCTTATGTCATTGTGACAGGAAATTAAAACAGCAATCTTTTTCAAGTTTCAGTTTGTTGCATTTATTTTAAATATTCTTTTTGCTGACTCTCATGGAGGGTGTCAATAAATTTAGAGTTGACTGTATCAGTGAAAGGCCTAGACAGTTGCCATTAGCTGTTCTGAGCCTAGCTGTTTATGTAGTTAGCCTAACTCCAAGAAGTGGAGACCCACTATCACTACCCACTGTTGGCATCCATAGAGATGGTTTTGTAACCTTTTCCAGCCTGGTGACCATCAACAAATCCCAGATGGAGAAATTAGGGAGAAATTATAGGACTTTTGTGAAAATCTGATGATATTTTAGATCATATTTATGCAGAAATATAGGAAATTCTAAAGGGTTCACATACTTTCAAGCACCACTGTGGTTCTAAACCTTATACTTTAATCTGAGTCTGATCAGAGTAGGACCACAATGCCAATACACCAAGACTTATGCTGGATGTCATCTTTTTATGTAGAATGGTCATAGTTTGAAAAAGATCAAATATAAAATGTTCATGCAAACCTAGCTAATATAATCCTGTTTCTCCTGTTTCACATTTCAAAGCTGGCTGTTAGGACAGTGAACAAGGCCCATTCAGCATATGCTTGTTTCCTCTTCTCTCCCATGTTCTTCCAGCATTATACCTCAACTTCAGACGAACTACAGGATAATAAGTCTGCAAAATGCAAAGTATCCATAAAGGTATAAAAAAAAATCAAACTGTGCACAATTTCTTCAGTATTTCTATAGAAGACAGATTTTACGTTTGTAAAAGATACATAACAAGGGTGGACAGATCATAAATTCATTAGCTAGCACACTGGGGAAATGAAAGATTCAGTGTGCTTGCCAAGTCCCATGGTATCTTTGCCCAGAAGTCCAATTAACTGTGTAAACAATTATGTGCATTGGTACAGATTATGGAAAATAATCTATATTATTTAGACTAATAATTCCCCCTTGCATTGCATTTTCCTTTCATTGCTGTGATTGCTTTTCTGTCTTAAACAGAATTGAACAGTGAAATGTAATGCAGTGGTGTGGATTGCTTTTAAAGGTAGATTACCTTCACTTATGGCACAAAGTAAGCATTTATTTATTAAAAAAGCTATTCCCTGCTGATTGTTTTTCATTAAAGCGATCATGTGAGGGCAGTGCAATGAAGGTTTTTCTTCAACATCCATCGTCCCGAAGTCAATGGGTTTTTTGGTTAAATGCCTGAAATGAGGTCTGTGGTGAACACAATCTCAAGATATGTTCATGTTTTATACTCTGACATAAAATACATCAGTAATACCCCACTTGTGATTTTGTTATGCTTTTACGTGTCTTGAAAAAGACGGTTGCTAACAAGTGGCTTAATGGTACTACCACAACAGGAAAACTCGCCTACTACAGCCTCGTTGTTTTTATACTCGCGCTCTTGCAAACTATTCCAACTCAAACTTTCCAACTTATAGATTTATCAATTTATAGCATTTTCCAATTATAATGTTTTTAAAAAATAAAGTTTGAAAGAGTTGTCGGAAGTGTAGCGGTGGTGACGTTGAAGTCATGCGATCGTGGTATAGTTCGTTTATAGCCTAACATTAGCTTTTACTTCTGACGATTGTATTTAGGCTTCAAAATTCATAAAAGTTCTGTTCATTTGTGAAGATTGTCTTAATGAAAAAAAATGTAAGAATCATAAACTTTTGTTGGACACAGAGCTTATTTTCTGCAATAATCCAAAAGCCAATGGAAAAATCCTATTGGCTGTTTGTCGAGGTTACCAGGGTGATGCTAACTTCCAGAGTGGCCTACAAAAATACCTCATCCCTGCAGGACTGACGACTTCCACATTAGTGAGAAAGGGACACCCCTCTTTCGTAATCCAGAGATAAAGTCCATCTCTACAGCGGGCAGTTATTACATTTAAGATGGCAAAAATGCCAATGTACATGTAACACCGGTCCCATTCACAAGGTGTGAGATTTTCATGCGATAAAATTACAGCTTTTGATTATATCACAATGTACACTACTGTAGTAATGGTTTGGAAGTGAAATTTGACGTGGTGAACACAGATGAGCGGATTGATACATACAGCGAAACATCCCAGTGTGATTATATGAAATATAGGCATATAATATGTAGTTAATTAAGAAAAGGGACACCGCCATCTTGCTCTCACAGTTACGTCTTCCCAACTCGTAAATACAAACTTCGCAGGAGGACTTGAATGCACCATAATTCATGTTATTCCACTGTAGACATTGATTTTCCCTCTGGCATGTAACCTTCTTGAATAGATTTCTTTTGCAACATTCACTAGAGAGTACAGTTTTTTCCTTTCTTTCTCAGGTTGTTGAATATGTGAAGTTAAAAAAAGACCATTATATTAACATCCTGCTGAAGCTGATTGTCTGCCAGGCAACTATGAACAAGAAACTAATATTCCATAATCTGCTTGGCTGCCCCTGAATAAAACTGCTACAACTTTTCTACAGATTTCTACTCATTGGTCAGCTGTTAGTAGGCTGTATTTTAATGTTTAATCCAAGACAGTAAAATGATAATAGGCTCCTTTTACGTTCAGTACCAATAAGAGCATTCAGAGTATGGATCCTATTTGTACTGGCAATTGTAACTTGTTGATAAATGGTATGTGTGTTCTGTAGTCGGTGCTGCCCCTCTTCCGCAGCGTCGCCACATTAGAGCGCAGTGTGTACAGATGTGAGATAACTATCAACATCTTCGACAGCAGGGTGGTATTCAAGTTTAAGTGCAGAAATGGTAAGTTGGTTTTACAGCAATGCCTTCTGCTGAAATTTAGAGCTGTATCTGTAGCACTAGGGGGCGCTGTACACTAGCATATAAGCACCGACAGTCATCTCTCTCTTTCTCTCTCTCTCTCTCTCTCTCACCATGATCATAATGGTTATCAGTCTGATACATTATGTTCACATATAACAGCTATGATTACATGAAGGTTGGACTTTTTCATGCTTTATCATATACGAATACATTATTTTATGTTTAAAAATTGTAGGAATAACCAAGACACATAACTTGGGGTACCAAGAATGTGAAGCTCTGCAAGCAGTTTTTCCAGTTCACCTGTGTCCCAACATTTTAAAGGCACATCCAAAGTAGGTCTATACCTGCTATGTATAAGATAATAACCTACAAATCATTCTTACTTGTCATTCAACGAATCTTTGTTAATTATCATATAATGTCACAGATATTTATGAAGTATTAATAAAGATACTGTCAGGTCCAGAATGCTTGTAAATGTATTCTAAGAGATTTAAAACCTCTTATCAAAAATGTGTGTTTTTAACATACCCTTGTGTGTTGCAATTGCTGGCACCTCTGCATTTAATACTTTGTGTATTGTGTATAATACAAAATTGTGTATTTTGTTTATGAGTATCAAAGCAATTCTAACATCTAGCCAACGTCAGGCGCTTAGGTTTGTGGCTAGATGAAAGAGACTTTTTTTCTGGAATGCCTTCCAAATTGTTATGGTATGGAGCTGATGCGCAATTGTGCACAAGGAGACTTGTTGACCTCACTATTCTCCTATCTTATGTAAATCTTCAACCATGTCTCTCTAACCATCACTGGTGGGGGTGGGAACTGTTCCAAGCAGGTCAATTACACCATTCTCAGTTGTGTTAAACTGTTGTTTATTACCCTAACAGTGAATATGGGCATTTTCAGGCATGTAGCTATTTTTCTATAGCCATTTGTCTCATTTCCTTTGTGTAGTCTCGAATCTTCCCCATGTTGATGAATGACTAAAAGGATAGCCATTCATCAATAATAGGAATTATTATAGATTCATTAGGAATAATAAAAGTATAATATACACTCTCCAGACACTTTATTAGGAACACTATACTAGTACTGGGTAGGTCTCTCTTTGCTTTCAATACAACCTCAGTTCTTTGTGGCACGGAGTCCCACAAGATGTTGGAAAAATTCCTTTGCGATTCTGGTCCTGCAGATTTTTCAGGTGCACTTATATGCTGCAAGTCTCCTGTTCTACCACATCCAAAATGTGTTCTGTTGGATTCAGGCTATGGCATACAATCAGTGATTCATTGGTATTAACAGGTCCAAAGTGTCCCAAGAAAACATTCCCCGCACCATTACACCACCTCCACCAGCCTGGATTGTTGGGACCATGGATTCATGCTGTTCGTGCTAAATTCTGACCCTATCCTCTGTGTGCCTCGGCAGAAATCAAGATTCATCAGACCAGGCTACATTTTTCCAGTCTTGAACTGTCCTGTGCTTGAGAGCCTGTGCCCACTGCAGCCTCAGCTTACTGTTCTTGACTGACAGAAGTGGAACACACCAAGGTGCACAGTATGTGCAAGATTTTCTGCATTGCACTACTGTCACATGATTGGCTGATTAGATAATTGCATGACTGGTATTCAGTTGTTCCTAATAAAGTCTAAAGTGAGTGTAAATGGATGCAAACCACACACATCTTTTAGTTACATTTTGTTCATAAGTATTTCTGGGGGTGCAAATAATTGTGACACATTGTTTTGTTAAATTCTTAATATGTCTTCTTAATATATACTGTATATACTTAAATTACAAGTTAGATCTCATATTTTCAGTGTGAGATTAAGCCAGTTTTTGAATATCGAGGAATCTTTAGATGTGTCATCTCAATTAATGTTTCATTTGAGCATGAAGGATTTTGGTATTTTCTCAGACTTCTCAGTGACATTGTGATGCACTTCCCTGTCTCACAAGAGGAAATCACACTATCCATATCACCCATTAGAGTGATACTGAAGAATTACTTTGAAGAGGACAATGGTCAGGAGTTTATTTCAGTGGTTTTCAGATTATATGATCTGCTGCAGTAAAAATAGAATGCAACAAAAGACTTTTCATATCTCCTTTTTTTAATGGTTTGCTTACAGATCGCATCATGTATACAGAGATGTTTCTACATCCTGAGGAGTTTGACTACTTCCATCTCAGAGTGGACTCAGATATAACCTTCTGTCTCAAAGAACTGAGGGTAGGAACCAATAAATGTTTTAGACAGTCACTTAAAAAAACAACATAATTATAATATAACTTATATTGTGGAAATTGCTTCTTTATGTATTCTGATGTTATAAGTATGTTGATGTTTAATGCTGCAAATAGGTATGTTTGATGCTGTAAATAGCAACAATTGCTATAACAATTGCAGCAACATTGATTTTTATAAGCTGTTCAAAATACCCACTGCATTTGGCCCAAGGTTGCAAAAAGCAAACTGCAAGCAAGTCACAGCTCTGAAGTGAGCTTAGCTTGCTAGTGAACTCAACACAAAAATGTTTTTGTGACTGAAGCTGAATCAAATATGCATCATGTGACAAGTTCTTTCTACTGTGGTATTTAAGAGAGAGTACACCATTGAGAATGGCTTCTGTTACTGTAATGTATTCTTTCATGGTGCGTGTAATACTGTCTCTCAGTTGAAAGTCATAGTGTGGTGTGTTAGTACTGATGTTTGAATTTGGTCATATTGTGCATGTGTTGTAAGAAAGGTCTGAGGCCCTGGAATAGCTTGTTCATATTCATTTTTACTGTGACTTATTTCTGTCTAGTGCCCAGTTGCTTGGACTTTAGCATTCAGTTATTTAGGTAATTATAGGTACATGGAAGACCTACAGATTATAACTCACAATCATGTTCTTTTCCCCCTCATAGGATACACATACTAAAATGATTTAGGACTACATGTTTGTGCTACATGTTTTTACTTGGAGATGCTAGTACAAGTCTTAATTGTGATTATGGTTTTCATTTAGTTTTATATGGAAACAGAAATGTTTTAGACCTACATTTCTTAGTCTAATACTCTTGTCCTGAGCTTACTCATATAACCCCTGACTCGTATTTTAGTAGCTTGGAGTAAGCTGTGGGATCCCCCTCTAGTGGTAGCACTTATTACATGTGTCTGGACTGGCTGTCCTGGATGGTATCTCTATAGACTGCTGTGTGTATGTCAGCAGCTGATACAGAAAGACAGAAGTCTGGACTCAGCTGCATTGCTGGGCCACTAAACCTAGTGAGTTACAGAGTTGGATAGCATACAGTGTCCATGACTGATTCCAAGTAAGAAATACACTTGCATAGACCTAAGTGAGAAGAGAGGGGTCATACAAACCTGTATCATGTCAGTATGTTCTAAATGGTTATACAATTGCAATCAAAATTATTCAACCCTCATTGTAAACCAGATTTATTGTCAAATTTACAGACTTTCAGTTGTTTGCAATGAACAAATCAAACAAAAGCAATTGAAATAGTTCAACACAATGAATGCTTCAAGTGGTTTCCCCAAATTCAACTGAAAATGCAACTTATAATGACTTCTCCAGTCTCAAAATTATTCAACCCCTGAATAAAATCCCTCACAACAGCACAAATATAAAAAACAGGTGTTGTCTCAAGCATACCTGATGCAACTAATCAAGGGCTTCATTAGTTGCACACTAGGTGTGCTTGAGCTGGAACACATGAAATATCTGAACTGGCCAGGGGCAGAAAATTATTGAAATACCTGGACGGGGCAGAAAAAGGAAGCGATCAATGGCTGCAACCTGATTTCTGAGAAGGCAGGTTGTGAAAAACCCTCGAGTGACTGCAAAAGACCTACAGCAAGACTTGGGAACAGGCACTGAGGTTTCAGTGAGCACAGTAAGGCACGTACTAAACACAGAATATTTCAATGCCAGAACTCCAAGACGTACACCACTACTGACCCAAAAGCACAAGAGAATTCAGCGAAAAATCATATAAATAAGTCACAGATGTTTTGGGATTCTGTTCTGTGGAGCGCTAAAACAAAACGGAACTTTTTGGCATGATGGATCAGCGGTATGTCTAGAGGAAGAAGAATGAATAAAGATCACTCTGTCCACCGTCATGTATGGTGGAGGCTCAGTGATGATCTGGGGCTGCTTTGCATCCTCTGGCACTGGAAACCTGCAGTGTGTGGCAGGCAAGATGGATTCATTGAAGTATCAGGAAATCCTAGGAGAAAATGTCATGCTGTCTGTGAGGAAGTTGAAGCTTGGGCGTCATTGGACTTTCCAACAGGACAATGATCCCAAGCATACCTCAAATTCCACCAAGGCTTGATTGCAGAAGAAGTCCTGGAAGATTCTACAAGGTCATCACAGTCACCTGACTTGAACCCCATAGAAAATCTCTGGTGGGATTTGAAGAAGGCGGTTACAGCACGCAAACCCAAGAATATTACTGAACTGGAGGCCATTGTTCATGAGGAATGGGCTAAGATTCCTCAGGTACGTTGCCAGAAGCTGGTGTCCTGCTATGCATGTCGTTTGCAGCAGGTCATAACAGTAAAAGGGTTCTCTACTAAGTACTAAAGATGCTTGCCATGAAGGGGTTGAATAATTTTGAGACTGGAGAAGTCATTAGAAGTTGCATTTTCAGTTCAGTTCGGGGAAACCATTTGAAGCATTTGTTGTGTTGAACTATTTCAATTGCTTTTGTTTGATTTGTTCATTGCAAACAGCTGAAAGTCTGCACATTTTGACAATAAACCTGATTTGCAATGGGGGTTGAATAATTTTAATTGCAACTGTATATTGTAGATTGCGGATGTGATGAATGGTAACGTACTTTCATGATGTCCTAGACTTTTATTACAAAGGAGGCTGCTATAAACAAGAATATATTTAAAATGGCATGCACTTGTTTTTAGGGCTTGCTGACATTTGCTGAGTCTCATGGCCTACAAGTGTCTGTTCACTTTGGTTCATCTGGAAAGTAAGGTTGCATTTGTTTCAGTACAAAAAACAAACAAACTGGTAGACAGTGATGTGCTGAATACTCTTTTTTTTTTTTTTTTTTTTTTAAGTCCTGTGTCGTTCAGTTTGGAGGATATGTTGCTGGAGGCTGTAGTAGTATTGGCTACACTAGTGGATCCAACCAGTGAGAATCCTTCCCAGGTGTCTGTTGCCCAGGAAGCTCCAGCACACAGGTGACACAGTCATCCACTTTGAATGTCAGATACATCTAGAGATGATAAATGGACTCTTGTCTTCTGAAAAGTACAGGGTTGCTGAGGTGACCTGATGGTTATATTTAATAAGGTATGGCTATATGAAATAAGATATTGAGGCTACAAACTAAGTATTATGTTGTGGCCACCAGCTGTGTAATCTGAATCCATGACTGAATATCTTGTGGGAATGTCATACTTAATATGTGGTCTCCAGTTAATCATTTGGGCGGGTGAAATAAGTATTTACCGCGTCAACATTTTTTTCAGTAAATATATTTCCAGTAGAGGTGCACCGATACTATATTTATCAGCCGATACGAAAACTGATTATTCAGAGTGATATCGGCCGTTTCACTGCTGCTACTTCCAGTGTAAAATTTTAGCAGTGTAGAGCTTACAGAGCTTACAAAGCTTACAAACTGCAGTTTTGTCATCATTCCACACAAGAGACATCATCTTTACAAAATCGATGTGTTTTCCCGCCCTCTTTCTATTGACAGGATACAATCGGCCCTGATCATCGGATGTTTCGGAAAAAATCCAAAATAAATCAAAATAATTTAGCATTTTAGCATCTTCAAAGTAGACACCCTTTTTGCGTAGAATTTCCAGAAATGTATTCTTGGCATTTTCTCAACCGATTTCTTGAGGAATCCCCCGAGATGCTTTTTAAACAGTATTAAACGAATTCCCACTGATGCAGGACACTTATTGGCTGCTTTTTGGAATATTTCACTCCAAGATATATATATATAAAAATATTTGTAAATAAAATATTAGTTTTCTAAAGAAAGAAATGAATATGATGGCACAGTTATATTTTTTGTCTACAACACCCGATTTTAAACATTTATTGATATACCTTCAGATCAAAAGGTTTTTAAGATCATAAGACATATTTCAGTCAAGTATCTCCAAACTTTTGACTGGTTGTGTGTGTGTGTGTGTGTGTGTGTGTGTGTGTGTATGTGTATGTATATATATATATATATATATATATATACACACATACATACATACACACACACACACACACACACAATACACTGCAAAATTTTAGGCACATGCAAAGAAATGCTGGAGAGAAAAGATGCTTTCAAAGATGCCTTCTTGCATGAGGCACCAGGTGGGGTACACCCTAGACGGGTTGCCAGTCCATTGCAGGGCACATTCATACAGCCATTCATACACTATGGACACTTTAGACATGCCGATCAGTCTACCATGCATGTCTTTGGACTGGGGGAGGAAACAGGAGTACCCGGAGGAAACCCCAAAGCATGGGGAGAACATGCAACCTCCGCACACACAGGGCAGCAGCGGGAATCAAACCCCCGACCCTGGCGGTATGAGGCTAACGTGCTCACCACGTGCTAACTAAGGGATAATCCATGGCTAAGTGCGTTACATGATTTTAATGGTTGCCTCCATGGAGTGGTCACTTGCCAGCATTGACAAGTTAAATCTGTCATTGATGTTTGCAGCTCAATATTTGACTGAAAAGATAAAAATAACGGTTAATTTTCGTTAGTTATTTTATATATTATTTGTTAGATCTAGAATTCCACCCACTCTAAATCAAGAGCAAGCGAATGAGGGAGAGAGAGAGATTGTGCATGTGTGAATTACCTGCGTCTGTGCCACATCACTACTGATAATGAACCTGTATGTTACTATGGTTACAGTTGTTTATAGGCAGTGCATGAACTTAGACTGGTGATTAAACTGACCAGAACTACCTGTGATCTACACGGTTTTAAATCACAATTTCGAGTATTTGGATGGACCATGGTATATATATATGTGTTTGT
The DNA here is from genome assembly GCF_023375685.1 of Ictalurus furcatus. NCBI lineage: Eukaryota > Metazoa > Chordata > Actinopteri > Siluriformes > Ictaluridae > Ictalurus > Ictalurus furcatus. Next base: position 16,292,698 of record NC_071259.1, on the reverse strand, counting down.
GTGTGTGTGTGTGTGTGTATGTATGTGTGTAAGTATGTATATATATATATATATAACACACAGACACACACACACACACACGGTCGGTCCATAAGTAGTTTGGACAATGACTCAGTTTTGGTAATTTTGCCTCTGTACATCATCACAATGGATTTGAAATGAAGCAAACTAGATGTGACAGAAGTACACTTTCAGTTTTAATTGAAGGGGTTTAACAAAAATATTGCATCAACCATTTAGGAATTAGGAACTCCCATTTATTACAGAGTCCCTACATTTTCATGGGCTCAAAAGTAATCAAACAAACTGACATCATTATAAATATAAGGATTATTTTTAATACCGTCACTGTTCAAATACTTATGGACCTGACTGTATATCATTTTGTACTCGCTAATGAAGGCCAACTTCTGTTTCTGGTTTTATCATCCATTTCAGGCAGTGAGGGAAATGTCAGGGACTTTTGCAGTACAAATCTTTATGAAAACTTGAACAGCAGCAGACAGAAACAATGAAAAACATTTTTTTTTTTTTTTTTTTTTTTTACAGAAAAAGCAGAAATTCATGAAATGGTTATTGCATGAAATGATCATTACATAAAGGAATAAAACACAAAATGGCTCGTTTATTGTAAATGAAATGCTGGAAGATAAGTTTGCAAACATTGCAAACACATTATGCGCATTAAGATGCTAAGGCTTTACATATAAGCAGCTGTGTTGCTAGGCAGATGCTTAAAGCTTAGAACTGGTTCAGATACTATTTCATTACGTTTCAACCCTGAAATGCCTGGTTATGGCTAAAATACGTCATGGTATGTTAAGGTACCATGCTTCTAATGGTAAATAGTAATCAACATAATTACTAATTACTATCAACCTAACCTAAGTAAGTTACTTACTTACATATTAAATAATGACATTGTATCCTTAGATATCTGGAAAAAAATCCAAGGTATGCCATTTATGAATTCCTGTAGTGATCACAATGTTAAAATCCTAGTAATAAAAGAAGTGGAAAATGTTCTAGGGGATGAATCATTTGTAAATTATGCATCACAAGTTCTGTTGCACTTTTGTTTTCCATTTAACAAGCGACAGCTAAATATAGGAAAAAACAGAATTTTGAAACACCACTTAACAATGACCCCCATCATCACCTAGTGTCTGTCGTTCCACTCTCAGAGTGACCCAATGGCCTCAACATATGCAGTACAGGCAGCACAGGGTACAGAACAATAACTGACTCAGTGACAACCTTCTTAGCTCAAAGCACACTATTTCAGTACTTCATCACAGTGAAAGCTTTTTAAACAATGCTTAGAAAACTTTACAGACTGTACAAGGTCCCAGAAAATATTTTTCCAACATAACTCTTTCTGAGTGTAATGTAGAGTAATTATGTGTTTAAATATTTTCAATACAATAATAAAACAAAATAATGAAAATGGAAAAATAAAATCCTCTTTCATTCTTATTTACAGTGTAGTGGGCATTTCTGTACACGAGGGTCCAGTAGAGGCAGAGGCAATTAATATAATTCCCCACTGTCCAGTTCATTCAACTGGGGAACAGGTGGCCTCCAGCCAGGGAAGTCCATTCTTCAGACCAGCTGGCCATGTGAGAAAGCTTATGCAACTAGTTGGGGAAGGAGAGGACTTTTCAAAATCCAAAGCTTATTTGAATGGAAAGAGCTCTGGATCTGCTTTGACCACAGCAGTAACACCAGCCACTTTCAAGGTTAGAAACATGTAGGTTATCTGCCAGAATTCTTTATGACCCATTGTAGGAATGTCATCATTTCATTTAATTGCATCACTTTGCTCTAATGTTTGAATTATCACATAAGATCTGATTTAACACAAAGACTGCCATAAAAGGAAATGTGCATGCCTAATCAATTTATCCTAATAAGTTTTCCTCTCATATACCAGATCTGTTCTCTGCTTTTTGGGGCTGTAGCAAATGATCAGGACAGCATCAAATCAGAACTACCCAGTTTGGTGTATGCCAGTGACACTGAGGATGATGCTAGAGACAGTGGTAACAAAGAGGAAGTGTGAGTCAGATAACATACACCAAAGGATGGGCCAGAGGAGACTACATTTATATGTTTTTGAAAATGTTTTAAGTGCAGTGATATACGACTTGTAATAGTTCTGGCACTAATGGTTTAGTACTTATCCTTTATTAGAATTTCATTTTACTTATATGCCTATATGTATACATAAGCTATATATTATCTTGGAAGGAAGTGTTATAAATGGCTAACTGGTGAATAGACATAAAGTGATCTCTGTGCCCCACACAGATGTGATGAACTATTACCAAGTTTCACATTTTGTCAAAAGACTGCAGAATCTAAAGACAGTTCACTGGATGAGTTTGTAACAGTATAGTTAAGACAGCACTCCATATGTATTCACATTAGCATACACACACACATAAATATTAACATTAATATATTATCTTTAGAAAAGCTTGTATGATTAGAAAGTAATGCTATATTGAGCTTATAAAATTGCTTTAATTTAAAATGATTAATAATGTACAATGAAGTAGATGTAAATGCATAGCACAACAGTAAACTTCGCCTTGGGGAATACAATACAACAGTGTATTTCAAGCTTGTCTTGGAAAGACAAACCATCATACAGCTAGAAAAATAGACCTTTATTAGATCATATGGCACACATGCTTAAAGCATTCATAGATGCTCAAAGAATATTTAAAATTATGATTTCAAAAAAGCTGACAGATTACACTTATAAGAAAAAAATGTTACATTCATATACAATGGTTTGTTTCCTAATGCATACACAGATATACAGCAAGTTTGTTTTTACCTTTTACATACAGTATATTACTCAAGTCCACATGCGCGCACACACCTCTTCAAAGTGGTTAACAGAGCATGAAAGGTTTTTTCCCCCTCATCATAAGATTGCAATCTCTTGCACTGTTATTACATAACAACCCACATTGTGTGGAGAAACTCTAGTCTAATACAATATTAAATATTTAAATTATTGTTATTCTTTTTAAAAAAGTAAACATAAAAACTTAGCAGACTGAAATTGTCTCCTTAGTACAACTTCCCTTTACCCAGGTTCCTCAATTGTGGTGTTATAAATCTCTGTAGATAGGGGAAATTAACACTTTTTAAGCAAAATGTAACTTTATTTACTAAACGTCCTCTACATGATTGACATTTCTTTGTAAAACACACACAGTTGTCTCGCCCACTCAAGATGAATTTGTGTTAACACAGCTGGTGTTATGCAGGTCCATCCCAACCTTGTGACAGCTTCCCAGACCAGCAGTGAGAACGATTTTAATACATTCTTCTTTTGTCAAAGGCATTCATATATTTGTGTGCATGTGTGTTAATTTCCCCTACGTATGGAGACTTTTGGGATACCCTGTAGATCAATACAGAACCAGACTACAACCAGATTAACTAGGTATATACTTGAGATTATAAAAATGGCTTTTTAAGTTGATACTCCAAGGCCAAACTGACTATTTTCATTCATTAGATTCATCGCGAGTCGCTGTTCTGTGGGTCTGCCATTGGCATCATGACATATTACAGTCCTACCCTATCTCTAGACTCCAGTCAGATACACCTCTCCTGGTATAATGATGCAATTTTCATTATCATCTCCACACATCTCCCTGCTGGAACAACTTTAATTCTTTCAGTAGTTAATTTCAGGTTGCATATTCCTACATGACATGTTAATGTCATTGCTACTCATTTTTATGTTACGTCTTGTCAAAAAGGTGTACTGCCTGCTCTGTTTATTATCCATAATGAGAGCACTGTAAGATGCAATGGTTTGGTCTCGCACATCATAAAACAATTCTAATCATTTTATTACTTATAATTTTACGTCGTTTAAGTGGTTTACGTGAATCTGTATAAGCCAGAGTGAAACAAGATGTGCTAAAATCCAATGAAGAGAATCAGGGTTTGGTCCTTGGCAAAGAAATGAAAACTTTTTGCCTATCCTGCCAGCAGGAAGGAATGACCACTCTAATGAAAAAGAGAAGTGGAGCACTGCAGTCACATCAGTCTGTGTACTCAGCAACGATAGACAGTAGGACAGTGATGTCATCTGGCTTTCCTCCTATAGAGAAATGGTGATTAATAGAAGCAAAGCTGCATTAGCAAACACTGCATAAAAATACTTGCATGTGCAGAGGGCAACAGTGATAATGGAGTAAAGCACTTTCTAAATACAGAGCTGCGTTGATCCCCCTAACCCCTGCAGAATTTAATTTATATAACTGGGGTATAGCTGGATAGTTAGAGCTACATAATTAGCTAATCTAACAAACTCTGTTCCGTGTAATAATTCAGTTGACATTGGTATAGCTACTTTGACTTCCATTACCAGTTGGCTAACTTACATAGTCCAACATGTGTTTCACCCTTTTGTTAGAAGTACAAAACTAAGTTCTAAGTTATATGGCAATATATACTCATCACAGATAAGTCAAAAAGAGGCATAGTTTAGTTGCTATGTCACACAGTGTGTTTTAGTATTGCAATGTTGTTGAATGTGGGTTGACAATGTTATACTATCAGCCCACACAAGCATCCACCATTCCAAGTTTCACTCTGCTGACGTCGAGCAATATCCATCAACAGTTGCCAAACCAACCACTACAAAATGCTGATTGAATGCCAACAGCAAACTAAGTCAACCAACTGAAAATATCGCTGTGTAGTGTGTGTTTGCAGGTTTCTGTTGTGAGCTATACACATTATTTTCAATAAATTACACTTTCAAAATGTGGAGATAAAATCATGTATTTCAAAAAGTGTGATATCCCCAACATAAATTGCACCTAGGTCAGGGGAAGAGATTACAAATGTTACAATTAAAAACCTCTTCTGTCCCTTTTTCATGTATTTCAGGAGGTTTTGAATTCAGGAATTTTGTATAAAAGTACTTACCTCTTACATTCAGTCCATTGTCACAAGCAAAATGTGCAAAAGGTGACATGTAATTGGGGTCATATGCCAAAACATGGGCCTGTTCTGCAATACTCTTAGCTGTCTGCTGGATGCACTCATAATTGGTGTCCTAAAACAGAGTATGCCATATTACCACTCTTTCTAACCACTTGGAAAGATATCAGTTCTGCAAAATTGTGATCATCATATGTCCATGGCAGTACCTTGAGCTTTTTGAGTTCTTGTAAGATCATATAGTCTGGCATGTTGTCAAAGAGCCCATCTGTGGCTGTGAGGATAATGTCGCCTAGCTGGACATCGAAGGATGTACTGTCTGCAGCTTCAGGACTGAGAAAGAAATACAGTTGTGTGAACATTATAAGTCTTCTGAAGATAACTGATGCCAGTCATTAGACAACATTTGCTACATGATTCACAGAGTTGTCTTCGGAGCTTTCCTGAACTATTAACATGAAAACATCTACTATTGTTTTTTCATGTATACAATAACCAATAGAATTTCTATTAAGTTATAGTAATAATTTAGTATATTTGCACTTGTTAAATGAATTAGATTCGGATTAAATAACCATACAACAAAAAAGATCTTGGATTAGAATGCTGCATTTATTGCAATACCACCTGGAGCATCTCATGAACATTATAGTATCAACATTACAGTGAGGGGAAAAAAGTATTTGATCCCCTGCTGATTTTGTACGTTTGCCCACTGACAAAGAAATGATCATTCTATAATTTTAATGGTAGATTTATTTGAACAGTGAGAGACAGAATAACAACAAGAAAATCCAGAAAAACGCATGTCAAAAATGTTATAAATTGATTTGCATTTTAATGAGGGAAATATGTATTTGACCCCTCTGCAAAACATGACTTAGTACTTGGTGGCAAAACCCTTGTTGGCAATCACAGAGGTCAGACGTTTCTTGTAGTTGGCCACCAGGTTTGCACACATCTCAGGAGGGATTTTGTCCCACTCCTCTTTGCAGATCTTCTCCAAGTCATTAAGGTTTCGAGGCTGACGTTTGGCAACTCGAACCTTCAGCTCCCTCCACAGATTTTCTATGGGATTAAGGTCTGGAGACTGGCTAGGCCACTCCAGGACCTTAATGTGCTTCTTCTTGAGCCACTCCTTTGTTGCCTTGGCCGTGTGTTTTGGGTCATTGTCATGCTGGAATACCCATCCACGACCCATTTTCAATGCCCTGGCTGAGGGAAGGAGGTTCTCACCCAAGATTTGACGGTACATGGCCCCGTTCATCGTCCCTTTGATGCGGTGAAGTTGTCCTGTCCCCTTAGCAGAAAAACACCCCCAAAGCACCTCCATGTTTGACAGTGGGGATGGTGTTCTTGGGGTCATAGGCAGCATTCCTCCTCTTCCAAACATGGCAAGTTGAGTTGATGCCAAAGAGCTCCATTTTGGTCTCATCTGACCACAACACTTTCACCCAGTTGTCCTCTGAATCATTCAGATGTTCATTGGCAAACTTCAGACGGGCATGTATATGTGCTTTCTTGAGCAGGTAGACCTTGCGGGCGCTGCAGGATTTCAGTCCTTCACGGCGTAGTGTGTTACCAATTGTTTTCTTGGTGACTATGGTCCCAGCTGCCTTGAGATCATTGACAAGATCCTCCCGTGTAGTTCTGGGCTGATTCCTCACTGTTCTCATGATCATTGCAACTCCACGAGGTGAGATCTTGCATGGAGCCCCAGGCCGAGGGAGATTGACAGTTCTTTTGTGTTTCTTCCATTTGTGAATAATCGCACCAACTGTTGTCACCTTCTCACCAAGCTGCTTGGCAATGGTCTTGTAGCCCATTCCAGACTTGTGTAGGTCTACAATCTTGTCCCTGACATCCTTGGAGAGCTCATTGGTCTTGGCCATGGTGGAGAGTTTGGAATCTGATTGATTGATTGCTTCTGTGGACAGGTGTCTTTTATACAGGTAACAAGCTGAGATTAGGAGCACTCCCTTTAAGAGTGTGCTCCTAATCTCAGCTTGTTACCTGTATAAAAGACACCTGGGAGCCAGAAATCTTTCTGATTGAGAGGGGGTCAAATACTTATTTCCCTCATTAAAATGCAAATCAATTTATAACATTTTTGGCATGCGTTTTTCTGGATTTTCTTATTATTTCTTATTAATTTCTTGTTATTCTGTTTCTCACTGTTCAAATAAATCTACCATTAAAATTATAGACTGATCATTTCTGTCAGTGGGCAAACCTACAAAATCAGCACGGGATCAAATACTTTTTTCCCTCACTGTACATCCTTATGAGAATATGTTTTCATGCCTGGCAAAGGTTTTTTGTTCAAGAATGCAGCCAGATGAACTTGGCATCCTAACCTCCTTTAAGAATATTGAAAGCTTGTCCCAGGCTTGTATTTTTTTTCTATATTACACTGAATGACGACACATTTAGATCTGTGCTGAAGTGTCAAGTTCAACTCCTGGAAGGTCATTAACTCAGTGTTCTGACTGTGGCCAATTCTGGCCCATGCTGTCCACAGAAATAAAGGTGCCCAGTCTTAAGTTTCTGTCTTCATTTAAAAATCCATACTATGTGAGCAGATTAAAGTATGGCAGATTACTTTAAAGAACATCTGGTCACTCCATCACAACTATCTACAGATAAATAGCAGGCCACATGAAGATTAGCTTTGATGTCAATGCCACCATCTTGACAAGCTTCTCCATGTTATTTATGTCTTTAAAATAAATAAATAAATAAATAAATAAATAAAAATAATAAAAAAAGTAATATGATGCCAGCACACACTTTTGGTTTTATGTCCATTAATAGGAGAGCTCAGTCTTCTCCGTTCACGCAGGCATCATTGTTAAAGCAAATTCTCCAGTTTTCTAATTTACATGTAGATTTGAGACCACATTTAAATGCCCAAAATAATAAAATAAAAAAACATGTCAGTGGTTCACCGAGTACACATTGGAAAATGGTATTTTAATAAAGAAACAGGATTTGTTGATGTGCATCATTTGACTTCAGACAACTCTCCCATTGGCAGCTAGCCAGCTATCCAATTCCATTACAATTCCCTTGGTCAGCATGGCCTTTTACTCACTGCTACAGCAAGGCAACAGCATGGCAATCTTTCCTACCTTTGTAATGTCATATGATGAAGTATTTTTGAAAGCAAGGAAAAACTTTGCTGCAAGTATCATGATTACTTGAAAACCGAATATAGTATAGAGATAAAACTGACTTCATATGCTAACCTACACTATATGGCCAAAAGTTTGTGGACACCTGACCATCAAACCATATGCAAGTCTTCCCCAAACTGCTGCCACAAAGTTGGACACACACTATAGTAAAGAATGTCTTTGTATGCTGTAGTATTACAATTTCCCTTCACTGGAAATAAGGGGCCCAAACCTTCTGCAGCATGAAAATGCCCCTGTACACAAAGCAAGCTCCTTAACGACATGGTTTATCAAGGCTGGAGTGGAGCATGTGTGCGTTATGGTCAGGTGTCCACAAACATTTGGCCATATAGTGTACCTGGAGTGAAAAGTGAGAGCTGAGCTTAAGATGTATCCTAAGCAGTGGTATTGTTTATTATTTAGCAACTTTCCACAGCAGAGACATTAATCCAGTGAAGATAATGACCAAACTCTCAGCATGAAATGTTCATTCTTCTACCAGCAAGGATTACATATCATTCAAACCCCAGCAGGGAAGGAGACATCTGTTCTTTCCATAACCTTGAGATTTCTAGTTATATGATGCTCTTTCTCTGTAAGAAAAAAAAAAAAAAAAAGATTCTTTACCTGTCACTAAGAACAGAGCCCTCTGCCTCTGGGGGAGCAATTGAAAGCTGGAAGGGCGTGTTGAAATAGTGTTGCTGCTCATCAGACCTGTGCACTACCTCCCCTCCTCGAACAACCAGGAAGCCAGAATCTCCCAAGTTTGCAGTGTGAAGCTGGTGACTTTGTCTGTCCAGCATCACTATACAGGCTGTACTGCTTCCTGAAATGACATAATAGAACAATAGAACATAGATTATAATAATAGAAAAATACATTTTTGAAATGCAGCCTGCTTTTGTTTTACAGAAAGAAAAAAAAACTAAGAATAAAATAACTTGGAAAAGTGTATGCGTGTGTATATAACATGCTAATGAATATGGTAAAATCAGCCATAACCTGAATCAAAGCAATGTATCTGAGTCAAATGGTATTTGGGTAATGGTTAGATCTCGCTGGGTCTTTTACCTCACATGCTGGTACATGCAGAAGACTTCAGAATAAAGCCTGCATACAGACTCCTTCAGCAAAGTCGTGATTTAGAAGTCACGACTGTACACAAAGTTTAAAAACATTCCTATGTGTATCAGTTCAATTGATAATTAATTTTTTAAATAGCTCCCCCTGTGCGGAGACACAAAATGTCAATCTTCAGAGTGTACTACACTACTTTCTTATTTTATATTTAATGTCAAATATTTATCAATTTATCAATGTCAATATTTTGTTTATATCTACAAATTGCAATCTAGAACAACTTCAAAAGTTCCTTCTGATGTGACAAATGGCAAATTAATTGTAATTAGGCAGATTCATCAGTAAACATAATGCTTACACTCACCTAATAGAGGTACTTTGTTCTGAAGGAGTTCATAATAACTTTTAGTGAGGATTCCCACAGGGTTGCTAGGCACAAAGTGGCCTTCCTTGACCAATCTCTCACATGTCCTCATGAGCGTTCCGGAGAACAGAGAGGGATCTACTCCATAATCCCGCCAGCCTCCCACTCCATCAGCCACACCTACGACACAAAAAAGGGGGCATCAGAAGACAAATCAGATATTGATTGAGAAGCAAAGAAAACTTATGACATTTGGTTGTGTTCTGCACTACAGAAGAAACGATCACTCTTGGAACACAAACAGGATACTTGCTTTGGAGTGACAAAGAATAAAAATTTCTGGGGCGTTCATCAAGTAAGTGCTGTAGATATTCTTAATATCACTGTTAATTGCTGGAACCATGCAGGCCTTGGCAAACCCTAAAAGTACCTGCTGGATGTTTTGTTTTTGTGTCATTCAGAGTCTATTGTGCACAAACAACCAAGGAGACCAACAGTTTCTGTCCGTCTGGTTCTATTAACCATGTCAAAGTGACTTCAATGACAGTTTTTTATCCAGTATGATGTAAACATTAACAGAAGCTCTTGACCTGGATGTGCATCGTTTTATGCACTGCGCTGCCTCCTCAAGATTGTCTGACTGGATAATGAGCAGAAGCACAGGTGTTCCTATTAAAGTGACCAGTGAAGATGACATCCAAAATTGTCTGCATTACCAATACAGGCGCTGTTGGTCCAGTTCTACGCAGCCAACAGTCGGTCATCACCACCTCAATAACAGTCTGGTTTGGCTTTGCAACCTGTAATATGCTGACTAGACTGGAACATATTGTCCAGTAGGCTGAAAAGCTCATAGGAAGAAACAGTCCCTCACTAGGACATGTTCACCTCCAGATCTGGGAAGCAAGCAGGGGAAACAATCATTGCCCCGAACACCCAGCTCATGACATATTTAACCTCTTTCCCCTTCAGAAGGCACTTCAGCTCAGTGTGGATCAAATCCAGCAGATACAGGAACACCTGCTTTCTGTACACTTACTGTATAAACACTTCATTTCATCATATGCAATATTCTACCCTGTAAAATAATCTATTTTAATACAAAATACTGTTGTTCGTGTATTTATTATCTTATTGTAATGTTTATAAGCACGTTGAGGGCTCAACAGCCGAGTTTAATACCTTATATACACACACTAGTACACTTGGCCAATAAAGCATCACAGTGATTCTATCAAAACATAAACTAACGATAGCTAGCTAGGATTAGTGCTACTTTACCAAGTCACAAATAATACTATTATGAATGCTAATTATTATTACGAACTTGTGCGTAAATAAAAGGATACCCTTTTGAAATAGACAAACCTAGCTAGCTCACACTACTAAGCCAGGTCCGAGGTGCTATCTGGGTTGTGTTGGCCGGCCAGCCGGTGCCTGCTGATTGTAATATAGCGTTAAACGGAGTTAACGTTCATGCTACTTACCTAAAACATCCGCGGATCTGTGGCGCGCAATAAACCAGGCGTCATCACCGTAACACATGCATTTCTTTAAGATACCCTTTCGGAAATCTTTCCCATATCCAAAGCTAGCCGATATGAGGCTGTAATCGCGGCTATCTGTTTGGGAAAGGCCGCCGATGACAGCCCGGGCCAGCAGTCTACCGCAGGAGAGCACGGACAACATCCCCCGAGCTCCAGCCCAAACCAAGCTCTAATGTCCGGGGCTTAACCCGCTTAAAGACCGTTTTACTGACTCTTCAGGACAGGAAAGAGAGGACAAGAAGAACGACTATAATCAAACTTCACATACACACCGCTGCTCTGGAAGTTTCTCTCTCTCTCTCTCTCTCTCTCTCTCTCTCCGGTGATGAAATGAACACTCTTTACATTCATCTGTCCTCTACATTTTGCCCCAAATGTGTCTTTAATTCTCTAATCATTTCCAAATATCACAGATTCCGTTCCGCTGTTCAGCTTCATCACACAGCTCCCCTGTGTGCTCTGTAACGGATTAACTAGTTACATAACACCACGGATAGCCAGCTAGCTAACTACAGGGCAACTAGTTAGAGTCTCGTGACTGGGGTGACGTCACGCTTACGCTATGTCGAATAGCTTTTCCATTCCTTTCATGGACGGCGCTTATAACCACATTCCGCTTCACACCAGGCGCAAGCTGTAATTAAAAAGTTTTAATGTATCTGGCATTACGTGTTTAAATGCTCATTAACTTGGCTCAATACACGTTGTAGTACACATTGTGACGCTCCGCATCCTATTCATTTGAATGAAGAGCTTTACCCGACAGTGTTGCCAGCAATTTTCAGGTGAAAGTAGCTAATTAATGTAACGTATACTCAGAAATCCACTAGAAGTCGACGTGATATGATGTCATAGACTAAGATCATTTGCATATCAGAACGTGTTACACAAAGAAGGACACTTAGAACAGTGGTTTTCAAAGTAGGGGCCGCGACCCCCTTGGGGGCCGCCAGGGGGCACCCGGGGGCCTCAACAATTTGGTTTAAAAAAAATAAACACATGATTTATATATATATATATATATATATATATATATATATATATATATATATATATATATATGCATTACTATAACATGTTATTTGTAACAATACATATTAAAATCACATTTCCTGTACCTAACTTTCTAATTGCTAAACAGACAAAACATCAACGTAATTATTAATAAAAAAAAAGGTGGATATATTCAGAAGTCTGTATTTTTAATGTGTTTTAAAGACATCTTGCAAAATGGGAGTCTCGGTCGAATGTTAATTCCATTTGGGGGGCCTTGCCCTGGAAAAGTTTGGGAACCCCTGACTTAGAATATAATATATTAAAATAAAATAGATTGTTATATAATAGATTAGAATGGAGTTTTATCCGAATGGAAAATAGTGCATTATAACTTATTTCCTATAGAAAGAATGTCTTTTGTCTATGAAATCACAATATAATTGTTTAGACATTTATAACATGCTATAATTTCCAACAAGAATGCCAACAATAAAAATGTTTCAGATGGAATAACTCCATTTCATTATCAAAACGGTGGTTTAAAACAGAGAACAAAGGAGAGCATGTGTGAGACAAACAATGGTATCAGTGATTGGTGGTTGGAAACAATAGGGATCAGTGATTGGTCGTTGTGAACAGTGGTGATCAGTGATTGGTGGTTGGAAACAATAGGGATCAGTGATTGGTCGTTGGGAACAATGGTGATCAGTGATTGGTGGTTGGAAACAATAGGGATCAGGGATTGGTCATTGGGAACAATGGTGATCAGTGATTGGTGGTTGGAAACAATAGGGATCAGTGATTGGTTGTTGGGAACAATGGTGGTCAGTGATTGGTGTTTGGGATCATACACTGATCAGCCATAACATCACCTGCCTAATATTGTGTAGATCCTCTGCCACGAAATCAGCTCTGACCCATTGAGGCATGGACTCCATAAGACCTCTGAAGGTGTGCTGTCATATCTGGCACCAAGACATTAGATCTTTTAAGTCCTGTAAGTTTCGAGGTGGAGCCTCAATGGATCAGAATTGTTTGTCCAGCACATCCCACAGATGCTCGAGTAGATTGAAATCTGGGGAATTTGGAGGCTAAGTCAACACCTTGAACTCTTTTGTCATGTTCCTCAAGCTATTCCTGAACAATTCTTGCAGGGCGCATTATCCTGCTGAAAGAGGCCACGGCCATTAACCCTTGTGCATCCTTATGGATATTTTTGATTTTTGTTTTTTTAATCATTTTGTATGTGTTAATGCAAACAACATACATTTTGCAAAAGGTGTGTATTTTTATTGGAATTTTAATATTTCACCCTCATTTGCTTTCATAAATCTATTTTAAACTAAGTACACAAAATAGTTACACTCAGGACCTTAAGGTCAAAAATGTCCCCATTGAAATCCATTCAAATCCATTCAAACAGTAATATTTAATCCCGTTGACGTTTAAGTATAAAATCATGCATTCTGTATTAATAGGCTTTTATTTTGTTGACAAGGTTTCAAAACATTGATTTTTATTTATTTATTTATTTATTTATTTATTTGTACAAATGTTCTAAAATGTGTACTCTCAGAAAAATGTTTTCAGGTTTAGCCTTTGGGGAAAATACAGGTGCATCTCAAAAAATTACAATATCATGGAAAAGTTTTTTTTCTGTAATTTAATTCAAAAAGTGGAACTTTCATATATTCTAGATTCATTACACATAAAGTGAAATATTTCCAGCCTTTTTTTGTTTTATTCTTGATGAATACGGCTTACAGCTCATGGAAATCAAAAATCCAGTATCTCAAAATATTAGAATAAAGAATTTATAATACAGAAATCTCGCTGTGTCGCATTCCTAGTGTCAAGCCACTCCTTAACCAGAAACAATATCAGAAGCGTCTTACCTGGGCTAAGGAGATAAAGAATTGGACCGTTGCTCAGTGGTCCAAAGTCCTTATTTCATATGAAAGTAAATTTTGCATTTAATTTGGAAATCAAGGTCCCAGAGTCTGGAGGAAGAGTGGAGAGGAACAGAATCCAAGTTGCTTGAAGTCCAGTGTGAAGTTTCCACAGTCAGTGATAATTTGGGGTGCCATGTCATCTGCTGGTGTTGATCCACTGTGTTTTCTCAAGTTGAGAGTCAATGCAACATCTACCAGGAGATTTTAGGGTACTTCATGCTTCCATCTGCTGACAAGCTTTATGGAGATGCTGATTTCCTTTTCCAGCAGGACTTGGCACCTGCCCACAGTGCCAAAACTACTAGTAACTGGTTTGCTGACCATGGTATTACTGTGCTAGATTGGCCAGCCAACTTGCCTGACCTGAAGCCCATAGAGAATCTATGAGAGACTCCAGACCCAACAATACAGACGAAATGAAGGCCGCAATCAAAGCAACCTGGGTTTCCATAACACCTCAGCAGTGCCGCAGGCTGATTGCCTCCATGCCACGCCGCATTGATGCAGTAATACGTGCAAAAGGAGCCCCGACCAAGTATTGAGTGCATAAATTAATATACTTTTCAGAAGGTCAAAATTTCTGTATTATAAATTCTTTATTCTAATATTTTGAGATACTGGATTTTTGATTTCCATGAGCTGTAAGCCATAATCATCAAGATTAAAACAAAAAAGGCTTGAAATATTTCACTTTATGTGTAAAGAATCTAGAATATATAAAAGTTTCACTTTTTGAATTAAATTATGGGAAAAAACCATCGTTTTCCGCAATATTCTAATTTTTTGACATGCACCTGTACATGCTTTTCTTTTTTATGATTCTGCTGTATTATAGAGCACTGCAGACCAACTGAATAAATGATGCAGCTATAATTGTGTGGGTGTGTTTGTATGGATGTCAGAGTTGTGGTTTGTATGTGTGTACTGAAAATTGTGTGTGTGTGTGTGTGTGTGTGTGTGTGTGAACAGTTTGAAAGAAAGAAATGATATTGTACTGGAAATCACAAATCCCAACCCATGTATATAAGTCAAAGAAGGTTACTGAGCTTTGAAGATTTTTGCATTATGTAAACAAACCAGTGTTTAAAGGGTTAAAATTCTGAAAATGAATGAATGTTTGGTAATTATGATCACAACTGATGCTGGTAAAAAAATCGACATCAGTGAAAGTGGAAAAAATATTAATATATAATATTTTTGACAGTTTTTGGACATGGACATTTTTGTCCTTTATAGACCTGAGTGGTAAGTTTTTTTTTATTTTTTATCTGACACTGCATAAAACATGAATGTAGCTAAATTAATGTTGCTGTTAATCAGTGACATATCAAAGATGGTAATAAACAAAGGAAAAAAATCTGCTTAGCATTTAGTATATGGAAAATAATTACTATTTTTCTTTTTTCACTAAAAAGTCTGATTAGAACTGATACTGGTAAAAAAAAATACATCAGTTAAAGTGGAAAAAAAATATGAATATATAATATTTTATGGCAGTTTTTGGAACTGGACATTTTTGTCCTCTATGGACCTATGTGTAACTTTTTTTAATTGACGCACAAGGGTTAAGGAATACTATTGCCATGAAGGGGTGTACTTGGTCTGCAATGATGTTTAGGTAGGTGGTACATGTCAAAGTAACATCCACATGAATGCCAGGACCCAAGGTTTCCCAGCAGAACATCGCCCAGAGCATCACACTTCCTCCGCTGGCTTGCCTTCTTCCCATAGTGCATCCTGTTGACATCTTTTCCCCAAGTAAGTTACCCACACGCATCTGGCTGTCCACACGATGTAAAAGAAAATGTGATTCATTAGACTAGGCCATGCAACATAAATTGTCTTCGCCCCTCCCTCTCAACTCACAGCACTTCCACTCTCGTACATGCTCTGGTCACATCCAGATCCTTTAGCAGTGCTGCTCCACAACTCTGGAACTCTTTACTGCCAGATATCCATAATTGTGATTGTCTTTCCACTTTCAGGTCCCTCCTCAAAACCTACCTTTTTAAATTAGCTTACTACGAATAACTCTTATTTATGAAGGTATTTATGTCTATGATAATGCAATTTTTTAATTTGTGATTTTAGATTATTATTTATCTCTTATGTTCTTTTATTGTAAACTTGATTATGTCTGTAAGGTGTCCTTGAGAGTCTTGAGAGGCACCTATAAAAATGTATTATTATTATTATTATTATTATTATTATTATTATTATTATATTGCTCCATGGTCCAGCTCTGATGCTCACATGCCCACTGTAGGCACTTTTGGCAGTGGACAGGGGTCAGCATGGGCACTCTGACTGGTCTGCAGCTACGCAGCTCCATATGCAACAAGCTGCAATACACTGTGTGTTCTGACACCTTTCTGTCACAGCCAGCATGAACGTTTTCAGCAGTTTATGTTGCAGTAGCTCTTCTATGGGATCCGACCAGCCGAACCAGTCTTTGTTCCCCATGCGCATCAGTGAGCCTTGGGTACCCGTGACCATGTTACCACCTGTTGCCCTTCCTTGGACCACTTTTGGTTGGTACTAATCACTGCATCACAGGAACACCCCACAAGACCTGTCGTTTTGGAAATGCTCTGACCCAGTCGTCTAGCAATCACAATTTGGCACTTGTCAAAATCACTCAGATCCTAATGCTTGCCCATTTTTCCTGCTTCCAACACAACAACTTTGAGAACTTGCTGTTCACTTGCTGCCTAATATATATCACCCCTTGACAGGTGCCATCGTAACAATGTAATCAATGTTTTTCATGTCACCTGTCAGTGGTTTTAATATCATGGCTGATCAGTGTAGGTTTGTACAAGCACAAATTAGACTTTACACATTAGCAATGAATAATTTTTCAACTTTCTCATATAACCAGAGAGCCATTTCAATTGCAGGACAGTCACTAATGTCTGATTAAAATGTCACTAGATTTGTCCTTAGGCTCATTCTTGAAATGAAGTTGTTGGAAATTAAAGGAGTTGACAGCACTGCTGCCATATAAACATGGTATGAAAACTGTCTCATCTTGCAGTAGCAAAAAATACAGTATTAAGACTAAAAAGTTAAAATTCTCCAAAATAAATATAGATTACTACACTTTTTTTAAAATGCTATTTATGAATTTTGCCGATATCTTGTTTGCTTCTGAATGTTTGCTTTTGAGGGAATGACTGTTTATAGCTACTATAATGTAAGTGAGAACAGGAACTAATGACATTAAATGTAACTATAAACCGATATATAAACTGCCAAGTATGACATTCCATTAAAATAAAAAAATTTAATCAGTAGCAAATAGCTGTGATTTTGGCACATACTCTGTAAGGTGAAAGAAATTGGCACAGTGGTAGTCTTTAGCCAGTCTAGTGAGGTAGCAGTGTCAGCTGTCTCTGTGGTTGAATACTGGAAAACAGGCAATAATGAGGAACAATTGGGTTTTGCTTAAAATTTTGTTATTCTGCCAATATAAACATATTTTACCAAAATTATGTTTGTTTTTAGACTACTATTTAAACTTGGCGTGGTGTCTGCCTGCAAAGATCATGTTTTGTAAGGAGCCTATTTAGTGCAGTGTTAAATGTAGTCAGACTGTCTAAAGATTTCTAAATACTAGCTAGGATAAGTAGCAATATTAAGTGTGATTTTGTAATGATTTTAATCAAGTTTTTGGATTAAAAATGCTTAAATAGCCAAAAAAAAAAAAAAAGACATTAATACAAAGAAATTTAATTTCAATTTGAAGCTGAGAAAAGAGTAGAAATTTATCAGAGACATTGCACAAGCATTGGGCATAACCAGTACAACAATTTGGAATGAACAAGACAGAAACCACTGGTGTACTAACGACCAGACACTGAACAGGTCGGCCAAGGAATACAACAGCAATTGATGACAGAAACATTTTAAGAGCTGTAAAGAAAACCCCCAAAACAACAGTCAGTGACATCACCAACAGCATACACTGAACAGGGGTGAAGGTATCACAATCCACTGAAGGTATTACAATCCACTGAAGTGGAGAAAGTGTGGAGAAAGAAAGAAAGGATCTGCTCATGATCCAAAACTTATGAGTTAATCGGTCAAGCATGATGGAGATAGTGTCATGGTTGGATTTGCATGGCTGCTTCTGAAATGGGCTCACTAACCTTTATTGATGTAACTCATGATGGTAGCACCAGAGTGAATTCAGAAGTCTACAGAAACATTTGGTCTACAGACAGAGAAATGCATCCAATCTAATTTGGAGGGACTTCATCATGCAGCTAGACTATGACTCAAAACACACTGCCAACACAACAAAGGACTTCATCGGGGGGAAAAAGTGGAAGGTTTTAGACTGGCCAAGACAATCACCAGACCTTAACCCCACTGAGCATGCATTTCACCTCCTGAATAGGAGACTGAAGGGAGAAACCCCTCAAAACAAGCAAAAGAAAAGAAGCTGCAGTACAACCCTGGAAAAGCAACACAAAAGAAGAATGCAACAGTTTGGTGATGTCAGTGGGTCGCTGCCTTGATGCCATTATTGCAAGCAAGGGATATGTAACTAAATATTAAGTGTTATTTACTTTAAGGCTATCTCTATCTCCATCACCTAAAAAATGGGTGGTCTGCCACCAAAGGTGCCATATTGTAAGTTGTTTAACACATCTAGATGTAAATATCAGGAAATGAAAGCTGAAATTCTGATCTATTGTCAAAATCAAAAGAATTGGCCTTGCTGTTTTGGGAGAGGACTGTATATAGTAGAAGATTTTTTTTTCTAAGGCCCCTACACACAAAAATTACTCATCTAACAAGTTAACAACAGTTAAATGAGCGACTGAGGGCCAGAACTCTAGCTGATGTATAAAGATGATCTCTTCTTCTAAAACCGAGGCACCCATGACAAGAGTTACAAAGGTTAGAAGGCAAAAAACCAAAAAAACAAAATAAAACCATCAAGTAAATAAACAAACAAACAAAACCAACAGATAATCAAAATTTGCAAACCAAAAGTTTTGGGAAAAAGTGTTGCTGGCTCCTCAGTATGACAAAAATATTGGCTGTGTGGGGCCTGCCTCTGATCAGGCTCTGAGGTCCACCTGTGCATTGTTCAAGTTCAAGTTGCTTTATTGTCATTTCAACCATATACAGCTGGTAGAGTGCACAGTGAAACGAAACAACGTTCCTCCAGGACCATGGTGCTACAGAAAATAACACACTAACCACATGAGACACAGAACTAAATAAGATCTACATATTCTACACAAAGTGCACGTGCAAACGTTCTAACAACACAGGACAGTACAATACTACTAAAACAGGACAATAGGCACAGTAAGTGACGGTGTAGTGCCGACCAGTACGCACTTTTAGTGTGGAAGTGTCTGATATAATAGGTAGTGCAAAAGATAGATTATTCACCTGATTGCTGATGGTGAGGTGTAACTATTCTTCCTCTGTGTAATCAGCTGCATCCAGCACTGTGGAGAGCAACTAATGAACTACAATGACTACAATGATCACCACAGTGGCCTCAGAACTTCCCATAGCTCAGGTTTTCAGATGTATGTCGAAATGTGATACACTACCATTTTTTTTTCATGATGTGTTCTGAATAATATCTAAATAGTTGTATTATTTTTGTGTGTGTGTGTGTGTATATATATATATATATATATATATATATATATATATATATATATATATATATATATGTAGTGTGTGTGTGTGTGTGTGTGTGTGTATGTACGTGTATATATATATATATATATATATATATATATATATATATATATATATATATATATATATATATATATATATATATATATATGCATTTGTCTATGTTTTGGTGCCATCTGGTGATCATAGAAGTACATGCCATTTAAATGAAATTGCTATTGCTAGATAATGTTATAATGTAAGTCACAGTGTAATTATTGTTAAATAAAAAAAGAAAATTTAAATTAATTTGCCATTAATTTGTCAGCTGAAATTGGTCAAATTATTATTATTATTATTATTATTATTATTATTATTATTATTATCCCTTCAAAAGACTTAATGAGCAGTGCTTTGAATGAGTGTCCATGCTATCATATATTCTAGTAGGCAAGTTGTATGCTAATACATAATTCATCTTAGATATTCCTAAATGGATAAGCAGGTTTCGGTGCCACTCTCAAGTCCTTATACCCGGACATCCTGGAAGGTCATTATCCATTGTGCAAGCAACAAGCTGTTGTATAAGATGAAACTCAGGTCTTATATTTACTACCTAAAGAAAATGCATTTGTACTGATGACATTTAATGTTTTTTTTTTTGTTTGTTTGTTTTTTTTTTTTTTCTGTTTGGGACTATAGGCACATTTTTATAAAGATTATCTAAAGTACACAATCCAGTTGAAACTTCATTGACTATTCTAAATGTGACTTATCAAAGGCAACATGAACACCTTCAACACCTTAATGCCTGTGAAAGAGAAGGAAGCACACTGGGCACATAATTATCTCATGAATGGAATCATTATTAACCAGCTGATATGGTTGGTACAGTTGTTCTGAGAAAGGGCTTTTGAAAGGCACAGCATTCTAATACCAGAATCCACTATAACTAATCCTTAATTTAGAAAGTGCAAAAAACACAACAAACCTCCTGTATACTATAACAATCCTATTGTATTTTTGTTTCAGTGCTACACAAATACAGTTTCCATTTTTGAACCTAATGACTAAATAATTTCCTCCACAAATGTAAGGAGATTACTTCAATATTTTACATTGCTGCACTTTTAAAGGAACCACAGCTAAATTCTTACAAATGAGACAAAAACACAATATTATATTATTATAATTTTGCACCTTTATATTTTTGCACAATGTTGCATTTTTTTTTTTGTCTCTTTGCAGTTTTAATTTTTTGTATTACTAGTAAAACTTGAAACTTGTTAGGAGTGAAATTTAAGGTCTGCCAACTAATAACTATGGTCCTGTTGCATGCAGCTGTTAAAAATGGGGTACATGTATAATATTTTAAATAAATCAGTCAATACATAAATTGTTTAAATAAGTAAAGAAATGGGCATAATTTAAATCAGAGGGACAATTAGCATGGAAAAAAACCCAAACCAACATTACAACAGCAACGTAGCAATTTTTTTGTCAGTTCAATCATGGCTTCTATCACTCAGCATAATTCACAAATGACCATTTGGCCCTCACTCAAAGACATGAATGTGTCCTCTTCTCTCTGTTCCTGTGTCTTACAAGCAACAATATTGATTAAAAAAAAAGTCATGATGACATTCTGTGTGTCAGAATTAATCTTTAGCTACTGATGGACACACGACTGGTAACATAGACTGTCAGACACTCAGGAATAATTACTTCATCATTTGGACATATGAATTTAAAGAAATTCTAGATCAAATCTCACATTTTCCTGTTTCACATTCAGCCAGCCTGCGCCATCAGTGTCTAGAGGTTTGAGCAACTGTTCAGAGACACTTTCTGTGTATCATACTACAGGACCCATTGGGGTTTAGATAACACATCAAGTGCTGCAGAGGTTGACATGGCTCCCAAATCATTTTTGTTAATTAATACATCTCTGTGGATGATACCAATGTGAAGTCTTGTGGCAGCTGGAAAAAGCAGTGGAAGTAAAGTACAGGAGGTAAAGTAAAACTCACTGGCAAATTTTTTCTCTTCCTATATGTGTAGCTAATGCTAATTATATTTATTTTGCTGCTTCTCCAATTTTGCTGTCACTCACTTTCTTTTATAGCCGTTTGTGTTTTTGCATTTAGGTGCTGTGTGTAGGTGAGTGGAGGAAAAAAGAAATTGGGGACGAGTGTGTGTGTGTGTGTGTGTGTCCGTCGCTGCCATTTTGGATTAGTTTCACATTTATCCTGTGTGTGTGTGTGTGTGTGTGTGTGTGTGTGTTAGCTCAGAGCATAAGTAATCTCACTACTCTAATGCCAGTTGACAGACTCTGCATTCACCAATTATTCACCAGTGTTACTAAATATGAAATGTCACATGCAAAGCTCTCACTGCAGTTAATATAGAGGGTTTTGTGTTCTAATATACTGTATGTTAGACCAATAATGGCTTTCGTCTATATCATTTCTTTTTCTTTTTTAGGTGTCTACATAAAAGAACAAAAAAGCAAAAACAAATTAGTGACCTTAATACGGTGTTAATGTTGAACATATTTTGGTCTCTTTTAGGTGAAAAGAATTAGTGTGCTGTGATAGTACATAGTGACGAAGTGTTCCTGTTTCCAGCTCGTATTTCCCGGTGGATCAGCTGAAGGATTATACTGAGTGTTGGGTGTTGACAGGTCCCTGTTTAAGAACTGCTTGATTGGTAAACCATTAAAGAAGGGGATTATTTTCAGCTACTTGCACTGCTGCAGAAGAGTGAGAAAAACAGCAGCGAGCGCATTTCTGCTCCTAAATCTGTACAACATGGATGGCTAGCAGCTAACATCGTAACAGCAGCACTGAGGCAGTAAATATAAAGTGCTTATGTGTAGTCTTTTACAATATAATGTACAAATGTAGTCACTATAATAAATGAATAACATCTCACTTGCCAGACTAATGCAAGATTTTTGAATTATTCCTCCAAAAGGGCCAAACCTGTGCCAGTGGTGATACATGGCAGTCTGTGCATCTTTCACTCAGATCATCCATTACTAGTGCAGCACTTAATGGATTAGTAAGTATGTCCTCAAGATGACAAGACAAATTGGTCTTTTGGGATGAAGGTAGATGTGTGCGTTTTGGTCTGAATCCTGTGACGTATCCAGACACCATAATGAACCTTTTATGCAGGACCAGGATAGTTCAGGTGGTTGTGCATCATACTTTTAATCTGGTCTAGAATTCCAACTTCAGGTCAAGAAATGACTGTTTTTATACACAATTAGATAAATCTTATTATTTATTTAATTCAATTAAATTCAGTTTTATTTGTATAGCGCTTATTTGTATGGACATTGTCTCAAAGCAGCTTTACAGAAACATATAAACAAAGGATACAGATTTTAAGTGTGTGACTTTATCCCTATTGTGCAAGCCAGTGGCAACGGTGGCAAGGAAAAACTCCCTAAGGTGATATGAGGAAGAAACCTTGACAGGAACCAGACTCAGAAGGAAACCCATCCTCATCTGCGTAACAACAGATAGTGTGAAAGTAAAGGAAAGTTCATTATGGTTTTTATATGAAGTCTGTTTTGTTGAACAAGTCCACTGTTCACTAAAGGAGACTTGAGTGCAAAATTGTATGTGTTAATTGCAGTCCTAAGGCCATAGCAGAAACCATAGTCCCAGCAACCAAAGCGAGAATGTCCATGTGGAATTGAGGTCCAAAACCATTTCCATGGTACTTCAAGCGGCACCATCCTCAGCCGTCTCCAGGCTGCACTGCTTGGGGTCATCCTCAGTGGCAGAATCTAGCCTCCAGTTGATAAGAGCTCCATTCTGAGGTAGGGCATCAGGAATGATCAGGCAGGTCCGGAGAGCAGAAAGAGTCAGGATCACTGGCATCTCCATAAAATCATGTGTGGCTCGACAGAAGGAGAGAGGGAGAGGGAGGTAAAGAGAGGGAGAGACTGTTAGGTATGCTTACTATCCCATAATGCATAAGACTTTGTATTTTGAGTATTTCTAAAATCCCTTTGCATATAAAATCCCTTTGCTCCATAGATGTCTTCATTAACATCACAGTTTACCTGTGCTACAACCAACCAACCAACCAACTAAATAAACCTCCAAGAAGGAATTCAATTAAAATGTTTGAGCATTTTTTTTTTACTTTCATTTTTCATAAATGATGGCAAGAGCTAAAAGCTTACTAAAAGGTTAAAAGTTTGCTTAATATAAAATACACTCATTATCACTGAGGATTTCAGAATATGTGTTTCGGAGACAATAATATGTGAAATACGAGCTTATTATAAAAAGTCATTATCTGTATCCTTCTCCTTTGCTTAAAATGTCATGATGCATATCCATGTAAATGGTAGTGGAATATAATTCTTTACATGTTCTAGGAATCCATACAGAATGCGGATTATTGAGGCTTAAACACATAATAGAGGACGATTAAATTATAGGATGATTTGTCTCAGTTTACTAAACCCCAAACATTTATATAGGATTGATTCCAGGTGATTTTGTATGCCAGGTAATGTCGCAGTACGCAGATCTGGCCCTACAGTGGATATAAAAAGTCTACACACCCCTGTTAGAATGGCAGGTTTTTGTGATGTAAAAAAAATTAAACCAAGATAAATCATGTCAGAACCTTTTCTACTTTTATTGTGAAATTTTAATCTGTTAATTAAAGTGAAAAACAATAAGAATCATTTTAGGGTGAAAATTTTAAATAAAAAAATATACACTAACCTGGTTGCGTAAGTGTGTACACCCCTAAACTAATACTTAGTTGAAGCACCTTTAGATTTCATCACAGCATTCAATCTTTTTTGGTAAGAGTCAATCAGTTTGGCACGTCTTGACAATATTTTGCCATTCTTCCTTGCAAAAGCATACTAACTATCTGGCTGGGCTTCACTTGTACACAACCCTCTTCAGGTCACCCCACAGATTTTTGATTAGATTTAGGTCTGGGCAATTCCAAAACCTTGAACTTGTTCTGGTGAAGCCATTCCTTAGTTGATCTGAAGGTTTGATTTGGGTCGTTGTCATACTGAAAAGTGAAATTCCTCTTCATCTTAAGTGTTTTAGCAGAAGCCTTAAGGGTTTGTGCCAAAATTGACTGGTATTTGGTATTCATTATTGCCTCCACCCTGATTAAAGCCCTAGTTCCAGCTGAAAAAAAAAACAGCCCCAAAGTATGATGCTGCCATCACCATGCTTCCCCGTAGGGATGGTGTTCTTTTAGTGATGCGCTGTGGGTTTTTTTTGTGGCGTTGTTTGTGCCAAACATGTCTTTTGGTGTTATGGCCAAAAAGTTTTTGATTAAAAAACTTAAAAAGGCTTCTGTCTTGCAGCCCTACCCAATAGCCAGAAATATGAAGAATTTTGGAGATTGTTCTCACATGTGGGGAGCAACCAGTACTTGCCAGAAATTGCTGCAATTATTTTTAATGTTTCTTTCGGTCTCTTGGCAGCTTCCCTGACCAGTTTTCTCCTGATCATCTCATCAACTTTAGAGGGACGTCCGGTTTTTAGTAGTGTCACTGTCGTGTCATATTTTCTCCACTTGTTTATTGTCTTTACAGTGATCCATGGTATATCCAATGCCTTGGAAATTTTTTTGTGACCCTCTCCTTATTTAACTTAGTTAAAAAAATTTACAGCAAAAAAACTTGCTATTTTAACAGGGGTGTGTAGACTTTTTATATCCACTGTAGGTAAACTACAATTGTCATCCTAGAACATGATAGTTGTGTTCCGTTTGAAAGGCAACCTTACAGTCTGGCTTGTTACATTTGTTTGTCAAGGTGCTCAGCTTATTGACGTTGAACAATAAGGCACTGCTATTCGTGAGTATGTCTAATTTTTTTTTTTTGTCTATGGTGACTGTGTGCTACAGTTTTACCATAATAAAAAATAGGCAAGTATTATAAGAATGACAAAATATTGATCCACTGTGATGTGCTCCCCAATCCCTTCCCCTCCCCCACTCTGCCATATAAGCAGAATTTGTGTTGATTTGTACTCTATAAAGTATTGTCTTAGTTGATTTGGTTTCTGAGATATATAAACTTATATATCAATGTTAGTTAATGGCTGGGACTGACAATAAATGGAATATGTAATATCTCAAACAGGTAAAAAGTAACAGAACAAATCAGCACAAGTTATACTAGTTTGGTTAGATTTTGGTCTGGTTTTCAGCTGAATGTGGTTTAAAGCCCTGCAACAACATGTACCCTATTAGAGTTGTAATCTTTTTATTTTTTTAATGATTTTAATTAATATTATCATTTTTTACATTGGAACGAAATTATATGGAACTATGCAACTATTTTTAACCTTAATTTAGATGGGTAGGTAAAGAATGTACAACAAATATCCACACAATCTATTTGTTTTTTTGTCAATACAGAATGGTTAGAATACTGTGGTTTGTTTAGTGTTTTAGTAATCTTGCAATAATCTTTCAGAATTGTGTCATCTGATTTTTCCTAAGATTCTCTCAGGTACTCCCAGTTGCTGCATGAATTTAATGCAAAACCTTCAAATGGTGAAATGCCTTGCTCCTCACTTACCCCAAATTACATAATTACACTCTTACAACTCCAGTTTTCCTTAAGATGTCTGGCAATGCTGTCTGTAAGAAAAACAGACAGGCTACTATATTATTTTAGAATCTGGCCCCTCAGGGTAAAAAGAGATTTGTAGTTCCTCACCTTTTTAGCCCAAATTAAAAATGACCATTTCTATTTAGATTAATACCCTCATAAGTTTATTATCTGTTATCACAGGTCTAAATGTGTTTAGTCTGTTCTGTCTTACAATCTTCTGTCTTACAATAACTGCTCATACGAATTAAGAGCAGTTGTTGTAAGACAGTTGCGAGTTTACCAATATTTCCATTTTTTCTTAGTTACTCTGCTAAAACAAGAAATAAATGAAAATTATATATGAAATATCTAATATTTATTTATGTGCAGTATATGTATGTTTCATATGTATATGAAAATATTTTCAGTAGAGCACTGTATGAATTTAATGAACACAGTGTGTATCTAAAAAAAAAGGGAGAGGATCAGCTAAGAATTCAAACACATTAGATGAAATAGATCATAATTTTGTGTTTAATATAAGAATTAGCATTTTAATGGAATACATGACCTATTGACAAACCTACTTTTCCATTTTCCTATCATGACAATCACCACATGTTTTATAATGTATAATTTTCCAAGCTAAGATCTGAGCTGGAATCTTGTATAATTCAGCAGTATGTAAAAGTAAAGGAACTGGTGTTATGAGTATTTCTATAACTGAATGTACATTATGTTTGTCCAGTCCTTAGCAAGTATCTGACCTCTAGTGTCAACCACACACTTGTGAACATTCCTGGCAAGCTTTTTAAACACACACACACACACAAAAACACCACATACTGCACCTATTATTTGGACCTGTACTGTATAAGTATTTATTTAGAACAATTAATAACCATACACTACCGTACTATATGATTATTATGCAAATATACAGCACCATAATGTCTATGCTGTTGATTCCATATCTCAGAACATTTTCTACCTTTCAAATAAAACTTGGATCTGAGGTGATATGCACGTCATAGCACACAAGTAACAGCAACACAATAAGTTGTTAGTGTTAGTATGCTTGTTTTGTATTTCATAAGATCACAGCACTACATTAAAAGAGATTTAGCCAACATCTCAATCTGTAGCATTTAATATAATAAAAGGTTTGTGGTGTCATGCTGTCCACAACTCATCATACCCTGTAGTTATTTTCAAAAAGAATATGGGTAGCGTTGCTGTCTCACAGCTTCCGAGTCCCCACTTCAATCCTGAGCTCAGGCTACTGTCTGTGTGGAGTTTCTCTACATGTTCTACCCATGTCTGTGTGGATTACCTCTGGGTTCTCTGGTTTCCACCCACTGTCCAAGAAAATGGGTGGGTAGTGGACTCAAATTTCCTAGATGTGAATTAATGTGAAAAGGTATGTGATCCAGTTTGATAGGGTAATGCCTCATCTAGGTTGTATCCATGCCTTGTGCCCTCATACCAAATATTCGTTGGACACACTGTAACCCTGACCAGGATAATGTGGTCAAGGTCCTTCTGCTAAAAGTGTAAAATGTAGCAATTTTATCAGCAGACATGCCTTGTGTGCTCCACTGACTCGATAAACTGCTGAGAAGAAGTGAAGTTTAGAGGAGCTACAAGCAAACAGGTGAGAAATTATTTAATGCTCCTTTAAGGTATTTGGTCTTTATTGATCTGTTGTGCTTATTTGACAGGAATCAGGTACATATTATTATATACCAAAGGTAATTTGATGCCTGTAAGAAATTTTACAATAAATGTATGGTTGAAGAGAATGGGCTGACAGTGTTCTACACTGATATCTGTTATTTTGGCCACCTGCAGGCACTTGCAACACATACCTGTTTTAATGCCTTTTGGACTCAAGAGATAATCAATATAAGTTCAAATACATTTCTAAATAGTCCAAGAATGAGTTGTTTATTTATAATCAGATGTCCACATGTATTTTGCATGAGAAATGCAGTCTTATAATTTGAATTGTAAATGTTTGTTTGGCTTGTTATTGCAATATGTGTCAAAAAGGGCAGTGTAATTCAGTATTTGTTGTCCATTTAGAATTGTCAACCATTTCATATCACCGAACCGTAATGAGTCCAGTTTTGTATAGTGAGCAGGGAAACCCAGAAATCTGTGAAAATGTACAACTCTCATTGTTTCATTGTACTCTGCAAATGATATGGGGGTGGTGAAAGAAGCACCTTCAAAATATTTCCACATTTACATCTGAACAAAAGTAATATGCACGGATGCATCCTGCTTGCATATCAACACTTATTTAAATTTCAAATTTAACAATGAACCCTATGAAAACAGGATACATTATTGCCTTCTTATGAGACTGATGCAGTGTATTCCCCCTGAAGCCATAAATAAAAGGCAATAAAACTGAAACTTTTAATAAGCCCCTATAATATGTCCCTTAGGGGGTTTATAAAGTGTATTTAGCATTTCAAGCTAAAGAAACAGTTGACTCCTAGCACCAGTTTGGCATTAATAACAAAAAGAAAAATGACAGATGTGTTCCCATTGTAATTTCTCGCAACCTGTGATTTCAAAATGTTTAACTATGAGAACTGAATATTATGTGAAAATGATCAAATCACTTCGTAACTGCCTTCGTAACTGTAAAATATGCTGTGCATATTTTAGTAGAACCTTCCTTCTAAATAGTGTGGGCTGTGAATCTCCTAGCTTTCTAAAATCTTTCAAATATCATATGGGTAGAGACATGAAGTCTCTGCCAGGTCTACAACTACTTTACTGCCTTGACAGTTCTCATTTTTAGGAACCAAGATACTGATAATAATATTTTAACATCCCAAAATACAAAGCAAAACAAAATAAACTACCCTAAACAATAACGATCTTCCACAAGAGGGAGCAAGTGATGTTAAGAATTTATGAAAAAAGCTTTTGCATTTACCATTTCAAATGATGATGGAAACGACCGACATGGTGAAAATATAGATATTTTTTTTAGTAGGCTAATAAATTAAAAATATGATAGTGAAATAGCTATAGGCTACATATGAATAAAAGTGATAGATAAAAAAAAACATTGCTTGATATTCCACAACAGTACCCAATCTTTTACAGAAGCATAACAACAAAGTAACTTTTCTTTCAAATAATTTGAAATTAATTCTGTTTTTGTCTTCATATGCATGTGTGCATATGTAATTTTGGATTAAATATGTTGTTTATTCTTTCCTGCTTATTATTATTATTATTATTATTATTATTATTATTATTATTCTCTAGCATAAATAGCAGATTAAAACTTTGTTTTACTGTACACATTCAACGTATAAATTACCATGTGTCAGATTTGCAAAAGTAGTTTATTTGTTTGTTGTATTTAAATAAACAAACAAAAAGAGCAAAAACATAGCAATAAAGACGCCATTTCACCTGGTCGCCTTTTCAGGTAGGCTATGATAACCCCATTCAACACTTACAAAAGCGGAAAGACTTTGTATCTGTAGTTTGTATTTGTTCATATTTCAGATGAACTATATGTTGAGATCAAAGCCGAAATGTTTATAGGCCATCATTCAAACACTGTCCTTTAAAACATATTAGTTCATTATTCCGTTGTCCTGCTTTCCGATACCAGACAATATCGATCAGCGCGTTACGTCAGTATCGATAACTTTTCCGAACCAGAATCAAGTGCACTTGGCCAGTTAATCCCTGGACCGAACCACCCGAGTGCGTTTCTTTTACTTTTCTAAATACACATGATCTCGCGTCCTGTCGCTCTGCTTCCTCACTCAGCAGCGTTAAGTTTTTAGGGGGGCTGCTATTTTCATAACATTTTTTTTTCACGCGGAGGAGCGTCAACGTTGCTTAACGAGGGGAATCCAGCCCATATATTTATTGTAGCCGGTGCAAAAAAAAATCTCCTCAATATACCCCAAGATGGCCGCCGATGTGGGATCGATGTTTCAATATTGGAAGAAATTTGATCTACGGCGGCTGCAGGTAGGTCATCTCTCTCACCTCTCTGCAGTAAATAGTCGTTTACGAGGTATTACACGATGCAAAGAAGGAACGTTTTGTTTCGTGGCGACTTTTTTGGGCCGAAACAAAAGCCGTTGCATTGATAGTTATTAGAAATTGATCCTGTTCTGCCTTTGTTCGGTTCAATCATTGATCAGTGGCGGAGCGGAGCGGAGAGCAGCGCGGTCCCTCTCTGCATGCACTGCTTTCCCCGAGCCTATCTCGCGTCTTTCCTGACCATTTCCTCCACTTACCATCTGTCGTGCTTCGGCATGGAAACTTTTAATGCTCTCGCGAGTCTTACTGTGTGCACTTAACTTTTTTTTTTTAACGGTGTTTATTCTGATCAGTTTGTGAGGCGGTGCGTGACTAATCCGAGTGCGGGTGGTGATAAGGCATGCTGGCAGGAACTGTTTCTTGTTTCATGGACGTTTATATCATGCAGGAGATGTTTGTTATTGTATGGTAAGGCGACGCTCGTGCCTCGGTGCTGTATGTTTGTATTAATTTGAGCACGCGCGTGTGATGCGCAGCTTCACCACGTCCACAGAATGAATGGGTTTGTTAGGGAAAAGTTCTTAACGTTCAGCTTTGTTTATTTATTTATCTTTATTTATATCTGGTCACGTATAATGATAGCGGAAAGTGTAGCTACTTGTGCGGAAGTTATGTTTGCAAATAGGGGAACTTTTCAATATATTAATGGTTCTCAAGCTACAGCCTTGTTTTGCGTAATAAGAGAAAAATATATATACAGTTTATTTTACAGGACGCAAATCCCCGTTGTTTTAAATGACGAAACGGATTTTACGAGTATTTTCTTTAACATAGGGGTAGCCTACAGCTTCCACGCAGTCACTTTAGGATTTAAAAAAAAAAATCTTTTTCTGCGTAAATAATGCGGTCACCGCTCGACCAGAGACAAAAGGTTTCGTCACGAGCACCGCCGTTGCGTTGCAATGCAATCACGCGGAGCAAACTGCTGTTTTTTATATCGCTGTGTGGCACCTTGCACAACGCAAAGCGTGTTTTTGTGTGTCCGCCTGCCTTTTCTCCCCGCATTGTGAGCCGTGCACGGCCAAGGACTGTGTAATTGCATTCCTTGCTAATGTTTGTAAATCAGCCTGGGCCGGCGCAAGGGCACCGTCTGAGGCGCGTGATTGATGTCCTGTAACATGAGAAATGACGGGAGCATGGAGAAAAAAAAGCCGAGCCGGAGAGGAATCGCGTTTTGCCGGTGTGTGGCCGCCTGTGTGTGTGTGAGCGCGCGCGCGCTCAGAGCCGCTCGCCGACACTGATGGGTTGAAATGTGTGTGATGGGAGCAGTGGAGCGGTTCGTTCGCGTTTTAGTTTTTCAAACATGTAGTCGCTGCTTGCGACGTTGTTTCCGTCTCCGTAGACGCGATCGACACCGATATTGATTTGCGCGCACAGCCGATGTATTTTGCGCGGAGATCCTGTAACAGTGTGATGATCAGTGTTACTGTAGTAAGCTGGGAATGAAGTGTTTGAGGTGGGACTCTACACACTGAGGACACACTGTTATTCCAAACTCTAGGTAACAGAAAGGCATCATTTGAAACCAGGAGTTTGATTTGAAAAGCTAAATATGAGTGTTTTGACATCTCTAACCCCTCACACCCCCCCTTCCCCCCCACCTACCCACAAAGACAAACCTAAATTTTTTATAGATGGAACGCATTCAAACAGTTGGAACTGTAAACAGTAGTAGCCAATATTATTGAATTTGCCATGCTGCAGGGTTTGACCAGTGTTATTAAACCCATAATGCCATGCTTCTCAATTGTCTGCAGATCCTATTTTTCCCAATTAAAAAAAAAAAAAAGAATGCACACTTTTGCACGTGTGAGTCTTAAGGCTTTACTTTGTTCTGTGAGTTAGTCTAGGTCACACCTGGTCTGGGTTATTGATGTGTTCACCTGCACCCGATGACAATTCAAGGCGAACTGAATGCAGTTACTGAATGCACTGTCAGCATCCTTCGTTTTTTCTTTGTATCACATTAGATTGGGTTTACACATACATGCAGACAAAACTCCAGCCGGTACTGACGTGCGACAAAATACATGACTATTTTAAACAAGCTTGTGTGTTTTTTTTTTTTTTTTTTTACATTTAAAATAGCTGTTCTTATATCAATGAGACATTTGCTCTTCCCTCCAAGATGAGTGATTACCGCACAACACGTTCTTCAATTGTAATGTTTAACTCTTATAATACACTTCTTGACAGAGGTTTATGAATATTCAATTTTCATCTTTCATTGGTTCTTATTCTCTTTGATGCATACGCTTTAAAAGTACACATGCAAGGATAGTAGATGTTAAACTGCAGTTCGATGTAAAACGCAGTGTGCTGTAGTTGCGGAGTTATCCGAGCACAAAATTGCCCACTGAATGTGGATGTGCTGAAGGAATGATGAGGAAATATAAGGCACAAGCCAGTAAACTTGGTTAAATTAGATATATTATGTGATAATAAGTGTGATCAACTTTAGATCAATTGCAAACCATTGCATGGTAACACCATAGAATTCATGTCAAATATTCTGTTTTTTTGTGTGTGCATGCAGTCAAATCAAAGCATTTTACATGTCAACAAAACAAAGAAACAAAACCGAGACTTACTATGGGTGGACATGGCTGTTCCCGTGACTGTGTTATTCTCCCAGTATTTCTCTTGTTGGGTATCATGGCTACAGTGTCTACTTTGTACCCTCACCTATCTATGAACTTGAACTTCAGAGATCTATACGTTCGCCTTAAATATAGACTGAAACATGGACGAGAACAAACCTATCTTGGAGAACTATGAAACCAGAGAAGTGAGTCATAATGATGATTTGTTTGCATCAAAAATCTGTAGATAAGCTCATATTGCAGTCCTACCTTCCTCAAAAATCTTATATTGTCTATCTTGTCAGTTGCTGTGCTCTAACCTTAGACCCCTTGGGTGGAAATAGTCTACTTGCATCGACCAGTGGGGGAATATGTGGGGGATCTGTGGCTGACAGTTGATTTATTACCCTCTTTTGTCTGTGTTGGTCTGCAGCGTTGCATATGGCTGTGTCAAATGATATTTGTGCCTGGGAACTGTGTGTCCTGGGTGTCGGGACAGTTTCCCCTCAAATTATAATAACTTAAAAGCCAACTGCTATTTTGGTATTATACCTTAAGGGTGTTTCCATAATGTCCCCTGTTTTATAAGAGTTGATCTTCTTCTTGAAGAATATTATAAATACAACCATGCTCTATGAGATTTTTGATCAAAAGCACCAGTACTTACTATACTAGATGTCACATATTTGGCTTAATGATTTAGGCTTCCATCTATGATCACACAACTTGGTTCTTGTTGCTGGTTAGCCATGTTTTATTTCCTAAACTGAGAGTGAAGAAAACTTTTCACTATTTAACATATTCTCACTGAGTAGTCCTCCTAGGCATAAACAAGATGACACAGAATGGCGAGCATGCAGGTTCTGTGACCTTGGTTCCTGCTGGTCTCAGGTCACTTGGCCGTTGCCTTGGTAATCATTCACACCAGCCAGATGGCAATTCCGTGGGCACCCGTCTAAAAGAACCAGTCAGGAGGGTTCAGGTCCCGGCTAGTAGGAAACAGTCTTATGCGGTCCTTTGTGCAATATGATAAAGTAGTCAATAAAATCCACATCATTAAATTGAGTTTGGATGTGTAATGCAAACCTTCCTCACGCTAATATTTGGTGCCTCCTCCAGATACTGATTAAAGCCTGTTTCAGTGTAAGTTAGGGATGAGTCTATATGCAATGATCTGTCTCAGCTTTTGTACTTGATGGTACATGCCAAGTGTTGGTTTTACCAAATACGGTTAATTATTCAGTCATTAAAAAAAAATAAAAAATAAGAAAATTAACAAAATCATGATTTTTAATGATCATATAAATATTCATTTCTTAATGATGGGATTTTATTAATGTGATTGCACTGTAATTCTGCATGTGTGGCTGCGTGTGTGTGTGTGTGCTTGCCTCACACTGACAGAGGCAGAGCGGTACGTTCATGTTTTAGTTGCCAGATGCATAAACACACAAACATCATTTTATGTTTCATTTATGTGATACACACTGCTTTATTAATTGGTGAAAAGAGCATAGACAACATGTGAAGACTGTTAACCAAAGATTTGACACATTTTCCATAGTGTGGCAGCAAAATGTCGCTTGTGTACAGAGGCTCAGTTTCTTTCAGGTGTGAATGAGATCAGGGACACAAGAGTTGCCGTACTGTGTAGGGCTCGGTCCTTAGCAGGCAGTAACAGGACCAAAAAATGGTGCCATTAATGATAAGACGACTTATTTCAGAGTTGCACTCGTTCATAGCATAGTAGATCAGTGTTTATTGTTGTTGTTCTTAAAATGTGACATTCTGTATGGATTTGGTAGATTCTGCTGTGCAGTTTAAGAAGGGTTTACAATGATGGAAGGAACATCCAAGGAAACCTTAAGAGAATTCATACACTAATACACAGAAGTCAGGCCCTGCAACCAATAACAGATTATCCACATATATTATTAATTATGATGACGTAATAGTGAATGTATAGTGAATGTTTGCATGGCTGTTTGTCAAAATGCAGGTCAGAGATCTTTATCTGTTGATGCTTTAATCAGCAGATGTGTGAGATGTAGGACAATTTCTTATCCACCATGCGTACATGATTACAACCTCTCTCACTCACTCTAAATCTCATGCAAAGAAGAGAAAGATAAAAAAAAAAGCCTTGATATTGTGGCAAATTGAGTTGTGAGGTCCAGAAGTCACGTTCTTCAGCTTTGCTGATAACATTAGGGAAGAAGTGAAACTGACTCAAGCTTTAAGCAGGTTAACCTTCCTTGCTAAATTTTGGTTTTGAGACTTCAAAATGGATATTCAGCATGAGGTATGGAGTGATAAACTGTATTTTTTAATGCTGTGATGGGCAACTATTCATAGAGGAGAGAACAGGTCTGTCATAAAACGTCGGCTTAATCACCGTGACCCTCCAGGGGATTGATTTTTTTCATACCTGTCCAGAGTCATTTTCTTTCATTCGCACCAAGTGTTCCAGGATAAACACTGCTGCTTTGATACGCCTGTGCTCTTTTTTTATAATGATGGTTTTATGCACCACACAAAGAAATCCACTCTCTAATATGTTTGACGTGATGTGCAGCTGCATTAGCAGACTGTTTGTCTGTGTTACTGAAGTAACATGGCTTCCTGACAAGACAAGAAGCACAGTCAGGAAAGTCTGAACTGATGAAGAATTATGTTGACCTTCATGGTTCAGAACTGACCTTTGCTATGCATGTGTGTGTGAGAACTTCACCATAGTGTTGGCTTACCACTACACATGATGTATAACCATGATGCGCGCCTTACAGCTTAAGCTGGATCCCCACTCGAAAAATCACTAACAACGTCCCAAATGGATAGATCCTCAATTTTTCACTATTGATCTGCACTGGAGCACCACAGTCCTTCATGGCAATAACTCTCAGCATTTTCATATTAATACCTTGTTCTCTGATGCTCCTGTGGATGACTATGGGCTCAGTGCAGGAGTAAATAACGAGGCTTTAACAAAACTTTGGGGATGCATTAGTTCAGAGGAGAACGAGCCTTGGCTTTCCTCATTCTCCTTAACCCAGCAGTAGTATCTTTTAACCTTTCTTTCAAAAAGGGGAGAGAGAGGGAGAGAGACAGGGAGAGGGGAGAGCACTAATAGCTCATCTGTATGAGCATAAATCCGTGCCTCCTCTTCCCTGTTCGCAGCCGGGGCTTGGCCCGGTGGGCCATATTGAACTGTGTACCTGTACATCAGCCCTCTTTATTTATTTTGCCTGTCTGATGGCAGAAATTTTGAACACCAGTCTTTCTTGTGCTTTGTAGAGAGCCTTTATTGAACCTGTCCATCCTTCTTTCTCAGTCTTCCCCCATTCTCCTGCTCTGCTGTCTGCCCATCTCGTATCAGGCAGTGCTTCTGTTGACGTAATTCAGTTCCCTATTGTCCAATCTGCCCTTCAGGAATAAAAGGAGACCCCTTGATTGTGTGTGCGCACAACACATAGTGTTTTGTCTGCTACTATGCAGTGAAGATAGTACTTGTATGCAAATTCACGATTTTATGTGTATCCCTCATAAAATAGATCAGTGAAGCATTTATTTGAGCACAACCTAGATTTTTATTATACGGTCATTTTCTTTATGCATTTAAGGTATTAGAGGTACTAATAATAAGCTTAGCTTTTTTCTTTATTTGTCCTCCATTCACTATCATTGTAACACATGAATAGGTCCATTACACAGGCAGTATGAGAACATTACAGTTTCCCAATATTAGTGGATATGATAGAAGTGAGCAGCACTACCAGAAGCACTATTAATTGTTTAATAGTGAAGAAATTTAAATGTAGCAGACCTTTTGAGATTTGTTCACCTACCTATTCACTTTTTTACATTTATTTTTTTTTCAGCAGTTATATGGAGGTTTGGCATTATTTTATTGTATTAATTGTAATGGTTATTAGGACTGGTTGATATGATGGTAT
Organism: Ictalurus furcatus; assembly: GCF_023375685.1. Lineage (NCBI taxonomy): Eukaryota > Metazoa > Chordata > Actinopteri > Siluriformes > Ictaluridae > Ictalurus > Ictalurus furcatus. The sequence continues at coordinate 16,255,726 of NC_071259.1, read as the reverse complement.
AACATCGATATCGTGATAAATTACACCACGATAGTCTCAGAAAGGTGTATCACAGGTATCTTCAGTATTTCCATAACACTGAGTCCATTGTTGCTCACAAATAGCAGACTGGGTGTTAAAATATCTTTTTTTTTTTTTTTTTAACTAAATGTTTCACTTTCCTTCATTTCCCATGCTAAATAATTTTAAAATATTTTATAGGCAAAATATAAATCTGCTGTTTTTTTCTGCCAATCTTTTAGCAAACCTTACATTGTGGTACTTGTTGTGTATTGTAAAATCATAAAATTTTTTGCTGTATTCCCCCTCCCTAATGGAAATATGTACGCACAAACACTTTGTAAATCTTAAAAATAACATTATTTTTAACGTTAGTGTGAAAGACTTGTGATAAAGTACGAATGATGTGGAGTAAGTTATTCAGTTGCTGTCTAACAGTAATTTAGAGTGGTTTGTTTTTAAGTAACTTAAATTAGCATCAGATATGATGAAAAGAACATAAAGACTATGACTTGTGATGCCTTATGGCCACTGAAGGAAGCAGCCTTTTGATCACTTAAGGCTCTCCCATGTCTTGATGTTTCATGGCCACATTTTAACTTTTTAAAGGAGAGAACTCATACCAGATGATAAAGTATATCTGGGAACAGCAATGTATGGGTACAAAAAGCATTGCCATCAAATAACAATCATATTCTTATCAAACAATCCCTCTAATTGCACTGTTGAATATGAATCAAACTGTGTTCTTAATGAACAGAGATCTGTGGTTAGCTAAACATGGGATTATTAAAACCACTATCTTACCAACTGATATAAACCAGTAAACAAAAGAACAATAGATTATCGCTTTCCATGCAGAGAGTTTGGGGCTAATGCACTGGTTTCATTCTATGTCTCGTGGATTTTTTTTTTTTATCACACAATGTTTTCTTTTTAGATAATCAAATAAATATACATTTTGCAATGTGATGTCTGTATCCTCCTATACCAATCCAACCCCCCCACCAAAAAAAGGGGATTGTTCAGGCATTTTGGACTTAAATTATAGCAGGTTGAAACACTGAATTGAAATGTTCCCATTCAAATACCTTTTTGTAGTGTAGTGCATTCCACATCTTTCTTTTTCCAGATCATTTTTGTTTTTTTTCTTCCTCTCTTTCTCCCTCTCTCTCCTTTTGCAGTTTTCCCAAGACAAATTCTAGTGTTTTAGAGGGGATGGATTTAATTGCTCTGTGGGGATTGGTTGGTGGTACCGGGCTCGGCTGTTTAATTAGTGTACCCTGCCGGGATTGGTTTAATGCTTTGTGATCTTGAAATTGTCTGATTGTTCAGCCCTCTGGGGACCCCTGTGCTTTCTCTCTCATTCTCTCTACGCTCTTGCTCTCTTTTGCTCTCTTGCACTCTTTCTCTCTCTCACTCTCTCTTTTGTACGCACGCCACTGAGAGCAGCAGGTTTAGCTAAACAGTGCGGTAGGCCTTGCTGAAGATGGGAAGCACTTTTCCCCCCCTTTTCCCCTGAGGCTCGAGCAGTGGGGTGTAAACATGAGAGTGAGTGTCATCACAGCATCTCACTTGGGGGCCTTGCTCTTCACTCCCTCTGTCGTTCCCTCTTGAGCTGAAGCAGATTCAAAACTGTCGTTCAGGTTACCCATGGCTTCACTGTAGGGACTAGCAAGTACCTATGGGATGAGACTTCTTTAAACTCAAACGATTTAGTGTAAAATCAGCGGTGAGTCTTGTGTGAATTTTTTTTGTTGTTGAAAGTATTTGCTGGAAAATGGAACTAGCATGTAGCCATACTACATACAATGGTGTATGAGACACCACTACAGCCGGCATGATGTGAGTGGGATCTTCTTGATCTAAGGAAATTTTTATAAGCAGCTACTTGTACCATACCCATATTTTGACACTTTACATGGCTGTGGAGCAGCGGGGCCATGGTTCCTTCAGCAGCCTTTGCTGACTTTTAGAATATAAAAATTGCTATATATTAAAATATACATCATTTCAACTTACTAAATAGCTACAGTCATGTGAAAAAATATGTACACCCCAGGGAAATTGTTGGCTTTTTTGACATATTTGGACAAGCAGACATTTGATCATCTTTGAAACAGTGCCTATTAATAAAGTTGTACTACAGGTACTACCGTTTCGGATCCCCCCCACAACATTTCAGTGGGATTCAAATCCAGCTTTGACTAGGCCATTCCCTAAACCTCCATTTCTTCTTTTTGAGCCATTCCTTGATGGATTTGCTAGTGTGCTTAGGATCATTATTCTGTTGAAAGGTCCACTTTCAGTTCAACTTCAATTTTTGTACAGATGGCCTCACATTATCTTCAAGCACTCTTTGATATGATGCAGAATTCATAGTTGAATCAATGAATGCAAGCTGTCCAGTCCCTGAGGAAGCGAAGAAACCCCAAACCATAACATTTCCACCACTGTGCTTCACAGTTGGTATGAGGTGCTTCTCCGGAAAAGCTGTTTTTGGGCTGCGCCAAACATGTCTGCTGTTACTGTGGCAAAACAACTCTATCTTTATTCCACAGGGCCTGGTCTTTGCCTATATGCTCATTGGCAAACTGTAGTCTTGCAAAGGCTTTTTCCTGGCACGCCTCCCATGCAGGTCAAATTTGTGCAATCTCTTTCTGATTGTAGAGGCATGCACTTTGACACCAACAGTTGCAAAACTAACTAGCAGATCCTGTGATGAAATTTTGGTGTTCTTGGAGACTTTTATTTGCATCAGACAGTGTGCTCTTTGGCTGAATTTGCTGGGACGGCCAATCCTAGACAAATTGGCAGTCATTTGAAATCTGTGCCATTTGTAGATGATTTTCCTTACAGTGGAATGATGTATTTCAAATAATTTGGAGATCTTTTTAAATCCCTCCTAGGCATCCACAACCTTTTTCTGAAGGCCCTACAGATTTCTTTAGATCTTGGCATGATGACACCACACACGTCCATAGCAAAGGGAACACCAGACACTAGATATGAGAGGGGTATAAATAAGACTGGTTCCACCTGAACTCCCTAAGCAGCTTCTAATCACTGGCACCCAATCTTGAACACCTGATTCTAATTTTATGGATTTGAAGGTGTGATAAATGTAGAGACTCAAAGAGGCTAAAATGTTTGCTTGTCCAAATATGTAAAAAAAAAAACAAAAAAAACAACAACAATTTCCATGGGATGTACTTATTTTTTCACATGACTGTATATGCACTTGTGAGAAAAATGCTAAATTTGTTCTGTAGAAATGTACATACCTCATGGGAGAAGGCCAGTCTCTTGGCTTGTGTAGTGGCCCCCAGATTTGTGGTACAACAAAAGACCCTTGTAAACAAATGACCCTTTGTAAAGGGTCAGCAGAGGCTTTCTCTCAGTCATAGAATTTAAATCAAACATATCAGTCACTAGTGCATAACCTTAATCACTACTCCTCATTGTGCCCTAGTATTGTACTTACTCGTGATACTTAGCTGAGTGTAGCAGAGAAAGGGCCAATGCTGGCATAGATGATAACTGTACTACATGAACTGCTGTGTAAAATCAATATGGTTAAACTCAGCTTGATGAAAATGCTGTTTGCCTTCTAAATCATGACTGACTGTGGGCAAATGTTTTTGCCTATTGCCTTTTCCTATAACTCAATTACCTACTTCCTACAAAATCTTTATAGTTTGTTTTGAATGTTGGTTGTTTAGTCTGCTGACACTAAACTTGTGTGAAACCTCCTAGGTTACTTGATGTCCCACACAAACTGTGTTATTGATTGAACTTATCATTGTGTCTGGTATATAAGATGTTTTGGTGTATATGTACATGTTGTCTGTGAGCTTTGATGAAACTACATGTTCATGCATCTCCTACAGTGCTATCTTCACTGCCCTTGAGTTCTATCATATTAATGATCAAAGTGCCACAAGAGGAGTCTTTATCTGAGCCTATACTCATCACCTATGTATTCATTTCATAACAGCCATCGGAGGAGCTCTGTTCCATTTCTAGGATCGTTAATAGTCTGACCAGGTCTCTTTGAAATACTATCAGCATATCCTGTTTTCCAGTGTTGAAGTGAAAGTCTGCTCTTTCTACAAGTCTCATCTTTTTTTGTAAGTCTTTCCTCCGGTTAAACCTCTGCTTGTGGAAGTGGGTGGAAATTATTTGCTATACTGATATTGTACTAGATTTAGTGAATGACGTGTGTTCATAAAACGTTGTGTATTTTGTTTCCTATTCACTTGGCTCTTTCATGTCAACACTTGTACTCATATTAATGTGCTTTCTCAGCTGCCTCACTCTGAAGGACACATGCAAACCAGTGCTTAGTGAAATCCTAAACCATTATGTTTGATACTATTTCAATATATTTGCTACATTTGAAATACATTTGAATGTAATTAAATTTTTAAGCTTGAATCTCATCTCTTGTTCCCCCCTGGTCACCGACAAAGCTATTTTGATTGTGGTAGATGCTGATGTTTGAGATATATGCACAGTCACCTTGGTGGAATTAGGTGATGAAATTACATTGTGCAAATGGGGTACATTTTGGTGTATATATCCTCTCCAGGACTGGGCCACGTGCTCTTGGTTTTGGCTCAGATGCAGCAAAGAGTGTTGACCTTAACTGCTATAGCACCCGCCATCATGCAAATGAAGCATTTCCTCTTGGAACATAGATACTTGCCATAGTGGAGGGGAGTGGGTGCTGTGAGTTAGTGTGCGTGGGTGCTATTTATCTGAGGCCAAAATCAGTGTTCTTCATCTGACTCATAAGACACACACTATTTTAAAAGGGCAGAAGCGTTAATACATTTGAACCATGGCAGGAATCTTTGTTTGAAATGGCTTTCTTATGTGGTTTTGGGGGACTTGATGGGTGTCATGAAGTCCCTCTAAATTAGCCAAGTGACAGTGAATATAGTATCACAATAATTTCCTAATCATGGCCAGTGTTCCTAGAATAGGCTTCAGGATCCTCCTGATCAAAAGTTTATTATGGTATTGATTGATTTATTATGGTATTCTAATAATAAAATACATTTGCATCTACTGGTCTTACTGCAGCATTTTATTTAAAACTTCATTTCCTTTATATTAGGGACACTGTTCAATGTGTCCTTGTGTCAGCCTCTTGCAAACCAACCATAACAAGCTGCTTGGAAGCATTGCATGAAATGTCTTCCTGAGAGCATCTCACAGCATCTGAACTTCATCAGGCATCATTGTAATTACAATTTTAATTGTGTGTTGTGTAGTCAGATGAGAGCAAGATCATGTGTTATGGCCAGAAATGCAAAGGCGCAATTAATTCTTTTTTTTCCCAGTCATTCATTCATCTTCAGTAACCGCTTTATCCTGGTCAGGGTCACAGTGGATCTGGAGACTATCCTGGTGACACTGAGCGCAAGGCAGCAGAATTCACCCCAAATGGGATGCCAGTCCATTCCAGGGCACTGTGCATACACGCGTACACAAACCTATTCACATCTACCAAATCTGCCTACTCCCATGTGTTTGGACAGTGGGAGGAAAAGTAAAAGACCCTGGAGGAAACCCACACAACCATAAGGAGAACATGCGAGACTCAGGATGGTGCCATGAGGTTGCAGTGCTACCCACTGCGCCTCTATGGCATCGTGAATTCCTTTAACTACCAGAATATTTCAGCCCAGATCCTGGTTGCCTCTGCCAGGAATTAAAGACTTGGCCATAGATGTATCTTTCAAAAAGATATTGATCACAAACATACATCTTAACCCCCTCTACTCCAGTGTTCAATGGAACGAGACCACCATAGGACCACCAGTGATCACCAGTGATCAGGTATTTGGCTTGCGGACTCTGTGAAGCAGTGACACTAACATGTTAGTGTGTCTGGTGCTAGCGCACATATAGCAAGCAGAGCAGTGTTTCTGAGATATTAAACACCTCAGTGGGTTAAAAAAACAGCAGTCCTGTGGTGAGAAACCAAGCACTAACGAGGCCTCCTATAGAATGATTAACAAACACTGTTATTGTAAAAAGATGAGCTATGGTCTCTAGCTGTAAACCATCACGGTGGACTAATTCTGTAGCTGTATAGTTAGGACTGCATGATGATGCATGAGATGACTTTGCAACAGATACAACTGCCTTAATTTTACTAGACACATTATTTATATTTGGGCTGTATTCTGACCTAGGAAATGCAAACTGCCTGAGGTGCCTATTTGTGCAAAAGCATGGTTGTGATGTGATTTTTTTTTTTCTTATTTTGAGTAGCTATAACAAGTGGATAGCAAAAATAGAATTGTATAAAAACATTTACTTTGCTTTATTGAAATGTTCTTTAACAGTCATTTAAAAGAGGTAATCAGTACTGTCTGTTTTGCCCACAAGCCAAAGATGGTCTCCTAATACATTCAGTGCATTTTGAGCTTCACTGTTTGCAACTTGTCTTCCCCTTTAGCTTGGGTTGAAAGTTTTGGCCCAGGATCACCAAGGTGATGGGTCTCATGACAACAGATCTGTTGCCATCAGCTAACCATTCCCTCCCCCTTCTTACCCCCATTTTTCCAGGAAGAATGCCATGATTACTAAACGCACTGGGGTGGTGGCAGTGGCCCTGGTGGAGCAGTAATTGTCTGTGTAATGATAATGGGTTGAGTGTTGAGTGCTGGATGAAGAGGCTCTAATCACAGGCTGTCGTGTGGGCGACGCTTTTGACTCTTTTGGTTTTAAGCTTTTGACTCTTTTGGTTTTAAACATATTAAAGGTAGCCCTGCACGTAGTAATTCATTCTGTGTTTAAATATGAACCTTAGATTGTGTAGAGACCCAGAGAGGTGAGTGAGCGGGCTAGATTGACCCTGTGAGTGGAGGTCACATGAATGGAGCATCAACTTGAAAAGGTATTGGTCCTGTCACAGAAGTGTTGTTATATTTATTCCCTCTATAGTTGCATTACACACTTAAAGTTGTGTAAATTGGTTAAGCTTGAAGATGAGCATTTATTTTTATGATTTATCTCAGAAGATAAATTGACCATTATTGACCACACCAGATTTTAACGTTGAACTTGCAGTCAGTGAGATGGGGAATGTCATTTTGGCTCAGTTCAATGAATGATTTGCTTTTGATATTAGCCACCAAAATAAAAATAAAAATATTTTTTAAAAATCCTATTTGTGTAGCCTGTGAATGGCACTAATATGCATGTAGTCAGGAGGCCGTTACAAATTTTAACTAAAAATATACGAATCCTGACCTTTGGCTGGGAAAAAAAGATTATGGCATGTAAGGTATTAGGAGTATCTGACCACGGTCAATATCCCCAGCATTTATTTATGTTTCATCCCCAGCTGGCTCTCCGTGCAGAGGGCAGGAGGAGCATCCGTCTAGACACGTGACATTAACCTGCTGTGACCCTGGCTACACTGCTGATGAATTCAGTCTCGCATCTCCCTAGTCCAGTAGCCTGCTCTACCTTTCCGCTCCACCCCCACCTACCCCAACCACAAATGTTCTTCCCCCACTCCTCCCTTGGGCCACGCTTTAGGGTCACCTGACTCCCAGAGCCTAGATGGTCCAGTACGGTTAGTGGCCCCTACATCCTTCATGCATAAATCGACAACGAGGTAGCTGTAGCTTTCTCCCAGACTGCTGAATAATTCAGGGTGTCTGGGCCTGTATCTGGCCCTGGGCCATGAGGCGGCACACGCATGTGTGTTTGTTCGACTTTGTGTGAGTGCAGGCTTTGCAAGGATGCACACAGAAGGGTAGGGGTTAATAACAGGTCTACTCCCCCCTGTGTCAGCAGCTGCGCCCTCCACATATGAAAGAATCCTGTTCTGTTGATTAGATTTTTTCAAAAGGAATCAATTTTTAATCAGCCGAGCATCTGACTACAGTCAATATGCACGTCGTAGACAAGACAGTTTCTGGACATGAGTCTTTATTTACAGGACTGTTTGTCTTCCTACTGTATGCAGATTTCCAGACAGGAAATGGCCATGGCAGTCCTAAGCTTTAGTGCTGAGGACACAACATTGCATTCTAGAAAGTACTAAATTAAGCTTGGGAGAAATTACTATTCAATGAATGTTTGTGTTGGGGTGTTCTGTTTATCTTTATTGGACATGGGTACCAGAGAATTCCATATATATATATATATATATATATATATATATATATATATATATATATATATATATATATATATATATATAATATATAAAAATGCTCTCCATGCTATTTTTCCATTAGCACATGTATAAACTGTATGTCCATAGCCATGAGGAGGTAGTGAGCAGGCATCTTAATGCTGCCATCAAATTTTCACTGGACCAATGGGAAGCTATAACTTTAAATAATGAGAGAGTCATAAACTGGTTCCCCCTCTCCATCACCACTACTATAGATTCTGTGTTAGTTATGGGCTTACTATGTAAACACACCTACTCATATTGGAATGATATGAACATGTCCCTCAGTACTGTTGATGCTGAAGACCTTGAGGTGACCACAGCAATTGTGTGAACATGGTCTTTTTGCATATGTACAGAACTGTGGACTATAAATGGATGCCATTCACTTCTAGTAAAATTAGGGAAACTGCTATTGAACTGTTATTAAGCAAGAAACATTGCCGTGATACCTTGGAATAAAACTTTATGGGCAGGCTGTTATAGAAAACTGATCATTGACAAGGTGATGTGATTTATCCCCCTTATAATTATATATGGCAAATTGCAAACAATAACATTTTTATTAATTAAAAATTGACACATCATATCAGTTTATTCATTCGTTCATTCCTCTTCAGTTAAAACTTTGTCCTGGTCAGAGTTGCAGTGGATCCAGGACTCGGGAGCTCTGTGTGCAAGGCAGGAATATACAGGTGCATCTGAAAAAATTTAAATATTGTGGAAAAGTTCATTTTTTCCCGTAATTTAATAAAAAAGTGGAGCTTTCATATATTCTAGATTCATTACACATAAAGTGGAATATTTCAAGCCTTTTTTTGTTTTAATCTTTATGATTACTGCTTACAGCTCATGGAAATCAAAAATCCAGTATCTCAAAATATTCGAATAAAGAAGTTATAATACAGAAATGTCGAGTTATAATACAGAATTATCTGATTAGAACTCTAATCAGATAATTAACTCAAAACACCTGCAAAGGTTTCCTGAGCCTTTAATCTCTCAGTCTGGTTCAGTACACACAACCACAATAAATTTTGCATTTCATTTGGAAATCAAGGTCCCAGAGTCTGGAAGAAGATTGGAGAGGCACAGAAGTTGCTTGAAGTCCAGTGTGAAGTTTCCACAGTCAGTGATGATTTGGGGTGCCATGTCATCTGCTGGTGTTGGTCCACTGTGTTTTCTCAAGTCCAGAGTCAGTGCAGCGTCTAACAGGAGATTTTAGAGCACTTCATGCTTCCATCTGCTGACAAGCTTTATGGAGATTCTGATTTCCTTTTCCAGCAGGACTTGGCACCCGCCCACAGTCCCAAAATACTAGTAACTGGTTTGCTGACCATGGTATTACTGTGCTTGATTGGTCAGCCAACTCACCTGACCTGAACCCCATAGAGAATCTATGAGAGACACCAGACCTAACAATACAGACGAGCTGAAGGCCGCTATCAAAGCAACCTGGGCTTCCATAACACCTCAGCAGTGCCACAGGCTGATGGCCTCCATGCCACGCCTCATTGATGCAGTAATACATGCAAAAGGAGCCCCAACCAAGTATTGAGTACATAAGTTAACGTACTTTTCAGAAGGCCAACATTTCTGTATTATAAATTCTTTATTCTAATATTTTGAGATATTGGATGTTTGAGTTCCATGAGCTGTAATCATCAATATTAAAACAAAAAAAAGGCTTGAAATATTACAGTTTATTTGTAATAAATCTAGAATATATAAAAGTTTCTCTTTTTGAATTAAATTATGGGAAAAATTTAACTTTGCCACAATATTAAAATTTTTTGAGATGCACCTATACACAACAGCCTGTCACAGGGTACCATGCGCACACACATTTCATATCTAGGAGCAATTTAGCATTGCCAATCTACCTACTGTTTTTGGGAGGTAAGAGGAAACGGGAAAACCCGTAGGAAACCCACTCAGACATGGTGTAAACATGCCCAGAAACTCTATACAGACTGTAACCCGAGCTCTGGATCAAACCACTAACCTTGGATCTGTGAGTTTAGCAGGGATGTCTGTGAAACAAGATACTTCCTGTTAGGGCTGGGCGATATTGCAAAAAAAAAAAAAAAAACCTCAAGATTTTTTTCAACTTTATGAATGATTCTCAGTTACGCTTTCAGGTTTTTTTTATTGTTCATACGTAATGCAATTATAAATAAATTGCATAATTTTTCAAAGTTTTTTATTCATTACAATGGACTTACTAAATGCGCTAAAGTAGTAACAGCACCATCTATAGCAAATAGTGTGAACAATGGTTCTTTTAAATAAAGAATATTTAAAAAAGGATATTAAAAAAAAAACTATGGACTATTTGCTATAGATGGTGCTGTTACTATTTTTGCATAACTTGGTGAACCCCTCTTTTTGGACAGAGTAAGTGGGCACCGTGACAGGTCTTTCGTGACATGAAATGCCACCGCAACTGAGAAGTCAACTTTGGGTAATCTTCTCAAATCCGAGTTCCTTCCCCATTTATATTATTGATATTTGAACCTTTCTTTGCTATGAGCTCAGTCCGCTGCAAAGTGCTTCTAAGCGCACAGTGTTTGGGAGTAGCGCAGATTATAAGAGGCATTTATCAGGTTAAGAATGCTGTGGTTTCCTTTGTATTTGTTTAAAGTTTTAAATAGCATCTATGTATGTTTTAAATAAACATTGAACTACAGTTGGAACTATTGTCAGAGTTGCTGTTACAGAAAATTACTGAAAACCTTCTGACCAATCAAAATAGAGAATTAACAAGGAAAAACCCACCTTTAGTATCCTCAGTGCTGTTGAATCTTTTCATCTTTATCTTTCTCTCCTTCTCTTTCTTTACCTCTACTTCTTTTTTTTTTCTTTTGGACCACACACTGAAAACTCAAACAGGTTGGATTAGAAGGACGATTGCAGGCCATCACGGGTAGATTGTGTCTGTGCATCATGTAGTTGGTTGTGGTGTCTCTTCTTTCTTTCTCCTTGCTCATTTCTTGCCTGTAAATAAATAAGCCCTTCTTGCTTCTTTCTCAGAACTTTGTCATCTTGTTAAAGTGCCCTACTTTTAACAAAGTGCTGCAATAAATCAGAACACCACTTTCCCCATGCATGCAGAAATAATAAATATGTTCAGTGTGCTACACACTTATTTCAAAGTTGTTTGAAACCCACTTTGGGTAATTAACCAGGTTTGTCAGTGACATTAGGCAGAAAAGCTATTTAAGTCATTTTGTAGAGAAAATATCACAGAAATAAAATAAAGCTACTCACACTGGGCTGTGTTGATTGACTTAATCAACTGGCAAGGTTATAAATCATAGCAGTCAAATGAATTTCTCATGTTAACCTCCTCTTGTAAGTTTAAAAATAGCAACACACTAATGCAGTGGCCATATTGAAAATGCAGTGCAGGTTTGTGGAGATGGTGCCCCCCTCTGGCTTTTCAGTTGCTTATATGCTTACTCAAGTCCTTTTGTTTCTCAGTAAGTCAACCTTCCATAGTGACACTGTCTGTTTCTCAAGTCTGTTTTCTTCAGCATTACACCCTCATAATAGTGGTTGGTGTGATACTCATTCCCCATCTTTCCACCAAATTCAATTTTTTTAAAATTAATTAATGCAACAAAATGCCTTACATAAATTATACATAAACAGTCTATGCAAAATTAAGTGCAGAATTAAAAACAGTTAGTGGAGGGAGCATCATCCCCAGAGTTTTCCAACACAGTTTCAGCACTGGCTTGGGACTCTTTGATATGCACTGTAGTTCTTCAGGGAGTCATTTTCGACCAGTGCACACAAAACATTCACAATTATTAGCTTGGATTATGAGTAATGGCCATGAGGAAGGAGTTCACTTTGAGAACATGGTAGCTGTTCAGAGTGTGACTGCCAGTGGCCTATGGCCTACAGCAGGGAGAGAACCTCAGGCTGTCTCATGCTTCAGGGCCAAAACAACTCTTCTTCTGATTGACTCCCAGTTCCTTACGATTGCATCATGTAATACAGTTAAGCAAAGTAGAAAAAAAGGACTGTGAGTGGTTCATTATACTTAATGCATGGGCAAATTACATTGCAACAGCATATGAGTCACAGAAACACACAAAACTGTAAGAATATTACATCTTCATTTTTACTTCCTATAAGGTAATAAGGAGATGCAAATGCTGGGGAATTTGCATGTAAAGGATGCAGTGTGGTCTGTTTAAGAATGCCTGATATAAAATATCCATTAACCAAATTCATTTCTCAATATATTGGTTCATTACTATTGCTGTTTAGAAGAAGTTTGTCATGTCAAAAGAAACACTATAATCATAAGAATTACTTGCATATTAATAGGTTTTGTATCTCTGTGCATGTTTTTTTGGACAGATTTTTGAAGCTTTTTTCACTACAAAGTACGTGTCCACTTCATATAAATGAGGCCTAAAATTATTTTTTAATCCAAATTAGTAGAATACTTTTTAATCAGATGTTTATAAATGCATAATTCAAAACTGTTTTCAGTAGATTGCTATTCTTAAGGCAGCAACACTTAAAATATTTTACAGTTAAGTTAATGAAATTATATTTACAGTGGATATAAAAAAAATGCAGGTTTTGCGACCAAGGTAAATCATATTAGATATTTTTCCATTTTTAATGTGATCTGGCAACCAACAAAATTCAATTAAAAAACAAATAGAAATGTTTTAGGGGGAAAAAAGAAACAGTTACAATATCCTGGTTGCAAGTGTGCACACCCTTTTATAATGGGCCATGTGACTGTGCTCAGAATTAACAAATCACATTCAGGCGCATGTTCAAAAGTAATTGCCATACACCTGTCATCAATAAAGTGACCTCAAATAAAGATCAGCTGTTTCGGGAGCATTTTCTTGACATATTCTTGGTTTCATCTGATTGCTGAAGCCATGGTCCACAAAGAGCTTGCAAAGAATGTAATTTATCTCATTGTTGAAAGACATCATTAGATGTACCATGGGACACTGTAAAGGCCATCTTCAACAAGTGGAGAAAATGGGGCTCCACAGTGACAGTTGTATCTCCAAATTTAACTAAAGTATTAGAAGAAAACTTATCAGGGATTTTGCTATGAGACCTACAGCAACATTAAAAGAGCTGCAGGAATATCTGGCAAGTCCCAGTCACTCCCTGCTTATGACAACAATGTCTTGTATTTTTCACATATCTGGCAATGGAGTAGGGTGAAGGGGGGAAAAAAATATAAGCGTTCCTAAATTTGGTCAAAACATACATACAGTCACCCCAAACCATACTGTGAAATTTGTTACTCTCTGATGAGACCAAGGAAGATGTTTTGGGGCATAATGTTAAAAGATATGTTTGGCACAAAAACAAGACAGAAAACAACACCATACCTGCATGTAAGCATGGTGGTGGTAGGAACATGCTATGGGGCTGGTTCTCTTCAGATGGGATTGGGGTTCCAGTCAAGATAGAGGAAATCTTGGATGGCTCCAAATACTAGTCTATTTTGGCACAAAGCCTGCAGGCCTGTGTTAGACAGCTGAAGATGATGAGTGATTGCACATTTGAATAGGCCTGCCGTGTGTACTGTATACAGATATACCAGTAGCTTCCAGAGGGATGTAGTGTTCACTCCCTTTTTTTATCATAAGCCTTTTAGCTCTGTTTCAGTAGACATGGAGCCTAGTGAGAGTACATCCAGAGTGGAGTGCTACGATCTGGGCTTGGCATCATGCCACTGACAGCATCTTATTTACTGTCTAGATGGATGACTCATTTTATGCACCTTATCGTAAAGCATTTGGATTTATGGTAGGTAATGAGACAGGGTGGAATACCCCAGAAGAGGCTCTAATTGAAGCAAAATACTGTTCCTCTTGTGGAAAGCAGGATTAACTCTCTTAGAAAATCTCCATCCAGAGAATGTAGATGCTAACTTGCTGATGAAAAGTTCATATTTTTGTCTGATTACCATCTGAGAGACAATAAAGATCAGTAAATTGGGTGGTGTGTTAATGGGTAGCTGTTTGGTGGTAAGGAACGGGTTATGGCTGAGACATGGTGACCCAGACAGCAATAACAGCACTCAAGCTACATGTTCTCTGTGTGGGAGATGGAAAGTTAGGCTCAGACCATAAGAGGATGGAGGAGTTTCTTCAGTGCAGGATTGTTTACTGGCCTCTCTTCTCAAGTGGTGACCCTACATTAGCTTGAATTCACATGTCTTAGCTGCCATTGGTCAGAAGTAAAAATTATGTAGAAGGCTTATCACTTGAAAAAAAGGCATGATGTTGGCAAATATATTTTCTTTTTTTTATTATTTACATTTCTGTCTATTTATTCCTTTGCTGTCTTATGATATTGATATGTCAGAATTTGTTTGCAATTACTATAATTAATCTAAATATGAAAATGTCCTAGTGAGTGAAGTAAAACATAAATATGGTGAATGACTGAGATGGTTCTATTTTCTGAATTCTGGATGGATACAGTTTGAACATATGATTATGGTCTTTAAAAGGTGAAGAATTGGTTGTGGAGATTTAGTCTCAGTTGTCTCATTTCTGTCTTATAGACTTACAGTTTGTGTTCAGTTTGAGAATAGGCTTATTGAACCTCCTTCCATGATTATGGAGTGGTACATTCATATTTGGCATAAATAATCAACCTTTAATGGAAATCTGCTATTCATTTTTCATTTCATTTCATAGCTGTTTATATGAGCAAGCAAAACTTTAGGAATAGGCAGCATATCAAACTCAACTGCTATGCTTTAGATGTGTAGTTTTGACTGTTTTATATTTTACTTCTTTGAAAAATAATGTTTCTGATTTGGTTCAGTCAGAACAAACATTTGTTTCATGATACAGCAAAGTAATAAAGATCAAATTCCATTGTGACTTGTAGCTTTTCAGCTTGGTGTGTCAGACTGAAGGAGACATGAGAGGGAAGGAGGAGAGAAATATGTGCTTATTATAATACTGCCTTTTTTTCTGACAGGTGTACTCCCAAAACTAGCTCTGTGCCATGCATGTGGAAATGGAAAATGAAAATTTCATTGTTGTGTATGCTGTTTAATCCAATAATGATCTGATGTAACAAACCGCTCTAATATCTCTCAGCATTATTAATCAGAGCGGACTTAGCCCTGTCGCTTTTTATTAACCTCTGTTGAAATGGGAGAAGGGCTTCACTAATCTGCAATTGTTGTCTCTGGTAATGTAAAGCAAGCACAAAACAGACTTATTGGTTGGTGAGAAAGTAAAGCTACATAGTGGTGTGAGGACCTTGGCACTTTGAGCCTGTTAAATCAAATAATGTGTAGTTCTCTTTCTGGGCAATTCTGCAACCCCCCCCCCCCCCATTAGGTTTTAAATGCAATTAAAACCTAATAACCTTTAAGTCTTTAAATCATGGCGTATGCCATTCAATGTCTGAGTCCATGTGTGTGTGTTTGTATGCGAAAGCAGTTGAAATGAAAGGAGTGGGTCTGCATATCCACCTTCTAAGTAATTGTATCGCCTCAATTTGAGGTCACATTCTCTTTTTTTCAATCACATGTCTGTGGTAGGTTACTGATTATCAGTTCATGTGTATGTATGTTTGGTCGTTTCACCTCGCGTTAGAACTTCTAACGTCTTGTTGTGGTTTTTGTCTGAGTGTTTCCGCTATGCTATGTTCTACAATTTCCTAACCTTGTGTAACATTCTCTGTGCAAACTGGGATCTTATTTAAACGTCTTATTCAGTAGCACTCCAATCCCATAATCATGTTCACACAGTATTATTTGCTTTCTGTAAAATCACTTTCTCTCTTGTTGAATTAATACAGTACTACACACCGAGTGCTTGATTCGTCTCATCTTTCAGGTGGAATTGCATTGAATTGCTGTTGTACAGACAGCTTCTGTACTCCCAATCCTACACTGAACCTTGTAAATAGGGAAAATATGACCATTCTTAGATCAGCAGCAGTAGTTCTCTTGCTCCCAATCCCTCTTGCTCTTAGCTGTGCAAAAGCAGGTACAATTTAAATGGCAAATTAAACAGCATTTAGTCCTCTGTGAGAATGCCATGTCTCTGTGGCAGTTGATCAGAATTGCGTTTATTAAATTAGACAAAGTTAAGGGGGATCGGGAGGCTTGGCAAAACTGTCAGCTCTCCAACTGGTGAGACAGAGACACCGCCACATGAATGCAAAAGCTGCTGCAGCACGGTTTCAAAAGCAGGTTATAGATGTTGAGGTTCCACACCATGCTCCTTTTCCTAAAATGATTTTTACTAAATTGAAATCCTGTACTTCCTTTCTTCTCCTAGTTTTTCCACTATATTATAACAAGATATTTATTGGTCATATTTAGGAATAGTTTTATTTTCATGTCAATTATATATTTACTAATACTGAACATGTTAAAGTAAATTATGCAAAACATGTATTTGATCTTTATTGTACCTGTAGTCCTCAATCAAGCTAGAGACCACACCCTGGTCCTTTCCATTTATTCTGGTCACCCTGGTCTCCAGCTGCTTCATAAATATGGACACCCTTGTTGTGTCTCCGTTTGTTATTATTTTTCAGAAACCAGGTTGTTCACTTTACTCTAATATGTCTAGATTCAGTGAGCTTTGAATCAAACCTCAGAATTATTTTCATTATTATCTATCTCTACTGCCAGCTCTCCTTTTTTAAGCCCCAACCCCTTTATTAAAACTCTGTAATCCATTCCACCAGTGAGGACTCAGAAGTCCCAAGCAATTTGGTTCCTTCTCAATACCTCAGAGTTCCCTGTTTCAATAACCCAAAAGGTGAAGTATAATGAACAACTGCAGGCCTGGATGCAAAACAAATACATTCCCAGTATTTAATATAGAGTGCAAGGAAAAACTCAATAAAATGTCATTCTAGTTTCCTGAAGATGTGTGGACATGATGCTTTTCCATGGTAGTCTGCAGAAGTACTATTGTGTTAGACTTGACACTAATAGTTTATAAGCAGTGGCCATCGGCTATCTTGCTCTCACCTTTGGTCATGCTCTACTTCCTCAGATAAGGTCCGGCAGGAGATCTTTGCCATTAAAGGAGTCATTTGCTCCTTCCACTGTATGGCCTGGAAAATGGGGACAAGAATGTACACATCCCTGTCAATGGTATGTGTGTTTTTGGAAGGTATTTACTAAAAGGATGCAAGTGTCAAAGGCTAATTTCCAGAGCTGCTCCTGGGTTGCCATCTCTCATTGCAGGGTGAGCGGCTTGCGTGTTGTCATGGATACTGAAGTATGGCACCCTAGAGAAGGCAAGCAGGGGGACAAATGGCTGCCTTCCTTATAGGATTCCTGTCAGCTAACCTCTGATAGATGGCCTTGATGGGCCATTTGTCATACTGTAATTGTTCCAGCAAACACGGAATACCCACTAGTATAAACAGTGGTGTGCAGCGTTGCTAATAAAGTGGAGTACCCGTAGAAGGAAACGGTGATACACTGTTGCCCTTGGTTAAAGAGACAATGCCTCTTTTGTTCTGGCCCTTGTGCTGATTGGACCGCAGGAAGGGGGGTTAAAGAAAACATGAAGAGAGAGAAAAAGGCAGTCATATAAAATACTGCCATTACTCATCAGTATTAACATGGCCAAGTGGGGAACCAAAAGTGATGGTCTTTGGAAGAACAGTTTCAGTTTTGGGTGTTATATTATTTTGTTTCTTTGTCAGTTTGGCAGGAGAATATCCTAAAAGAGATCCTGTCAACAAGATGCAGGGAAACAGACTTAAACCTGTGTGTGTGATTCAGTATTTATATGCTATATTACTCTCTGGTAGCCCTCTGCATAAAGTACAAATTACACTTGCTACACAGTTCCCATTTGTTTGCACTTGTATTAGCATTAGTTGCATATCCTCTGAGGTGTTATTGAGAGTAATTTAAACAAACACACTCTTGGGTGCACACACATGCTTTACTATGCCTTGACTGGGTTCTCCCCATCTGAATATCTTGATTGAGTGGGGAAAACCACATGAATTTAGACATGTGCACTGTAATTTATTTTAGGCTGCAAATCCTTTACCTTTACTGTGTGGACAAAATAGCAGATATACATTATCTATTGTTAAATAACTAAAAAATAATAATTTAAAAAATAAACTGTATATGTATAATGCACTGTCTTGTTCCAAAATACATTTGAAGCACTGAAACATATATTTCAAGAAATGAGAACTACAGGAAATAAAGATTCTTTTTTTTTTTCCCCAACAATGAATACAAATCAGTTGTGTATGTTGCCTAATATAAACATTTAAATGTCTAAGTAATATTCATATCATTTGTCATAGTTACAAAAAAGAAAGCTTTGATGAATCTAAAAATAAAATATATTGATATATGAACAGATTTTGAGGACAAAGTGTTTTTAATCAGATTTTTAGACTGAACTTGGATGCCATGGAGCTTAACTTTTAACACTGGTCCTGTCTGATATCAAATTTGATACAGTTCTCTGTATATAATCCACTATAATATTTTAGTATTAAAGTGTTTAATATATCATTATCAGACAATATTACAATGTTAAAATATCATCTATATAATTTACACCTATACGTTTTTAACTTCTAAAGACTTAGTTGTCAACAGCTAGTGCAAATGTACTGTCTCTACTTTGATAGACCACTTATACTCACTCACTCTCTCTCTCTCTCTCTCTCTCTCTCTCTCTCTCCATTTCTTTGTGCCCTTGTATCTCAGTTATCCTCTCTCTTGTGGTATGCTGAGAATGTTGAAAGAATGGAGAGTATGTGTGTGTGCACCTTGTGTCTCATAACTCTTATTTCTGGAGAAATGTTTGTGTGATGGACTGGCCACCGCTGTAGTGCCACCTCTCGCATCTGTCCTGACATACCGTGG
This sequence comes from Ictalurus furcatus, assembly GCF_023375685.1. Classification (NCBI taxonomy): domain Eukaryota; kingdom Metazoa; phylum Chordata; class Actinopteri; order Siluriformes; family Ictaluridae; genus Ictalurus; species Ictalurus furcatus. The sequence goes on along the minus strand of NC_071259.1, from coordinate 16,236,626 downwards.
CCCTGGAGCACTTTACAGTGACCCCTCCTCTCACCTTCTTTCTGATGGACAGTTTAAAGCATCATTAAGTGTAATTACTATTTCAACAGAGGAGTCAAGAGAAGCTCGCATTGGAAAAAATTATTCTAAATTGCTCAATCGCACACCCAACCCCCCAAAACACATTTAAATTTTTTGACCTTTTTGACTTGTAGCACTTCAGTTATAGACTAGGTGTGCTTGTTTGCTATCTGATGTCTGTAGTTTTTGCATATGATTTGATAGATTATACTGGATATATACACCGAGTAGCCACACACAGATGGTGTGGATTAATTTTCTATAACAGCATGGCTCTGACAGTAGTTTTGGCTGTAACATAAGCAATGGGTTTATATTAATGCACTCGTTTTAATACATTATAATTTCTACAGTAACTCATACATAAACCCATCGCTTATGTTACAATCAGTAACAATATGGTGGATGATCCATATATCAATTTGATTTATTAAAAAGCATGTTTCCATTTAACAAAGGGAAATGTATCATTGTGGTAAAGTTTTCTGTTAGGAGACATTTATGAAACATTTTTGGATGGAATTTTGTGTGTCAGTGCTTTGTAACTGTCAGTAGATTTTTCACTACAGGAGAGTTTTCAGGATGGAGGAGGTTACCCTTTCCGGTTTCCTGGTAACATGACAATGTGCAGTTTTGTCTTATTAACTTCAACAGAAATAAAGAAGAGAGGCTGATAAGGGAGCAGCTGTTTATAGCTTCTATAAATCAGTGATAACATTAACAGTAAAGGATAAAAATAATGTGGTGTTCATTAATAAATTCAAATTTGTTCTTAAACAGTTGTTCACCTCCAGAGCTTGCTTGCCCAACCCCAACATCACTTGCAATTTTGTTTCTCCTTGGTGGTTCATGCAAAAAACCACTGTGGTGGTGTTGGTTTGCCCTGACCTCCCCCTTAGGGGTCCCTAAATATACTGCCGCACTAGCCACAAAGATTTCAGTTCAAGGACATTAATATGCTGATGTCGAGATTCGTTTTCCACCTTTCTTTTACCGTCAAGTTTTTTCACATGCTCCTGAAGCCTGGCTGGGAGTGATTTGTCCTTACAAAATAGTATGCGGTGCAACATACTAGGGCTGCTCGATTATGGCAAAAATCATAATCATGATTATTTTAGTCAATATTAAGATCACAGTTAGGGCTGCAACTAATGATTATTTTCATAATCGATAAGTTGGCCGATTATTTTTTCGTTTTAATTGGATGGGGTGGGGCAAACTTTCAGTACCTTTTTTTTTTAAATTTAAAATACAATCCAGAAACTCTCTCACAAATATAAACTTCAGACTAAAACTTTACACAACTGTTTGTCCAAAACAGAAAAGAACTCAATACACACACACATACACACCAGAATATATATTTAGGACTGTAGTTTAATTCGGTGCTTTTTGTGCATCCATAAAAAATAATGCATAAATACTTGTATACAATATAAATGAAAATAAATAAATAAAATAAATGTGTGTGTGTGTGTGTGTGTGTATGTGTGTATATATATATATATATATATAATATATGTGTATATATGGATGCACAAAAAGCACTGAATTAAACTAGTCCTAAATATTAATAATAAAAACTCACTTTCACTACACCTTGTGGTTTCTGTTACTCACTGACTTTAGACATATTATTTTACTTCTGTTTACTTCTGATCATAATGTTTTAATTAGACATTACAGATCTTACTCGCGCTCCCACTGTGTATCACTGGGCTTACACTGTGCGTGATCAGCAACGCGGCCTCGTTACTAACAGATCACTTCCGTTATAATAAACGACAGAATTTACACTACAAGCGCACAAATACCGCATATAATGACAATAAACTTAAATTAAACTAAACCTTTTAAGCAACTTGGAACAGCAACAGTTTCCCCTGCCCCTTACACACAGTGGAGCATTTTGGATAGAAACATAAGTGTCCTCGTGCATCACTGTTTAATCTCCACAGTGTTTAATATAAAATGCTCCCCTGACGATTTCGCCTCCGTCTGATAGAGACTGAGGTCATGTTGGAAATAAAAGGTAACGCTGACAGAAACAGTAAACTGAAGAAAGTCATTGTCAGTGACTCTGGGTATCTGCTAATGCTAGCGTGCGTATGACGTCATGTGCCGTCGCCTAGGAAGCGGCTTATGGTTCCGTTTAGTAAAAAAAAAACGCTAGTGATATATTTGAGATGATATTACCTTTCTGAAATCCACACACTAGACAAGAGTGCATAGTGTAAGTGTACAGTACTTCATTTGGGACACAACTAGAGTATTTACTCTCCGAAGTGTGTTTTCGTAACAGCAGTAATGTAAATGAGTAAACATGCCCCGTGCCGCACGCAGACCAACTAATCGATAATGAGATTCGTTGACAATGATTTTAATAATCGATTATTATCAATTTTATCGATTAGTTGTTGCAGCTCTAATCACAATTATTAAACATGATTACTCATTGACTTTGGAAACATCATGCATTTATTGAACTTTAAAAAAACCAACTTTTTTTTGTATTTTTAACAATGGTGGATTTACTGAAAAAAAGGTGTATATATATATATATACCTTATATATGTATAAAATGTAAAAATAAATTGGATCACTATGCCTCTACATGTACTTTCCTTGCTTATTCGAGCTATGGATAGCTGTTTACATCCATTTTTTAATGCTTTTGCACGAAATTTCTGTGTTTTCCGCATCTCATTTTACTGTATTGATGTCTCTCTTGTAAGCTAGCGTAGCATGTCATATGACTCATTTCGGCGAATCGCATCGTCAGAAATGAACTCTAAACTTCTGATGAAATTCTGTCTCCTGGTTTAGATCAGCCTGTAGTTTCTCACTATTAGTGAGCTCTAGAAAGGAAATGAGCATATTTAGACCGGCTGTCATAATGCTAGAGGAAATGAGCCCAATGATACCAAAGGTTATTTCTTTTTGTTCCACATCAGACTCCTTAAAACCAAATTGTGTCCAAACAGCTGAAATGGTTTAACCTTTCTTGTCGACCAAAGGCTCTCTTTCTGTCATCTTGGCTCGAGCTGAACTAAAAATGCCACAGCCTGGCAGGGAGTGAGTTTGCCCTTTCACCAGGGGTGAAAGTGCACCACTGTAAAGAAAAATGGCTCACGGTTTTTAAAAAGACAAAACGAGAACATTTGCAAAACGGAATGCGGCACAATAATCGTTTTATCTCAATTATATTTTGTTTTCAGATCATCGGAGGTCATAATCAAAATTTAAATCGAAAATTCAATTAACCGCACAGCCCTACACCATACAAATAGTATGGCCTGTTATGGGCAATGTGCGGCCACTTGCAATTTCATGACTTCTACTATGACTGTTAAGATGTTTCTGATCTCTGTCAGGAAGGCTTGTAAATTGAGTCTCATGCCATTGAACAGAGTCAAGTGACTCTTTTTTTTTTTTTTGTGATTGGCTTTAGTCCTAGCTCTTCCACATGTGAGATCAGGACATTTTTCTGACTAAACACCTGCTATTGGTACTGTCCACCAAGCCACAATTGTCCAGAAAAAGCAGTACATGTAGACCCTGCATGTCTAGAGCAATGGGGGACTAGGCTGAGGCACTGCCTCAAAAGAAGGCGGCCAACAGTGACAAAAATTTGTTATTTCTATTTATGCTATGAGTTATGCTATTTCTACCTGATCTAACCCATACAGTTAATTTTGTTGGTGTAACCTAATATATATTTTTTTTTACTTGAATAAATTCAATCAATTTAGATCTTACCACAATTTACCTAAATTTACCTTTAATTTACCTAAAAATGTGCTTCATGTGGTAAGATCTAAATTAATTGAATTTATTTATTTTTTCTTTTTCACCCCCCCCCCTTTATCTCCATAAAGTAAAATTCGTGTGAAGCCAGTGTTTATTTCTTCCCTTGCCTTTTTACATAATTAACACTAGTCAGTAATTATTCATCATTGATCCTAACAGCCATTTTTAGGCTTATACTTTCATTCTTTAGGACCTATTCAATATATTTAAATTATGTAAGCCCTTAAACAGATATTTTACTCAAATGAAAATACTTTCATTATCCTCATGTCCACAGACATGCTTGTTTTGTCTCAGATCTAAGGGTGAAACACAAGGCATACTATTAGAGTACTGACAAACACTGACAATAATTTTGAACAACTTAAAAAACCCAGAAGGACACACTGAAGTTAACCATTTTCGTGGTTTGGCCATGACATCATACAGTATTTCATTCACAATTTCTTTCCAATTCAAGTACAAAATAAAAGTTGAGAGTTACACAGAATGAAAGTTTTAGCACTGTAACAGTTCAAATGTTAAATGCTACTACTGTCTCTATCACACCTCGGACTCACACTCTCTTGTTTCATACAAACACACCTAGCGTCGCAGTTATCGACTGTAGTGAAAATGACCTCACAGGACTTCAGTAAGATTACCTTAGTATCGTTGCTTGTCTTGTTGCTTGGCCGATTCTTTTGAACATTTTTTCTTCTTAGCGGAGGCTTTAAGATAATATACAGTTAAGATTATTAAATAATTTTAACATGTGTCCAAGTATGCATTTATTTGATGAGTAAACATATAAGTTGAACAATGAACAGTCAGCCAGTCATTATTGCAAAATATGCCTTGTATCACCCTGTCAGGGTTTATTATGCGATAGTGACTTTTATATATTAAACCACACAGGGGCTGTCTGCCTGTAATTTTGTTTTGGCATTTCTCCAAGTTTGAAAACGTAATGTCCACTCAATGAAATTACACAATCCGACCATGACCATTGCCAGATTTGAGCACTGAAATTCTTTGATTTTCGTTAATTTCACAAGAAACTTTTAGAAACTTAAATAATGAGCCAGTCACTAGGGGTGCACCATGTTGCGCCACTCCTGCCTGCCATGGGCTGGACTCTAAGTCAACACGCACTCGCATGCAAGTGAAGGGTACGAAGCTCTGCTGATGCAACAACTGACAAATATCCTGTATTCCACAGCAAATGAAATGTGGAAATGCAGCTTTTAGGTCTATAGTCACAACCAATTGTATTTGTTCACCACTCACATTACATCTGATATATGTAGTGGACCGAACAGCAGTAGTGTTAAAAGATCATCTAGACTTCTTGGAATCCGAATTGGGCAGTTCCCTCATGCCTTTTTTTGTAATAGAAACGATCTTGAAAGAACCCACCCAGATGCACTGGACCATAGACCATCTCCATTGCCTGTTTCTATAGTACTGACTGTACTTCTGCACATAGAATGGATAGTTGGTCTGGATCCAGTATCTTTGTGGGGCAGACTCGTGTGTTTGGTGGTAGTAGACAATCAACTCTAAGTGACCATGTATTTTTAGATACGATGCTGGGATTCCTCTACATTTTCGATGTTTGTTTTGTGGAATCATGTGAATCAGCATGCCTTTTTCTTCCCAGTGGGCTCTACAGATGATCTGCTACTCTCTTCACTAGTCGAGAGCAACACAGTGACAGACGAAGGTGATGAATAACAAGATGTATTTACATAGCCTGCAAGGTGCACTTCATGCATCACTAATGGTGTTATGCTGCAGTTAATGCAAGTCTTTAAGTACCTGCTGTCAGAAATGTTGAGGTCCCAAACTATTTGGCCAATTTCTTCATCCTATCCTGAAATACAAAACAGATTCACAAAGTTTTAGTTTTGTAAAGGTCTTGGGAGAGCTCTTTGCTTTTATCCATTATGAGATGTTTTTTGTGTGACATCTTGTTAACGAAGAGCCTTTTTATAGACCATAAATTACTAACCCAGCTGATATTAATTTGCACAGATAGGGGGTATAATTACTTACAGATTTCAGCTGGTTCCTTGCCTTACCTTGCCTTGGAGAGCTGCCTTTTCTTAGTGTGCTCAATACTTTTTTCCTGTGTCATTCCACTTTATTACACACAACTTTATTTATGCACTTTAATGTTGTGAATTCTTTATATTTGTGGATTTCTTGAGTTAATACCAAAGTCTGGTGAAAATTTCATGTGAATAACCTCATTGGAAATATATTTACTGAAAAAAAAATGTTGATGTGTTCAATACTTATTTTCCCCACTGTAAGGCCATCTCCAAATAATTTGAAATTCACCATTTTATAGTGAGAAAGATTGTTTACAAAAGGAGAACCTTCAAGACAGTTGCCAATCTTCCCAGGTGTAGGCATCCCAGCAAATTCAGTCCAAGGTCCAAGATATAAAGAAAAACCCAAGCGGTACATCGTTTGACCTACAGGCCTCTGTTAGCACATTAAATGTTTATGTTCATGATAGCACAATTGTGGAAGGGTGCTTTCATGGAAGGGTGGTTAGGATAAAAGTCCTTCTCTCCAAAACAAAATATGGCAGCATGAGTTCGGTTTTCGAAATTGCATCTGAACAAACCACAAAAGTTCTGGAACAATATCCTTTAAACTGATGAGACAAAGGTGGAGATGTTTGGTCATCATACACAGGTTTTGGCGAAAACCAAATACAACATATCACCATAAAAACCTCATACAGTACCAACAGTCAATCTAGGTGGTGGAGGAGTGATGATCTGGGAGTCTTTTGCAGCCACAGGTCCTGTATAACATGCAGTTATTGAGATGTTGAACATTGAACCCCACTTTATACCAGAATATTCTTGAGACAAATGCGAGGCCATCTGTCCAGCAACTTAAGCTAAGCTAAAAGTGGGTCATGCAACAGAGATGGTAAACACACTGATGAACACTGACACTCACAGAACCCGGATTCAGTGTTTGTAATATTAATTTGTAAAATAAGTGGAACAAAATAGGAGATTGTTTCACATTTGTAAATCAACAACCCCACGTAGGATTACAACACCTATTTTGGGAACGCCTGTTATAAATGGACATGTTAAGATTAGAAAATAAGTTTCTGTGCATCTGTAGAACCCCACAGTTTTACACCGACAAACAACTGGCCATGTGTATTGTACAAAAAAACACTGGAGTGCTTGGGTTTTTTTGTACAAAAATTGTACAAAAACCCCCAAACAAACTGGAATACTCCACTAGTTCTAAAGGAATGGTTGTGGTTCTATTGCTGATACAGTACATTTGTACCAACAGAGCATGTGCTACCATGCCCGTGTCATTGCTTTGCAGAACATGGTCCACCATCCAAATAAAATCTTGGTAATTTGTTAATAAAATATGGTGGTCCCTTTCCAGTGGAGGGGAAAGGGACCACTATATTTTATTGCTGTATTAGGGGTACAGTGGAGCTGAGCAACAAGTGGACTAGATTCAGTAATTGTATGCCTGCAAAGTGCACTTATACAGTATGTTTACCTGATACAATGAATGACTGGCTGTTCCCTTCACTGGAACTAAGGGGCTCAAACCTGTTCCAGCATGACAGTGTCCCTGTGCACAAACTGAGGCCCATGAAGACATGCTTTGCCAAGGTTGGATTGGAAGAATGCTGGCCTTCACGGAGCCCTGACCTCAACCCCACTGAACACCTTTGGGATGAACTGGAACGCCGACTGCAATCCCGGGCCTTCTTGCCCAACATCAGTGCCAGACCCTCACTAATGCTCTTGTGGCTGAATGGGTAAATTCCCACAGCCATTTAACAGAATTTGCTGGTACAGACCAGACTACATAGGTCCATCAATAATGGCAAGCTGTCCTAGACCCAAGGAAGAAAAGCAGCTTAAAACCATGATACTGCCACCCCCATGCTTCCCCCAGGTTGGGATGTGGTTCTAATGTTGAAATGCAGTGTTTGGGTTTTCACCAAACATAACATGTTATATTTAAACCAAAAAGTCTGTCCACAGAACATTCTTCCAATAAGCTTCTGGCTTATGCATGTGGTCTTGAGCAAACTTCAGACAGGTGGCAGTGTTCTTTTGGTAGAGTAGTCGCTTCTTCCTTGCAATCCTGCAATGCACACCATACTTGTTCAGTGTTTGCCTGGTCGTGGACTCATGAACACTGATATTCAATGCAAGAGTGGCCTGTAGCCTGTAGTAGTCAGATGTTATGCTGCATTTCTTTGTGACTTCCCATAATATTATTCACCGTGTCTTTGGAGTGGTTTTTGCTGGATGTCTACTCCTTGGGAGAGTAACAGTGGTGCTGAATTTCCTCCATTTGTATATCATCTACCTCACAGTGGATTGGTGGAGGCCAAACTCATTTGAAATGGTTTTGTAACCTTTTCCAGTCTGGTGAGCATTGATAACTCTTTTTCTCAGGAATCTCCTTTGATCAAGGCATGGCACACTTCCATAAACCTGTTTGGTGAAGAGGAGACTTTGATAGTGAAGACCCAAGTAATGTTCTTGAAACATGGGTGGGCCTTCTAAACTCACACCTGATTGCCATCCCCTTGATTGGAACACCTTCAATTTTTTTTTGGGTCATTTGTTTAATTTTGTACACAAAATTGTAAAGGGTTCACAAAGTATCTAGCAGCACTGTATGAAGAGACACAACCATGTATAAATTAAATTGTGTGATATACTATTCTCACATCATTGTTTAAAAGAGCTTCTTGAGCTAACAAAAAAGTAATATTGCAATACTATTTTACTATTAGTATTGCAATATTTAATTTTTTTTGCAGCTCAAGAAGCATTTCGAAACAATTGACATTTGACTAGTATGCAGCACAATTTTATTTTGTGTATTTACTTTTACGTATATTTTGTACAGAAAATGTCATGAGCTTATGAACCAGTTCAAAGTTAGTTAAGCCTAGATCATACAAGCACAACTTGGCTCAGCTGAGTAATTTACTCATAGTTGAAACCACAAGAAAACCCACATTTCCTCCTGTTGGGAAATGGTCGATGCCATCATCTCAGCAGGCAGCCTAGGCTGCAGACCAGTTTCTCCTTGACTCTACGTCAATGGCAGTATTTATTATAAAACATTCCCATTCCACTTCTCTCTCTCTCTTATTCTCCTTTCCCCCATTTGGGTGATTATTATACTCTGGATGAGAACAAACAGTATCTCTACTTAATAATTCACATCACTTTCATCTGATATTCAGTTACCATGGGCAATTTAGTAGTTGAATAATTTTGTGAAAAATTCATTTATTATGGCTGCGTGTTATGAGGCGGCGGTGATGGCAGCCAAGAGTGTTAGTGAAGGGGTTTAAATTGCGTCTGTGGAGGGGATCCAGGGGAAGGTAATGTGTTCTAATGTTCTCAGCCATATGCATTGTTTTCAGGGCTCATCAGTTTTACATTGATTCCCACTGAAGTGTTTAATTGCATCATGAATATGATCTAATTCTGTCCTTTTCGCTGAAACTGGCGCACTCGCTGAAAATGATGTACTGCCATGACAGCGCCATATCGGGACATATTTTATATGGAACGTAAATTATAGTGTTAAATTAGCCTGGAAAGATAACTAGCTGGCACAGGGAATGGACCCAACAGTTTAATTTAGTGTCAAAAGGCCGTGAAGGGATAAATCTCTCCTCTCTCTCACGCTCTGCCATCATATCTAGGATTTTACTGGAATAGTTAGAATTTCTTTTTATTACCTACAGTTTCTCTCTGTGTCGCACTTTCTTGTGTGATTTAAGTCATTGGACACAGTTAGAAGAAACAAGTGCAGCATCCCTTTTCACTCTGATTTAAAGAAGTGCATTGTATAAAAAAGTTAAGCAAACTTTTCTTTACTGTGTTGACATTGACTTTAAAAAATACTTTTTACTAAAGCCAGCTTCACCAAAATAGGCCATATATCCAGACTTATTTACTGGCATTGCATTGAGTTTTTTGAATAGTGAGGTCTCTCTTACACTGATAACAATGCTAAGTTAAGTGGGTATGAGGAGATACATTTCCTTATTCCTCCTATTTTCTATTTTCTACTTTGCTTTTCCTCCCAGAGTAAGTGTGAGAGCAGGTAAACGAGTACCGCTTTGAAATGGTTCCTTCAAGCTGGGTTATTCACTGAGAAGATGAAAGGCATTGAGTTTACATGGCCTTTTTTTTTTATTTTGCTTCAGGAGGAAGCATTTTCTCTCTGCTACCCTTAAAGCTTGGAGTGTTCTACTGAGTGGCTGCCAGGAGTTAAGTTTTCTCTTGCCAGCTGGTCCTGTAAGCAACCACTGTCTGGCTCTTGTACCTTCTCTTATCTTCCATACCTCCTTCACTATAATAATGGTCTGCAGTGTTTAGGCCAACCACTTAATATAATGTGTGAAGGGTTCACAGAATATGTAAAGAACCTCCGAATACTGATTGAGGCCATGTTTTTGTAACAAAGTCTCTCTTTTTTTTGTCCACATTTTTATGTTTTGCATTACGTTTAAATGTTTTTATACACACTGAAATGCAGAGATGACATGGAAACTCCTGCACTGAACATCCACAGATTGTGCACACTACTTGAATCAGGAAGCCTTTTTGTTCAGTTTTTGCGGTTTCCATGTTTGATGTGATGTGTTGAGCATGCAGAGGTTGGTTCTGCCACAGTGCAAAATACTTTGCATTCTAGGGAGTAATACAGAGTTTATGTTGTACTTGGCTCTTTTTGTTGTAAAAGTGTCAGTATAATGGCAGCAACAGTAGCTAAATAAAACTCGTCCTCTGTTCTGGATATGTTTGATTTGGATCATATGACAATCAACGGTCTATCACCTGTTTTCAAAGAAACTCCCGAATCCCACATCCACATTACAACACAAAACTGTTAAGTGTGAACTAAAGTCCAAAGTGTAGAAAACCTTGTGCGCTTTTAAATCTATCCATATTAGTGTGGGTCTGGCAGGATTGTCAGAATAAGTATTAGCAGCTTGGGTTATAGTGAGATTTCACTTCATTAGGGTCATAGTGAGACTTGCATAAGCAGAATGAACAGAAGCACTTTAGTGTGTTTATCTTTTCTTATACTCTTGGTGTCAGAATAAATAAATAAAAAAACATTGACGAAAGTATTACAATCTACAAACGTTAAAATTTTGGCAGTGCTGTCTACCATGGTGTCTAGGTACATACAGCCAAAGCATACTGAAGTTGGGACTTCAGGAGCAGGATAGCCTTGTGCCTCTGATTAGCCACCACCATAATTAAGTGACATCACATTCTTTTGATTACCATTGGATGGGGCCATTTCATGAGAAAAATTTCATGCCAGGCCTTCTGGAAGGCCATGATGCTTAACTCGGATGGTACAGGATCAGCCTGTTAGCTGATCCTGTACCATTAGGATCATCCCATTAGCTTCTTAAAAGTGTGAACTGTGAATTCAAGACATGGGTAAAAAAAATAAGTTAACTGGCCAAATAAAACAGTTAGCTGGCCTGTGTTATCTAACACAGAAAATATATCTATCAAAGTCTACAAAGGGAGTTCATATGGATTTGCCACTGGTGTTTGTGTGAGCATTCCAGAGGAGACGCTGCCCACACCAGACGAGATGCCACTTTACCAGAAAGAGCTGAGATAAAGAGAGAGATAAAGATTAGCCATTGCCTTTGAGCTGGAAAATGCCTGTTAAGAAAGTAGTGAAGACTACACACCATGGATCTAATTTCCTTTATTTCTTTCTTTCCTTACTTTCTCTTTTCATTTCCATCCATTCTTTATTCTTTCACTGGCTCCTCATTGTAGACAGCTGAGACTCTTTTACATGCCAGCTGTATTAGGCTGATTTTGCAGCCCACAGATGATCTGACAGGTATTTTCATGGGCAACACTTCCTCACTTAGGCCTTTGCTCAAGTAGTCTTTCATCTGACCACCACAAACCGCTTTCTTTTACATTGACCAGTCACTCATCATTACCACTGAAGTGTACAAACACACATGTACAACCTGGTCTCCTTTTTTCAAAAGAGCCATTCCTTCACATATAGAGGAAAATGAGCACCTCTAGCCACCATCACTTGTGTGTTTGTATTCCTCTCCTTACTAAGTTCATGTCTCTCTAATTTGGCTAATGGCTTGAACAGCACATGAGGTGAGCAAGTTCAGTAGAGGCAGATTAGGGCCAACTAGGTCACTTTCACATTAAAAAAATAAGCCCCATAAAGGAGTCTCACGTTAAAAAAAAAAACAAAAACCCTGAAGTCCCATGGTCCCTATCTGAGCCCTTCGGGGTATCGATTGGGACGACCCAAATAGATATTGCCACCTACCCCTCTCTGCTTTGCCATCAGGGCTAATGGCTTAATGACGGGGAATATTGGTACAGGAACAAGGGAAAAATAAGGCCTTGCTATACTTTTTGCGGAGACATTTATGTGGCTTCAGTGAACAATATGATGTAACTGCAGGGAACTAAGAACCGCAGATGCAGTACTGAAGCTTTGCTCACCATGTCACGTGCATGGCAGCTGGATGAACTCTGCAGATGAACATGCTATGTGACACCTGTGTTTCGAATATTTATATGGTCGAAATGAAACCACAGAAAATATGTGAGCTCATAAGCTTACAAATGTGGTTTTGGCTTTTCACAACCCTCATGAACTTTATCTGAAAGAAATATACATCTGTTTGGATGACTTATTAATCAAGGTTGAGCAATAGGTGTGTAGGGTCTAGAAAATTACTTTATTAGCTTTTGAACCTATAATGCAGGGTTTTGTTGTAACAGATATCTATCCTAAAAGAGGTATTGTGTAGACCTACATGTATAAAACATACATTTAGACTTTTAATACTAATGTTGAATGGAGTGCTGGGGCATGTCTCTGTTTTGTAGGTCAATGTTCTTGAGTCGTTTTCTTTTTATAAGGCATGTTTCTTTGCTCTCTACTGAGGCTGAAGCACTCATGTACTTTCTCCTCTTCTCATCCTCTCTATGCTTGGACACTGAGCTGAAGCAGTATTAACTGAGTGAGGTTGATGAAGTGTGTCCAAAGAAGATGCCCAACAGGCAGAACTGTGTGTAAAGGGGAGAGAGAGAGAGAGCGAGAGAGAGAGATAGAGATAGAAGGGTTCATACCAGTATTATCAGTGTGTGCAGTGGTTTATGTGTGTGTGTGTGTGTGTGTGTATGTTGTTCTTAAGCCTCTGTGCATTTGACAGTAAGAGAGAAGAGCATAAGGAGTAGGTGAAAGAGAATGTGTAGAAGAGTGAGACAGAGAGAGGGAGAAGAAAAGGATCCTCAGGAGGTTCCATTGATGCACTATTATTCGGTTTACTTACTGCGCCTGCCAAATGATATATCAATGAAAATCTGTTCTCTGAATTATGGCCATCTGATGATGGAGAGACTGAGTGCCATGTCCTGGAACGCCTCTTATTGTGCCCCATTACTTAGCCTCTCTGAGTACCACTAAGTGATTTTTAGAATGCATTGCCACAGGCTCTATTCTTCCTAATTCACTGTATTTTTTCACCCCTTAAATGGCAGTGAACTACATTTGCACTTAAAACATATTCTTTAATATTCTGTTATTTTACATACAAATTGCATCCTGGGCAATGCATTCATCATTGCTCATCCCCTCCACTCTTCTCCTAAATGAAAAATGTATCTTAAATGAATAATGGATCGCACTGTAGAATAATTTTCTTTGTGGCGTGTTTAACGTTTTGGATGATTTTCTTTGTCTCAGCTAGGAAAATGAGGCCAATGTTCTCATGCATGCCTCACTTTGGATCTTCTAAAGACCTGCTCAGTGATCAGAGTGTATTGATTAATATCGTGGCAATGTGAACTCTAGGAGAACATTCCTGCTTTGATTTACATAGGACCTCAGTAGATCTGCATGAGAAGGAAAGCATGGCTAAAGGAGAACTTGGGCTCCTGAGATGCTTCAGATCAATTAACTTGTGATATCTGTGGAAAGTCTCAGATAACGCTGCTAAAAGCCTCCTGATTTAGTTTGAATTTAATTTCTTTTTTTAGCTTCTGACCCCACGTTATCTCTCACTGTGGTGCTGTCACTTTAGCTGGAACAAAAGAGGGCCAAATCCCTAATGTCATTCATGCACAGCTGAGCGAAATAGATAGATATGAACAAGACAAGAGCTCCGCTGGTGCTCAAACTTGGTGGTCATGCATAGACATATTTATAGTACCACCTTTGCCATAAAGTCTTACAAGAGTTCTTTCCTGTGCTGTCATATTGCCTTCTTGAATGTTCCTAACATACTGTTGCTATCTCAATTTGGCTTCAGCATTGGATTTTCATCTGTGCGTGTAACGGCTCTAATGATGGATTTAGTTGTCTGGAGGACTGGTAATGATGACGGGGTTTCACACTTCACAGAACCCCACTTGGCCATTCATCCCTGGCTGTGGGATTCACAATGTAAACACTCTCCCAGTGCTCTTCCTGCTCTTTCTAATCTGCCATCCAAAATATTCGGTTGAGCCCAGGAGAGAATCGCATGACTGGGCTGAATGGAGACAGCTCATTGCCGTTGTCACGCTGCTGGTACACTTTTTTTGTTTTCCCTTTGAGATGGCATTTTACAGATGGGAGTCGCTGGACTGCGGCAGCTCGTGTCACGATGCGTTGATGATTTTATGGCTGAGCAGAAAGCGGCTTCTGCAGTGTTTTGCTGAGGAACACTGAACAGATTACAACAGTTTACGTTGTTGCACTTCATATACAAATTGTTGTTTGTCTTATTATGGGTGCTACAGGCCTAGTTAATTTTATAGCTTGATAAATGCAGCCAAAAAAACTAATGCAGTCATCAAGGCTCATGATCTCCTGATTGTTCTAAAGGTCAGATTCAGTTCATTATGAAGGCTAGGTAGTATAGTCTAAAGATCACATGCTAGACGTTATAGGAATGATTTCCAGCAGAACCTATAGGCGTATAAGGGATTCCTAAGTGAAACAGTTAAACAGTGACCAGAAATATTAAGTCTTTCTGCATGTGACTGATCTCCCACGTGTGACAGGATGATCCAAGCAACTCTGATACATAGGAGATAAATGGATTGATTAATATGGAGGATGGAGAGGGAGCTTCGTTATCAGTGTGGAGACCCTCCTTAGGTCAGCCATCTATCATAGTTCCTCTGCCCATGTTGGTTTGCTTTGGTAATGAGTGAGTTGACATTTACACAGAGCTCACTAACAGTCTGACCCACTGATTACCTCTGAATCTTCATGCTTGCGACAACTGATAAAAAAATGTTTAAAAAAAGGTCAGTACAAAAACGTGACTTCTCCACAGCCAGTTCTCTATATGCATTTAATATTAAGGGGACAATAAAAATTAATTGAGTATCCTGGAGTAAATATAAATAAATGTACAATTCAGCACAATGCTGAGTGGACCATGTTTTTTAGGTTGATTTCATTTAGCCGCCAGTTTAAAGAGTGATTTATGAGAAGAGGGAGGGTGTTGCCACCACTTGCCCACTTTCCTCTGCCTGCTCAGAATATGAGATGAAAGTTAACAGCATGTGAAGCTCCAGCATTGAGGGAAGGGTTTTGGACATGTGGGCAGTGTAGCATCAAATAGATTGTGTTTCCTCCCATGTATTCAGTTAATGTGTGCCAAGCACCCTGATGCAGATGAATGTAAGGAATTTTCTATAAAGGCTTTACTGCTCATCTGAGAGATGACGCTGGAAACTGACAGCATGGTACTCTCCTTTACATGGTTAGTATAGCAGGTATACACAAGTACACTTATTTTATTTCTCTTTAATCCAGTGTCTCTCACTTACAAAGCTCCCTTTGCTCCAGCCATAGGCAACAGCTGTTGAATAGAAGTGTTTAGATTGGTGTGGACACTCGGGATACCTTTTTTATTGGCTGTGGAATAAGAGATGGATGCTCAAATGGTAAACTGCCTCTACACACACACATTTTCTCTCTCTCTCTCTCATACACACACACACACATATACACACACACACACGCACACACACACGCACACAGCCTAACACCCTGCATAAGATCCCAGGTGGAACATTTTGCAAAAAAATTTTGTCAGAGCAATCTACACAGCTAGGGAAATATTTGAGTGCATATACAACTGCAAGTTGTGTGAAATACTGAATACTGAAACAAAATACTGAAATATTATATAGTGACCATGACTCTCATGAATGTGTTCCTCCATATATAATGCATTTGAAGATGTTCAGTAAAATAAAGTGTCAATGATTTTATTTTCTTAAACTGTACCTCTGTAAGTTCTGTAACCTTGCTATTGAGTCCATCATCTCCATTTAAAAATGTACATCCTTGATGTAGGTTACGTTCCCAGTCTCATCGCTCTAGATACATTTATTTTTATCTCAAATGAGTAATATTGCAACACGCGTGCACATTCTCCTCAGCACATATGAGTAAGAAAAAATCAGCCTGACAGTCTGACAGGTGGTCCAGGTTTGTGTCGCTGGGCCCTCAGGGGCCTGCTGGAGCTCAGGTTGTGAATGTGAGGGGCTGGTCCCAGTTCAGAATGACACAGGTGGTGTGAAACTTGGCTCTCTCCCATCAGCTGAAATATTCACATTCTTCTGGCAAGCAAGCTTTGATCTCCTCTTGCAATCAGCAAGGGAGCTGTGAAGGGAAAAGGAAACCGTGTAAACAACAGGAAAAAAGGAGCACACCTGAGAACCCATTGATATTTCTTAAGAGAGAATAAACAATGGCAGTTTATCAGTGTTATCCATCGCTCAGTGTTTTGTTTTTTCTCCCCTCTGTCAATAGCCCTGCAAAACTGGGCCAACGTCAACATCGCAGTTGCACCTTTGCAGAGGTAAGCTCTTGATTTGGCGCCGTTTGTTATGGATTGTCATGTCACTGGCCCCAATTTATATACCTCTCCTTACCCTGGTTATATTTACTCTGTAATAAATTTTGAGAAGACAGTTATTAATTTCTTTGTTTTAGCCATGTGCGGTTGGACTCATTCTGGCAAACTGAAGTACTGTTCTTGGCTGTTTTGTGAAACACTGTGCCACATCATTCTCACCTAATGTGAAGTTACTTTTGCCAGGAAATCAGCAATCAATAACTGAGCAAGATTCAAAAGTGGTTAGAAGGGCTGAGTGTAACCCCAGAAGGTGTAACGGACATTCACATGAAATAAATGTTTTTCAGAGTAATTTGTTTTAAATTCAAATAAAACAAAGATGACAAAAATAATTAAGATTGAATTGAGGATGAAGTGGTGGCAATGTCAGGATGATGATGATTTATTGTGTTACTATATTTTGCTATTTATTTATTTACTTTTTCAGAATGTAAATAGGTTGAATAGGTTGAGGTGCTTGAATTAAGAGACTATAAATTAAAAATAACAAGATTTTTAATATAGCTACAAATTTAACAGAAAGGGTGATCACCACTTAGTGCCATGTCAGCTAGAAATTAGTCTGGTTGATTAGAAATGTCAGTCTGGAGAGCAGTGTACAGACCCTAAGAGACCTAACAAAGGCCTGGAGTTGGTTTCAAATGTGTATTGGACCCAGTAAAAATACAATGTTGATACCAGTAAAGCTGGCCATCATGTGTCAAGGATCAAAATCAACCTGGCAGACCTTAGACAATACATTCAGTCATGAAGAGAGCACTTTAAATGTTGTCACAATGAAACGAAAACTTCAAATGCCCTACAGATTTTACCCCAATAAAGATATGGAACAGAAAAGAAAAGCCTGGTTCTAGCTTCTTCACTAACCAAAATGCTCTACTGCTCTGAGAGGGAGGGGGGAAAAAGTCTTAGACAAATGAGGACAATATGGGGAGAAAAGAATTCTCTAAACTTTAAGAAAGATTATTTTAGTGAATCATGGTGGCATGGGGATATATAGTTACTTGTAGAGCCAATTCACTTGTTTCTATTGATGTTATGGCTACTGACAACAGAAGCAGGATGAATTTGGAAGGTGCATCTTAACTGCTTAGATCCAACAAGTGCTTTGAAACTCCAGTATCTTCATTGCCTAAATGTTATTGACCTGGCCAAGTCCATCAAACAACCTGAACAGAGTATTTGTTTCAAATAGCAAACAGCCTCCAAAACAGCCAGACTACATTATAGACCTAGTGGATCATAACCGGAGATTATATCCAGCATCATATCTATGAGATTCTGCATTAGTAGTGCTGGTATTAGCAGCTCTCATGCTGCAACATTAAGTGCATTGCTGAGATTTGAAGCATTTGCTGGATCTCAGCAGTTGAGAAGCACCTTTACACTTCCAAATTCATCCTGCTGCTGCTGTCTGTGAACAAAACCTCAATTAGAAACAAGGGAATCTGAACTATAGGCAGCCATGCATCCCTGTTCACTACAAATCGCAAAGCTCAGATCAGAACAGGGTTTTTTTTTCTCCACACATTTTTCTCATTGTGTGGAGTAACATTTTGGTTATTGAGGACGCTGTAACCAGGCTTTTCTGTTCTGTAGGTTTACTGGTATTTGCGTAAATTCTGCAGGGCTGCTGAACTTATGTTGACTGTATTTTTGTTGATGATCATAAGCAAGAATTGCAAGAAATCTACAATTATAAAGAAATACTTTTATACTTCATATGGATAAGTACTCCATTAACTACAGATATATTTTCCCTTTTTTTTCTTTCTTCAGGTTAAAATTCAATAGGCATTTTTAAATCACTCTATATTATAGATGCAATGTAGGTAATGTAGTCATTTATTTTTGATGTAATTATTTGTAATAAAATAGTAAATGTTTCCTGGGAGTCTGTTTGTTACTGGTAATATGTTTATCAACTGTTTTCCCCAAATAACCTGTTTTTCATGCAGTCATTTTTTTAGCATTCAAAACAATGCATTGAAATAATTTTACAAACTGATTTACACTTCTTAAAGTCAGAGTTAGATTTGTAATAGTTTTGAACTCAAGTTGCATCTACACAATATATTGTGTTTATTGACTTTTTGTCGTACATATGAAGGTTTTTTTTTCTTTCTATTTCTAATTCCACTATTTTTTATTGATTGTATTGTTAACTTTTATTAGTTTCATTCTGATATGAAATGATACAAATATAGTCATACTGTGGTGTGGTATTGGGTTTTACCCCTCTTACTTTTCATAGTGAATTTGCCAGTGGTTCTCTTCTGTGGCAGAAGTAATGGGTGTTTTTTTTTCCATCTGTTCCTAAAACACTCCTTAAAGAAACCATAAGAAACAGGGCTATGTGTTTTACATGGGGTGTTGACGGATTGCAAAATGCAAGGCGCTAAAACTCCTAAAAGAAGTGCAGCATGACGGCTAATGCGTGACAACGCTAGTCACACCTCTGCCGATGATTGTAACGCTCATGTGCTGCTCCTCCTCTTTAAGATCCTCTGTGCTGTCTGTAGAGAGGCTGCCTGACTGACTGGGGATTAATTATTCGGGATCATTTCCCAGGCTCTGCCGGCAGCTTTAGAAAAGGTGTCAAAATGAGATTTTCAGAGACAGTACCTGCTAAATCTACACGCCATAGCACTATTAGCGTATTATATGCACCCTTCAGTGCATTTTAGTTAACAGGTAATTGTGCGTTTATGGGAACAGTCTAATTCTTTGCTGTACCACCCGCTCTTTTCTTTATTGCAGTAGCGGGTTATAAATGTATATAGTATTTTATAAATATGTGTGTGTGTATGTATGTATGTATGTATGTATGTATATATATATATATATATATATATATATATATATATATATATATATATATATATATATATATATAATATAGAGCATTTTTAAATGTACTTATGCTCACCATTGTTTCTGTTTTTATATTTTTGTAGTTTTTCTCAGCAGCACTGATATTACTTTATAAGGCAGATAACAGTGTAGTATATGATATTTAAGGCCTCAGTTTATCACTGCACTTCACAGTAGTTATTGTTTATATGGTACGGTTGCAGAGGGACTTCATGCCTGTTATTTCGCTCACACTCACCTGTAGCGGCACTGAAGATATCTTGGAAATGACCTCTAGCCAGCCTATCTTGCATCCCCCCAAAAATTGTATGTTTCTTTTTGTAGACAAGGCTAAAAGGCCAGGGTGGGGGTGGTGCCAGTAATAACATGTGGGCCAGACTAGTCTGTGGCAATCGGGTTTTGTATCGATTGTGTTGATTTGATTTATTGATCGATCTCCCTCTTGAAAGTGGCATCTGAGGAGCTAATCTGAAATGGTTAAGGACAATCTTCTGCTGTACAGAAAAATGGATATGAAAAGCAACTGCACTTATCTACATCACACACTAGTCCCTGTGCTCTACTTCACTGCAGCCTGTGTTTGGTTGTTAGTGACTGATTTTTCTTTGTTGGGGTTCCTTATTGTATCAGCAATATGTTCTACAAATGCGATTAGGCATCTCTGTGTATGTAGAAGTGTACATACACAGATATTGTGTGTGTGTGTGTGTGTGTGTGTAAGATAGAGATAAACATGTAGGCTTGGTTACATACATGGATGCTGATGACCCTATTTGTGTGAATTTGAATTCTTTGTGTGTCTGTTTGTGTGCAGTAGGGTTTTGGAGGCAATGCAGTCACTAGGCAGAACAGAGTGGATCTATAAATTGATGGAATTCAAAGCCTCCAGCATCGATTACCATTATAACAAACAGCAGAGCCCCGAATGTCTGATTATTTTTAGACAAAGATTCTGTTCTCTCAGCAGTAATTCTGCTGATGCTGTCACAGTTTCAGACATCTGCCTATGATTGCAATTAGATGGAATATCAAAATAATACCTCCATCTACATTTTTCCTTTTTTGTTGCTGTCGCCCACTCCTTCTTCCCCCTCCCCCATTTATTTGTGCTGGTGTGACTACCCCTTTTCACGGGGTGGAACTAGATCTGCTTTTCCAGATGTCACCATCCCCTGTTCTGTGCTGTCAGCTTTTAATGCCACATATTTAGTGGCAGTCAATATAAATGATTATCAGGCACTATAGTACACCTGAAGGTTATTTCAACTCTGGGGGCATTTTTGCAATATCAGATGTATTTTTAAAACTCCATGGTTTTAAAGAAATATCCGACATGACTTATTTTTTTTCTTCAAGTGCACAAACCTTATTCACTGCTAGCAAGATCTTGTGTTCAGCATCACATAACATCCTCCAACCCAGTGGTGTTTTGTTCACACTTGCCTCCTCATTTGCATATTAGGAACGGTTGCTCTGTGGAGGTGGTCTGTCATGCTAGAGCGTAAATACCTCTTCCATTCAGTTCCCACTATTATGCTGTCTGTCAGACAGGACGACGTATGCTAGCCTCAGTAGAATGGTCTAGCCTCTGCCTCTCCAGTGGCTCCTCCTACCCACATGAAATTGGTGATGGTGCTTTCCAATGGGAGATTCATCAATTACCACCAGATGTTTGACTGGCACAGGCTTAATGACAGGGCCTTGCGATTGACCTGCCTGCCATGTACTGAAAATGCAGCTCCTGATTGCCTTTTTACAAACCTTGAAAAACATTGACTTGGTTGTCTGCTTTTTACACGTCTTAAACCTCATTGCAGTCAAGCTAACTTAGTGTCTGTGTTCTATGTGGCTGTATAGAGGTGTGTGTAGATCTTTAGAGAAGCATTTATATTGGAGTGAGAAGGTTTCTGTGCCGAAACAAATCCATTGAAAACAAATGATTGTTGCAGACGTGATTTGAAGAACTGAAATTGCTCTAAGATATTTGGAATGTAACCAGTCATCGATTAGCATTCATAAGTATTTCAGCCCAACAGGGAAGCAGGAGTGCTGTGCTGGGATTCCTGTGTGTGTGGGAATTGTATAACCTGGGAAAACTTTACCTAACATGCAGCACATCACATAATGTGTACTGGCAGTAACAGGCAGCTCTGAAACCCAGTGCTTGATGTAACAGCAAGTGTAAGAGCAATTTGAACAAACTTTGTCTGACACTTGCCTAGTAAACCCACAAAGAAGGGAAAACATTAGTTTCTTCTGCTGAGGTCTTCAAAAATAAGGAGTCTTCTAGAAACAGGTGTATTTATATTGAGAACATGTGACACTATAAGATCAGCTTTGTTCATCTAATTATGTTACCACTAATTGGCTATCAAGTTTAGCTAGCTAACTTATTGCAATGACACCTTTAATTTTTTTTTATACTTATTCATGGCACTGTAAATAATAATAGAAACTAACGTTGTCGTTTTGCAACATAAAATGTAATAGTCAACTGATGATTACAACAATTCTTATTGTTGGCAAATTTCTGTGGTATAAGATAAAAATATAAAAAAAACTCTGGGACCTTTTTATATTAAAATAATCAATTTTGTGGTGGTAAGATTAACTCTGCTTTGAGTCCACCCAGTCATTGATTATTTTCCTATAACAGCACATCCCTGCATATTTTATTTCTTATTTAGTCAGCTTTTGGTCACTACTTAGATTTAATCAAATTGGTTATCTCTTCAGATGAATTCTTTCCAGCAAATGTTTAGCAAGGTTTAGATATCCAAGTGCTTTCTGAATTTATGTTTAGCAAAGTATTTGTTATATAAAAAGCTGTATTTGCTGTATTAACAGTCAAATCTTTATTTGTTGTCGGATTTTGTTTGCAGACTAGTGTTCTTTCATCATCATTTTAAGTGTTATGCCTGTATCTCCTATTTAGGCTCAAGTTGTCGACTTTATTATTTTTTCTTTTAACATTTGGAGAAGTTTTTTATTTTGTCCAAAAATGAAATGATTATATAGCATTATGAAGGTAATGAGTGTGTGACTGTGGTATGCATGGTGCCCTGTAATTGAGTGATGTCCCATCTACGGTATATAGGTTCCAGATCCATCACGACCTGACAAAGATTCAGTTACTGACCATAAATTAATTATTAGTTATAAGATAATTACACAATGCACACCTCTTCAAACTACCCTGGCATCTTAGACCTTTTGAATAAATAAAGTCACATGAGTCTTATTCATTGACAAAAACTGGGAAAAAATGGAATTCTCAAACGTTGGCCAAAAACTGACAAAAATTGATCCTCTTTAAAGCTAGTAACAAAATCTAATTTAATGAAGTGTGGAAAGAATTAGATTTGTTCTTTTTGGCAATGTCCTTAAGCACATTATCTCATCTAGAGCTACTATCCATTTTTTGTCCTCAGGATTTTTCTCCTCTTAGATAATTTTCTAAATTGCTTTTAAGTAAGACTGCAGATTAATTAAAACCTAGTGAATTTAATTTTCCATGTCATGTATGATTTTGATACAGTAATTGAAATGCTTCCCGCTTCCTTTTCAGTCTGCTTTTCTCATCCTTCACCAGTGGTTGAGCAAAAAGACCTTTGACAATATGAGGAGAAAAAAATGAGAGAGAGAGCAGAGAGCAAAGTGGTCTGCTGGCTTGCAGAGAACAGATGGAGAAATTGGATGATTGATCATGGCTGCTTGATTTGGTGGATGCCATAAGGGATTGTCTCCATAAACTTCAATTAGATGAGCAGAGTTGGATGAGTTTGGACAGTGTGGAGGGATGGGGATTACTATTTGATTCTTTAAAGGCAATATTTGCACGTGTATGCAATCTACTGTGCATACATTATGCTTGAATATATTTTTGGACAACACCGTATGAGTCCGATTGTATTGACATCAGGTCAATATGTGAGATAGCTGCACCCCCTCCCCCAACCCCTGAATGTTTCTCTCTCTCTCTCTCTCTCATGTTCCCTATGCTGTAGTCCCATGACTGTTGCAGAGGTATTGATTACTTCTGATACTGATTATCTAAAAGGCCTTCTGCTACTGTAGGCATTGGATTTATTTTGGTTTAATTATTTATGGGCCTAGGTCTTATGGTAAGCAGTTGCTTTCTATCAGATCATGAAGGATTACACTGTTAATATTCAGCAGTGTATATTTATTTATGTACGCACTAAGCTGTGTTTATAACTGTTGGCAGCACTCTCTAACGTGCACCTCTCTCTCTCTCTCTCTCTCTCTCTCTCTCTCTCTCTCTCTCTCTCTCTCTCTGTTTATCTCTCTCTCTCTGTAGAGGGAGCTAAATTCAGTGGCAGCACAACTGGCTGGGCGACAGGAAGAGAGCGAGCACTCCCATAAGCACGTGCTGGAGCTGAGCCGTGAGTTCAAGAAAAATGTCCCCGAGGTGAGTTAGAAGCCTTGTCTTTGGGTGAGATTTTTTTTTGTGGTCGTGTTTGTGCTCCTCTCTCTCTTCCATTGACCTTTTTCAGATTTCCTTTTTAAAATCCTTTTTAATGCATAGCATCATAAATGCACTCTTTCCCCACACTTATTCACTGCTTATGGTAACCATTGGGCCGAGTGTATGGAGTTTATGTATGCTCTATAAGATGGGAAAGGACAGACTTAACTGCATAAGACCAGCCATATACCTTCTAACACAATACATGCACTGTGTTGACTTCTCAGAACAGTCAAAGTGCAACTTTTTAAATAAAACCAGACAGACATCTGAAAGGTATAAAATTTCCCTTTTTCCGTTTCACTTTTTCAGCCTTTGGCCTCTCTCCTTTTGAGTCCCCATTTTCCCCCTTTAATTTTAATCCCTATTGAAGTGACTGATTCCACTCAGGTAAAGGTGAGGAGGCAAAAAAATGCATGTCACGCACCTCTCATTATATAAGCACTGACATTTTACATTTTTCCTCGTTAACAGACTTTTTTTCCCCTGACTGTGCTTAAAGACGTTTAAAGCTTCAACATTAACCTCCATCAAATTCTCCAGACTTGAAACGGCAAAGCCTAATTTGCACACCACTTGACACAAATGTCATCAGTGACAATCAGGATTTACAGGATTGGCATACTTTTGAGTGTAATACTTGTATAGTACTGATTTTTTTTTTCTCTAATGGAGATTACAACAGCCTTTAATAATGTATAACCTTTTGTATTTAGGTTTGAAAAAAATTGCAAAATTTTTATTTTTTATGAAACCCATTTTAAAGCAGTGTCAGTCTTAAGAATCTGCTTTTATAAGTCTAATTTGGTACAACTCCATCATGACGTTATGATGCAGTACAGATCAGACAAGTTCCTTGAATAAGTTTTTCAGATCAGAGTCTTTGAATATTTTTAAATTGATTATAGAGCCAAACTTTGCGAGACATACTAAGGTCATATTGTGATGGATTTTTTTCCCCACTGAAATCAATCAGTGCCTATAGAATTTATTTTTAGCAAAAGTGATCAATTGATTTGATATTGTAGGTTATTGATTGTGAGCAGCCTAAGGCTAAGGCTCCCTCTGCATATATCTGACACTTTTCTGATAATGCTTGAGCCAGGTTTTAGGATGATAAATCATATGTATGTAGTCAAAAGGTTCTTAAAAGATTTTAATTGATATTCATAAATATACTGAAGCATGCAGGAACACCTACATGTAAATACCTTATTCAGACTGGTGTTCCTCGTTTGTTGCAAAAACTAGTTTACTTAAGCAGTGATGGAAAAAAGCATACATTTCTCAATGTCACACAGGAAATCTTTTATACTTTCAGACTCATACACATTGATAATCATTTGTGCAAACTTTATTTACACATTCACAACATCTTTCCTCCATGACATTATAAATAATCATTATTTCTTTTGTTAATGTTCACATATATGTGGAATTCACCTTTACATTTTTCCATGGACATGCTGTCTTTCATTGATGCATTTTGTATATGTGCAGAGGCAAGCAATCAAACACTGTTCAGTGAACATCATTTTATATAGGCTCACAATCTGCATCATAGTTACTTCAGTCAAGGAACATTAAAATACAAGTGTTTCATAAACATTACTTTTTTGCATTTGTTTATTATTATCATTATACTTTCTTGTGCACATCAATGTTACGTTCAAATAATATTGCTGATTTTTTTCTTTAGTTTAGTTTTTCTTTACTTTTATAGGAAGTGCGGGAGATGGTTGCTCCTGTCCTCAAGAGTTTCCAAGCCCAGGTCAGTCAGTCTAATGCACACTTAACCACACTGTATTTTACATGACACAATAACACTGTGGCTCCACATAAAATTGTACCAAAAAAAACCCCAACAACAAACAGTGTGCAATTCTGAGTGAAACGTTGCTCTAAAATAAACTCCCATTGTGTTAAACAAATGATCCTCAGAGTTCATTTGATCCCACTCAATATAAACTCTGTAGGAGTGAATTCAACACCATAGGTTTAATGTCAGTTTTTTTTTTAAACAGCAATGATAATGAGAATTAGCAGCAGTTGCCATTTAGCAAGCCTCTCGCCGGGAGAATAACGTCATCCACATCCGCATTCCACCCTCTTATTGACTGGTATCATTTTACCAGCAGACTTGAGCAGCATCTCCTTTCCATTAACATGCTGAAGTATCAGGGCCTCTGTCTGCCTGTAAATATCTCTCTCTCACTAGAACCCAACCAATCCCCACCCCTTCCCCTGACTCCTCTCTCCCTTTCTTGCTATCTCTCTATCTTCCTGTTATGTGATGGTATGCACTGTGCCACTCCTCTGACATGCTCCCTGTTGAGACAGTCATCTGATCTCTGCTGAAAAGCCGCTGCTCCAGCCATTACATGAAGATCATAAATCATATTTGCAAGCCTGCTCCATGGTCCACAAAGCACAGGCGTATTGAAACGATACTGCAAATATGTTTCCAGCCCCCTCACCTCACTCATAAGGAGTGATTCAGTACCACGCCAGACCGAGTTGGAGCAAAATTTTGCAGTGGTGTGTATGGTGGGTATGGGATAGCAATTCCATGTCTGATTACAGAGGTTCACAGCTGGCTCTGAAAACCTTTTGGTCATAACAAGAGCATCTAAAAAGTCTCCACAATCTGTTTTTAAGATTTGTTACAAGGCTTTATTTTGAAGGTATATAAGAACCAGTTCCACAAAAACACCTTGTTAAAACAGTCTTAAATGTCAGAGGGTGTGCTTATTGATATTTCTTTGCTTATGTTTGTACCAATTAAAAACAATAAGGTTGAAACTATGCCTCTGTATCTGTGTGGCTAATGAGAGTGTGCAGAGATGCAGTGCTCTGCCTTCATGCAGGTGGTTTGTATGTGCAAATTGTGCGCGTGTGTCTGTGTGTATGTACATGACTCCTTCAGAAGTTTCTGTGAAGTTCTGTGTACTTTGGGTCCCATTAGGCCTTTCTCTGCCTCTTCCTCTTCAGCTCTGTACTTTCACCATGTCCCTGGCGATCCCTGGACCCTTGGTGTGCCACTTTTTAAAAGAGAAAGTATGCTCCTTTTGAAGTGTTTGCAACACGACAGGTTCTTCTTTTCTTTTTCTGTTTCATTTCACCGCGTCCCTCCCCTCGTTCCATGCACTGCTTCGCCTGCTAATTATCACTAACCAGCCAGCTGATTAGGAACACGCCGTTGACCTAGATTCCCGAAGTGTTCCCTCACACCAAGGGTTAATCCCAGCGCTGGTGGATGTCATTGGCCGCTTCAGTTCCTTTCTCCCCTCCTGCTTCTACTTTTTCCTTATTCTTTCTCTATTCCTTCCCTTTCTGGGTGGAAGCAAGTTAACGAGGTCCCATCAGAGCCAGAGAGAGGTGTTAATTTGGCCTGTGAAGTGGAAAGGAGATTAAGGACAGTGAGGAGCCGAGTTTATGTCTTAAAATACATCTCTGTCCTTATTAATCCAATGGTCCTGGGAGACCAGTAGAGCCTTTTGGTTTTATAATGAAGAGTGTTTTCTAATAAAGGTAATTTTAATAAAAAAAAAAATTAAGAGAAGAAGCTCAAGTGAGGTAGTGTAAGGCATACCTTCTGGCTTTTCAGGTGGCTCAGGGAGAAAGTCCTTGTTCATCATAAGTACTTTGTGCACTTGCTACTTTTGATGGCAGTTTTTTCCTTACTTTGAGAGCAGTGAGCAAATTGCACCCAGCACTCACCTTTCAGAATAGCACAGAGTTTGCGAAGTACACATTGCCAAGAGGAGGCCCAGAGAAGTGTGTGAGGTGCCTTTGTGTCGCTGGTTTGAAATGTCAGGCCCAAATTAACCAGTCAGCTAATTTTTCTCACTGTCTTTCTCTCTGCTTCTCTCCCTCGTTGTCTGTTGGTGTTCAGAAAGAGAAAACATCAGTGCAGGGCCCTAATTATGGAAACTTGCTTTACAAAGATAATCCAAGGAGTAATTTAGCGTGCACAATGAGAGTTGTGGCGCAGCGCAGATGGAGATTCTGATAAATAGTTCGTAACATGTAATTAGCGGCTCTGTTCGGTTTCGTGCCATTAACCCCTGCAGCCCAGAAATCATCATCTCCGCTCATTATCAGGAAGAGAGGTATGAAATCCAGCTGTCTTCGCATGCATACTCAGCCCTGCCATTTATCTTGTCCAGCCAAACCTGTCTGCTTACGGCAATTCTGCATAAGACACCTGTTTTCTAGGTCACAAAGGCCCCAGCAGTGTTTTATTTTTTTTCAAGGTGTAACGCTTTCAAAACTGCTATCTGTGGTGAATTTTTAATATGTACATGGCAATATTCCCTACACATTTATGCACACACCACTAAAATTAAGCCTTGTTACTTGTTTGTGTTAAAAATTAAATGACAGTGAATCAAAATTACTATGTATACAGTACTAGTATGGGCAGAGAGTTAGTTCGTCACCATTTTAGATTGTTGTTCTTACACTGATGAAGAAAATGTTAGCATTTAAAAAATAAAAAAGTATAGTACAAATAGAAAAATTAAAGGAACATCCCCAACGACAGCCTGTATAACAAGAAGTCATCTAATATACAGTATTTGACATATAATGTATATTTCATTGTTTTCATTTTAAATCAAAAATCAAACAGATTTTTCTTGGTAAAATTTGAAGTAATGGTACAATGAATTTGATAAACATTTTGGCCATTTAGGCTGAATATTAGTGCGGAGATTTAGTCGTGTACATAACGTTGCTAGCACAGATCAGTGTCGTCTGTTCAGACCTTGCTCTAGGTGAAGTCTCTCTGTCTTTGATCATTCCATGACAAGAGTGTGCCGCTTCTTCCTGCCTGCTTTTTGATTAATTCCTGAAGGAAATGATAATTCATCTTGAATGTATAAATATGTTATGAATCGAGGAATAAATCAGAGAGTAAAGGGATGGTAATTAATTATGGCTGGGCTGTGTGTGAGAAGAAGAGGGGGGAAAAAGAGTGCATTGTCACTAGCTTCCTCAGTTTTTATGACGAGAGGTGTAATTACATATCTGTTTGAGCAACTGCTTTTGGCTGGGCCGATTTGTACGGGCTCATGGTTCCGGCAGTCATAAAGCTCATGCTAATTTTCCTAAAGGCTGTGTAGCAGTGTTATAGCTCAGTGCATGTTAGAGACCGGAACACTTTTCATTCGCTTACCTTTAACGCAGCTATTTAGTTGAACCATACAGTTTCACGGCTTATATGAGGTGGATGAGCTGCTGGATGAGTTCTTAAGAATAAGAGTGCACAGTTTCTCATAGAAGTGTGTGAGGTGTTTTATGTGACTGACAATGTTGAATGCAGGAACTTTTGCAGATTTACAGATTAACTATTAATGGGCCAAAATAATGTCGAATGGGAGCAAAAATGTCTAAATACAAAAATTACAACCATCTCATAAAGCATTTTTGAAAATGCATATGAAACTATAAATGCTTTCAGATTGAATAAGGATATTTCTAAAGTAACAATTCTATACAGCAGAGGTGGGCATTATAGCCAAAATATGGTATCACAGTATTATGTCTGGTGATGGTATATTAACATGTTTAATAATAATAATAATAAAAATAATAATAAAAGATATTAGAATGCAAACCGCAAAGAATGATCAGTGCTTGATGAATGTGCACTGGTGTAATCATTGTTGTTATGGCTGGCTGTTTTGGTGACCATGTTTACATTTACATTTATTCACTTAGCAGAAGCTTTTATCCAAAGCGACTTACAAATGAGAAAAATTTGTACATAATTTGTACATGTTGTGTGCATAAAAGTTTTTGTACTGCTTTTTCTTCAGAGATACATACCCCATCTATGTGACATTCAATGCAGAAAGCAGCCCTAAAGCAGTTGTAACATCTGCTCTCCACAACTCTACACCTCTGTGTGCAGCAGTTTTATAGCAAGTAACATTACTCTGCTTTGTAGTTTTATTCAACCAGGAAGCAGTATTTGAAAAACTGCGATTAACACATTTCTGCTGGTGTACAATTCTAATTACCAATATATCTCCCACCACTAGCAGGCACCGTGTTCCTCCTCATTGTTGCTTCCAATTTGAATCTTACCATGAATGCAGAGACCTTTAATCAGACACATAGGTGTGGTATGACAATTATATCTTATCCCACCCTTTTCTCTGCCAGTCATAGTGTGAATTTTAATGTGTTGCTTGCTCTCTGTCCCTGATACATTAGAATTAGCATTAGTATATGTCCACAAGCAGGTGGGCCATTATGTATTCCTGTCATAATGGTGAGTGCTACCCACCAACCTGATATAAATAGGTGGGACTCTCCTCTTCGGCTTTATCACTTGTGTCCTGCAGGTGTGAACGAGGTGAGATTTCTGCTTCTGCAAGGAAGACTTTGTCTGGTGAGAGAAAGACATGATTTCTTACAGTCTCACTCGGTGCTCCCAGTGCTACCTCTTTTTACATATACACTTGTACACACACTTTTCTCTTCTCTTCACTCTTGCTCATCCTCTCACTCAGCCTGCCCTCATGGGAGAGGGTTCACACATGTACTTTCTGAGGCCAGGAGCTACAGTGCAGTGCCATCTGTTATATTGCTTTTAATAAAACCCCCATCCTGAGTTATGGTAGGAGTTGAAGAGCTTTATTTTACAGTGAATATTAGCAAAGGCAGAGCATGTAATATGTGTACATAAGGCACATATATTCTTATTCTTATTCCCCAGTTTACTGCCAGTATTTTTAATAGATAGGGGCACTATTTCTAATCTGTACTAAAGAGTCTCTGAACTGATATGTTGATACAATTGTTGTGCTTAGCTAAATATCTATATGAAGTGCATAGAAGTAAACAGACTTTTTGCATCTCAAATCCAGTCCTGTCAGCATATGGCACAGGTATGGTGTGTGAGGAAGATGTAACAGACTGAAATATTCCACGGATCAAATGCAGTTTTCTCTTTTCTCAATCTTTTTAAAATACTCACTACTTTCTATCTCTACACACCAATACATTTGACCAGTACATCTGTCTGATGTGTAAGGCTTCAACAATTAATTGACAGGGTAAGGGGTATCACATGCTTCCTCCAAGACATGTAAAGTCAGTCAACCACATCTTTTCAAACTGCAGCTCATGCTGTGTCAAGGGGCAGCATAACACTTGGAGGAAAGTGCTATTTGCCCCCTTCTGCATGCATGCATCTCACAGAGGACCATGATTTGCTAGTGTCACTGTGACTGAGAGGAAGAGAGTATGCCATCCCTCCCACCCAGACAGAATGACCAATTTTGCTGTCTTGGACTCCCGGTCATCGATGGCTGTGAGTAGTTAAGCTGTTTTCAAAAAAGAAGAAAAAAAAAAACGCTACATCGTTTTAGCATAGACTATATACACTCACTTCATTTGGAACACCTGTAAACCTGCACATTCATGCAATTATCTAATCAGTCAATCAGATCCAGGTCAAGAGCTTCAGTTAATGGTCACATCAAATCAGAAAGGGGAAAAATGTGATCTTAGTGACTCCATGGTCGGATTTGAATAAATCAGGCAGGGGTGTCCAATCTTATCTGCAAAAGGCCAGGGTGGGTGCAGGTTTTCATTCCAACCAAGCATGAGCCACACCTGATTCCACCTGTTTAATCAGTTGATCTTTGCTTTCAATAGACTCATGTGTGGCTTCTGCTTCGTTGGAATGAAAACCTGTACCGGCCCGGAGAAGAATGGACACCCCTGAAACGGCATGAAATGCAGTTAATTTCTTAATTGATCACAGTGAAACATGGTTGCAAAAAAGTATGCTTAAGCAGTAAAAAAAAAAAGTTAGATTATGTGTCTAATTTTAAAAAATGGTCCACAAAAAGACTTAATATTCTCATGCCATGGCAGATTATTGTAGTTAGTGTTATTTAATTAAGTCTAGTTAAAGCTTCTGTAGCAGTATTAGTTCATTGAAATGTTGGATAGAAATATTTCTAAAATAAATTTATAAAATAAATATTTTTGTATATAGTATATTTTTTAAATAACCCCCCCCCCCCCCCAATCAAATAATTGTTAAAAAAAGCATATATTAAATGATTACCAAAGTATTTCTTAGATGCAGGCCCACTGATGTAGGAATCGCTTTCATATGTGTTTGCATTGCTACAGAGGCTAGTCCCTGTCTGCATGTGAAGGATATAGGTTTGTCATTAAACTAGCATTTTGCCTCTTGGTTTAAGACAAGTAGAGGGTGTGCATGCGTGTATGTGTGTGCGTGCGCGTGTGTGTTCGCCCCTTATTTTTAGCCAGGTGGAATGGATGTGTGTCAGTGCATTTTGCTTGCATTGTTGATGAAAGGTTTCATTTTTAGCATCCTGACAGTCCTGAGCTCGGGAGTCACCGTGCTTGAGTGACACTGCTGCTGTGCAAATGTTACACATGTTTGTGCACACAGCTTATGTAAAGCACATGGGACACAGACACACACATTCACCTGACACCATATGCAATACAAAAGGATAGGCACTGAACTTCCCAATTACAGACTGTTACAAACACTTGTTAAAGTTTTTCACATGAACCAATGCTTAAGCTGGGCAAGCTTTGGATGAAGGTGACAGACATTCTCTATCTGTCTGAGGACTGACAATGGAAGGATGGATGATTGAATGGAGGAGGTGGTGAATGGGATTTTGTATAAATTTATGAATGAATTCCATCATCGTGCCAGTGTACACCAACACTCAGCAGTACACAGATTTTTGGCACATCTGAATGAACTGATTTTACAGAACAGATGCTGACTATATGGAGGGGCAAACTAATAGCATTGCTTTCCATGATTGAGAGGAAATGCCTTTGGTTATTTTTGCTTGAAGGGGGTGAAACAGATGACATGATGAAACCTAGCCAATATTCTCTCAATCTGAACGATGAACTGATCCATCCATGGCTTTCAGGGGGAGGATGTGTGGCATGGAGTAGGACCAACAGCTACTGCCACTTTTGGCTCGTATGCAGCTGCTGGCAAGAGTGCAGTCAAATTAGGCAATAAAAATGTGTGAAATGTGTGGCAGTGTGCCAGGCGAAGATGCGCCAAGAGAAATAAACTTCACCACTTGACTGAACAAGGTGGGGAATTTAAAAAGTCATGTAAGCATAAAACACACTATGTGTTCCTCCCAAAAGCAGGGGCTGAGTCAAATTTTGACTTTAGATCAGACAATCTACATGTGGAAAAAGGGGTTAATTTTCAATTTCATCTAATGTGTTTGTAGTGAAGGACCCAGATTGGATTTGAGTGTGAGACAGAGCCATTTACAAGCAGACT
This sequence comes from Ictalurus furcatus, assembly GCF_023375685.1. Taxonomy (NCBI): domain Eukaryota; kingdom Metazoa; phylum Chordata; class Actinopteri; order Siluriformes; family Ictaluridae; genus Ictalurus; species Ictalurus furcatus. The sequence goes on along the minus strand of NC_071259.1, from coordinate 16,203,110 downwards.
CACAGTATTAGATCACACACAGCACTAAAGATTCAGGCCATAGATAAAGTCTTTGCACATTTATGTCTGACAAAGATTCCAACCCTTAAATTCTGTATCGGTCATAGAATCTATGGTAGTGTGAAAATGGCTATATAACCATACAGACATTATTATATGAATGAGTTCTCCATCTTTACCAAGAGTTGACTGTGAGTTAAGGGAAGTGTTTATTGTAGTATCATCATGGATAATTATAAATAAAAACATAAAAAGAGTATGTTTGGGTGAAGAGTAAATTTAGTATGAATAGTTGGCCTTAAGCAAAAATTTTAATTGACCTAACCTGATGATTTCTCTTCCACCGTTACCAAGTGCTGTGAACTCCCATTGTATGAGACAGCACAAGTCTGAATCCTCCAGAGTTTTCATTTAACATCATGTTGGCCTGTGAAGTGTAATTTCAGTGGAATCTAAACACACTAATTAAATATTGCAACTTTCTGAAGCCTTTCCTAAAGGTACCTGAAATTTTAATTTAGACTTCAAAAGAGACTCGACTTTAAAGTAAATCTATTGTTTTTCATTTAGACTTGCAATTTTCTCGTCTCTCACAAAAGCAGCACTGTACGTACTTATGATTGATCTGGTAATTAAAATATGCAGAGAGGCAAAATATTAACCGCTTCTTTTTGTTTTAGAAAACAGTCGACATTTTTTTCCTCTGCAGATAATTAAATTTTGCACATTGATGTTCTTTACACAGCATTCATCGGACTCATTATTTTTCCATTTTCATCTTTCTGCTGAGAGATCGATAGATTGATAAAGTGATGGAGCTAATCTTAAATAATGCACAAGGAGAAAAGTTACACTTACTTTGCTGCTGGCAAAGTGTTTGAACTTTCATTCTCCTTTCAAATTACAAGCAATCTTTCATTTTAGCAGACCTGACCATACCCGCTGAAACAGCCCTTAGTCTTCATCATGTCAACTGCACCTGGAAGGGAAAGAGTTAACCTATTCACTTCATTTCCTTTCCCTCTTCTTGGAAAAATATAGAATGCCACATGTTACAGATCGATGGATGTCAAGACTAATACCCCAAACTAAAAAAGAACTGGCAATTCAAAGACGGAGAACATAAAGTAGGCCAATTAGTACCTTGGGAACTTTTTGTGGAGAGAGATAGCAGCACAAAATGTCATTTGCGCGAGTGTTCAGGCCGATTGTTTATAATATGACCTGACAGTTTTGGGCTCTTCAATATTGGATTAAGCACAATACTAATTAACATGAGGCTGTGAGGGAGAGGTGCAGTGGGTGAGAAGGAGAGAACATCTTTACAGCATGAAAGAGAACCTGAGATTCCTCTGCATTACCATATTTCTTTGAGAAATGGATAAGAACACTCCAAAAATAAATTGTCTTCCTCAGGGATCTAAGAAATGGTATTTTGATATGGTTGCCTTCTACCATTACCCTTGTGGCATGCCGTGATGCTCTTTTAATTTGGTCCCAGTATTCAGCTAGCTAACTAGTCGTCCCCAGTACTAGGTACATTCAGACTGATTTAGGCTTTAATGTTCAAGCTATTCAGTGTTAACTGATTTAGCTGTTAAACCATGCACTTTCAATAATTAAGTTCAACACCCATGCCCAATATTTAAGTATATGTACCCAACTTTCATGCACTGTTAATCTTAAACAATATCTTAATGTTGAAACATGCATCCAAATAAAGTGGAAGGCATAGGCCTAATTGTTTTCCTATGCTAGCAGTGATTGTGACTGTTTTTTAATTGGGTGTCAGAGGACTTGAATTCCAGGAAGAATGCTTACTGGCTTACTATAGCATTTATGCATGTCTAAGTGAGATTATATATGTCTACTCACTGTAGCATGGTGTGCATATGTGTAAAAGTGTTTGTGGTCTAAGCACCTGACTGGGCAAATGCATTTGTGTGTGTGCCGTGTGCATGTGTGCTTGTGTTTGTGTGTGTGTGTTTATCCCTTCTCCAGCTGAGTTGTGAGATGTGAAGTATGACTGAAGGTGCGCAGAGAGTCAGCAATATAGCCGTTTTATTACATTTCATACTGAGAGCAATTTTTGCCAGTGGTTTGAAAGGTAGGCCCTATTCCCCAACTAAGTGTCTAGGGAATCTCAGCAAAATCATGTTTATTCAAACCCATCCCCAATTTTGACTTTCCTTGCCTCACCAAATCCAGCTTTGCGTGGAGCTGCACTGTGTAAAACCGCCAAGTTCGGGATTGCAAGACATGAAAATGCTCTTTGTGTATCTGTTAGAATATCAAACACCTGCATCTCATGTCACTGTTATCAGCATTCTGCAACCCACAAATATTCGCTCTTCTTGTCTCTTTCTTTTTTTTGCTGTCACAGGCTTCATGACTTGCATCAGTCTGTGTTGTCCCATGGGCCAGGCTCAATCATAAGAATATCATAAATTATTCATGATTGCACACAGTGTTGTACTTAAGGGAACTTGCAAGGCCGGTTACCGTAGAACCAAGGCTCAAAGGCCACTCGCAGTCAGATCAGACCCACAGGGGTTTATGAAGAATGATTTTTTTCACAGATAACAAAATATGCATGTGGTTTAGGGAGAGATTACAAAAATAACTGTAGTTTTCTAAGCCTGTGTTTGTTTCAGGTCATAGGAATGCATATATTCACACATTATTAACTTACAGGATATGTATGTGTGTGTAAATAAAACTGGCCTCTTTTTCTAATAACTCCTGCTCATTCATGCGATTATCATGTGGTGAAAAATGCATAAAATCATGCAGATACAGGTCAAGAGCTTCATTAAGAGTTAAGTCACATCAAACATCAGTATGGTTGTTGGTGCCAAATGGGTTGGTTTGAATATTTCAGAAACTGGTATTTTCACACATGACAGTCTATAGAGTTTACACAGAACGGTGTGAAAAGCAAAAAACATCCTGTAAGCAGCAGTTCTATGGGCCTTGTTGATGTGAGAGGTCAGAGGAGAATAGCCTTCCCGTCAGCATGACAGTCTGGTCATTATAACTCAAATAACCAGTCTTTACAACTGTGTTGGGCAGAAAAGCATCTCAGAATGTACAACACATTGAACCTTGAGGCAGTTGGGTTACAATTGCAGAAGACCAAAGCGTGTTCCACTCCTGTCAGCCAAGAACAGGATTCTGAGGCTACAGTGGACACAGACTCATTATATATGTTTCTTTTTCGTCTTGCTAATGCTTTCCTTTGACCTGTAACAAATGTTCATTTATATGAAAAATTGTCAGCAGTTTATATTAAATTTAATTCATAACTTCATTCATATAATACGTTTTAGTTGTTTAAACAACAGCGATGATATTCATTAAAGACCCATAATAGTGTTCCTATACAACACAAAATAAATGTGCTGTCCCTGGCACAAACATTGTAACAAGAATAAATTAGAAAAGAAAAAGAAAATATATTGTGCAAGTATGGAGAAATAAAATGTCAATTGAACAGATTTAACAGTAAAGCAAGAATTCTATTTATGATACCTACATATAACAACCACCTTTTCACATTGAAAGTGCTAAGATTTCATCCATTTCATCCATGTCTGTCAGTCCTTACTAAATATAACATATATAATACCATCAGACCAATATCCTGTCCGGACATGGAAATATCATTGAAACAGTCAGGGAATAGCAGCATTGCCCATTGCAACCACACTCAAAAGAGCTCTGTTGGACAGTGGTGGTAGAATGCAGGACGCCAAGCATGCTTGGAGCTGGACACGGATAAGCAGAACTCGTGCTGAAATATGGACTGAACACCTGGTTAAGGTGCCTGATGCGGTCACTTATCAGACCAGGATGGTGGTAGAGCACAGGATGGCAAACTTGTGCTCCATTATGAAGTTAAAGGACTCCCCATGACTCTAGCCTCCCTTTGTATTCCATTCAACTCAGTAAACGACTTACACAGCCTTATAACAAAAGTATCCGAAGGCCATGTTGTCGTGTGACTTTGGAATGATTGCCTTCCTATACAGTCTGTCTTGATTACCTTTAGATAATCCACAATAAGGTATGCTAGTTATAAATGATCTTGCATCAGGTAGCAGGCGCATTCAATTCTTGTAAATATAGAGCTACTATATACCAGCACAGTTTTGATATGAAATAATTTCAAGCAAATGGAGCTGTATATGAAATGATAGAATATTCTTGATTGTATGCAAGTCCATATTTCCCAAATGCTACATGCTTTTACAGTATCTGACATCCCAAATATTGGTTTAAAGAAAATATGTGTAATAAAGCAATAAAACTCGAACATAGATTTGCTAGTCCACACATCCTTGTATAAGGTGGCAATCTGTCTCAGTTTTGGCATATTAGTTTTTTGTCTCATTGTTAAAATGCTTAGTCTTCTGCATTAATGCTGAGGCTAGGATTAATGCTACTCTTTGTTCTTACCTGAAGCTAATTATAGACAGTACCAGTGATTTGTCTTTTGACAGTTTTGAGACCTACATGAGAGCTGAGAAAGGGAACAATATCTCTTGGTAAAATATGTATGACATCGAAAAGCCTTAAAGGTTATAATAAATTAATGAGTGGTGGGGATAGAGTAATAAAAAATAGCCTTCTCTGGCTGGCTGGCATTTTTAAAAATGTTTAATTCTTGACACCTTAATATGAAGGCATGACTGTATTTCACAGCCGCATCCATACCTGGGGGACTTTACCGGACATATGTTAACAGTTACATAATAGTAACGGATGCTTGCTTTGTTATCTGTGACTTCTTTTTCAACACCACCAACACACATCCATTAGTCAATATCTTGGGGTTCATTGAAGCTTCACTAAACAAGGAGTTTGAATCCACTGTAGGTTTCCAGATATGGAAAAGGTCCTCACTTCTGCTGTTTTTCCCTTTACCTTCTTCAGTTTTTGTTTTTCTGTCATCACTGAAGTGACTCAAACTGTCGCCCCTGAACACTTCACGGTAATGACGGAAGACACTGTACAAAATTGCCTTATTTATGGTGGTAATGTTAGCTGTCTGTTCCGGTGTCGCTCTTGCCGGAGACGGGCCGATTGTGGCAGCCGCTCTGAAGTGAATTTGCTTAGCGACTACCTGGAAACATCAACAGTCATTAATTATGCAAAACTCGCCTCGCCGCAGGAGCCAGCGAGCTGCTCGCTATGGCTGCGCCGGCTCCTATTAGAGTCAATGTGCTCTACAATGAGCCCCTGCTGCCTCCCTTCAAGGATTACAAATACAGACACACATGCCCTCAGACATAGAACCACACGCACAAGGGCACATGCATGAAATGTTGCTCAGTACATGCACAAGTAGCCTCCTCAAGCCTGTGTGCTATTTTCAGCAGTATAGCATCATATGCATGTATTCACTGCTCAGGCTCACACACACCCGTTGGGCCCCTCAACAAGGTTTTATTAAGTAGCCTGGTGTTTTAGCTAAAAATGAGAAGAAGCACGTGTGCCATCTCTGCCTCAGCACCTTCATCAGTCACAGTGCAATTCCCCCTCTCCCCAACTGCTGCCACGCTTTATTTCACTTCTTTTTCTGGCCTCAGATTGTCTGTGTACTGCTATTTTTTGCTAAGATGTAAAAGGGAAGAGAATGTGACAGACCCGACACATAATATTTCACACGCAGAGGGCCAGGGATGGAGGGGTAGGAAGTGTTTGTCATCTAGGCATGTTTTTTTCATATTTGGTGCAGGTATTGGGGCATATAAGATAGAAATGTGTCTGTTACCACATCTTGCTTGGAAAGCAATGTTAAAAGATTTTGTGGAGCTTAAAAATATATATATTGTTATGCAAATTTAATTAACCAATTCTGATTGATCATAGAATAGCCGAGAGAAAGAGAGTGAGTGTGTGTGTGTGTGTGTGTGTGTGTGTGTGTGTGTGTGTGTGTGCGTGCTTGTGTGTGTGAGCGTGTGCTATGGAGGCACATGGTGTCCTCTCTCCCTTCTGTCTTTTATGTTCTGGGAGCCACTTGTGAGTTTTTTTTTTTTTCCCCTTTTAAGCGGATGCTCTGTTGGCATGATGTCCCGTTACATTGAAACAAAGGCAACGTTGACACTGGTAATTAATTAGGCTATTATGCCTTCTGTAATGATAATTGCTTGGCTGGAAAGTCACCAGCTCTGTGAGGGAGAGAGGAGAACCATGCCAAGCAAGATCCATCCATCATGGTGCCCCTGTCCCCCTCTCTTTTTCCCTTGCTCTACCTTTCTCTCTATCTCTTCGTACCTCGAACCTGGACTGGCACTGACTACGTTCTTAGAATGGATGATGGCTGCAGTGTGATACACAGAGAGAACTTCTGTGCTTATAGTGATGGAACATTTTCAGTGTGCTGTTTTGAAAATAGTACACAGGCTTGAGGAGGCTACTTGTGCATGCCCTTGTGTCCCTTACAGGGTAGATAAAGGTGACTGATTTCCGTTAATGTCCAGCCTTCTGTCAACATCATTGGGTACAAAAAAGGTGTTTTAAGCATCATATACCTTCTTTCTTTTTACATGCTTTCAAATTCACATCACTTGTTTATCACTCAACTGATATAATAAATGTTTCCCCTCCCATTCTTCTTTTATATAAAAAAAAATCACTCTGAATTCAACTTCTCACATTTCTACAGCTTGCAGAGATATGAGTTGCATTCACCTCAAAGTTCACTTACTTCCAATGTTTGTAATTTCTGTTCTGCTGCTTGTCTTTTGAACTGCAAAGACTCCAATAAAGGGTCTAGATACTGTCTTTTGTCTGTTTTTGTGCTACCCCTCACTACTTTTACCTTTTCTTCTTTCACATCTAGGATTTTTTTCTGGTGACTTTAAGGGCATAAGGATAGAGGATCAGAATGAAGTTTTGTGGGGGTTCAGAAAGGCTCCAGTGTCTGGGGTTAGAGGCTTTGAGCAGGATTTGGGAACAGTGTTACAGCAAGGAGGGTGGATCAGGAAAACATTTTGATCTGGGTTTAATGTCTCACTCTCCTATGGATTTGTGGCTGTACCTGCACCTGTAGATGACCTGCTGGATAATGATGAAGGTTGAAAACAGTTCTGAGTGCACCTTTAGTCTGCCAGGATCTTTATTCTAGTTTTTCTGTGATTGAGGACTCCAGTAGAACCATTCTGGCAGACTTCAAATTTTTTAAAGTTGAAGAAGTCTTTCTTTTAATCTATTGGATAGATGTGTATTTAAAGGTGGAACTTCACTACTATTGTTTTTGCAGAATATTAGAGATCCTTCCATCCATCCATCTTCTACCGCTTACTCCTTTTCAGGGTCATGGGGGAACCTGGAGCCTATCTCAGGGAGCATCGGGCACAAGGCGGGGTACACCCTGGACAGGGTGCCAGTCCATCGCAGGGCACACTCACACACCCATTCATACACTATGGACACTTTAGACACGCCAATCAGCCTACCATGCATGTCTTTGGACTGGGGGAGGAAACCGGAGTACCCGGAGGAAACCCCCGCAGCACGGGGAGAACATGCAAACTCCGCACACACATGGCCCTGGCGGGAATAGAATATTAGAGATGTACCACTATAAATATTTTGGGTTAAAAGTATATGCAATGGCACCTGTCAAGGGGTGAGATATATTAGGCAGCAAGTGAACATTCAGTTCTTGAAGTTGATGTGTTGGAAGCAGGAAAAATGTTCAAGCATAATGATCTCAGTGACTTTGACAAGGGCCGAATTGTGATGGCTATATGACTGGGTCAAAGCATCTCCAAAATGGCAGATCTTGTGGTGTGTTCCCAGTATGCAGTGGTTTATACCTTCCAAAAGTGGTCCAAGGAAAGACAACGGGTGAACCGGCGACAGGGTCATGGGTGCCCAAGGCTCATTGCACTTGGGGAGCGAAGGCGAATGCACGTGTAATGGGCATGTGAGCATCAGAACTGCATCATGGAGCAATGGAAGAAGATGGCCTGGTCTGATGAATCACGTTTTCTTTTACATGTGCGTGTGCCTCGCTTACCTGGGGAAGAGATGGCACCACCTTGGGTTCTGGCATTTATGTGGATGGCACTTTGACATGTACCTACTTAAACAGTGTTGTAGACCAAGTACACCCCTTTATGGCATCAGTATTCCCTAATGGCAGTGGCCTCTTTTCAGTAGGAGAATGCACCCTGCCACACTGCAAAAATTGTTCAGGAATGGTCTGAGGAACATGACAAAGAGTTAAAGGTGTTGACTTGGCCTCTAGATTCCCCAGATCTCAATCCAGTTGAGCATCTGTGGGATGTGCTGGTCAAACAAGTCAGATTCAAGCAATTTACAAGACTTAAAGGATTTGCTGGTAATGTCTTGGTCCCAGATACCACAGCACAACTTCACATGTATTGTGGAGTCCATGCCTTGAAAGGTCAGAGCTGTTTTGGAGACACAATGGGAACCTACCCAATATTAGGCAGGTGGTTTTAATGTTATGGTGTATCTCCAGTTAGACAAACTTAGTCTTCACAGTCCCGAGTGAACCATTACAGATTATTGGAAAAAAATAGTAAGATATGACATAGAACACAAGAAGATAAAATTAAGACAGAAGATGATTCAGCAGCTAATTGAGTGTTTCAAGTTCCAGAGCATGACGGATCACTTAAAGCTAAACAATGTTTTGCTTCTGGTTGACACTTACTATAACTTCACGGACTTTATGCAAGCACTGACGAAAATGTGCAAACAGGCTTGTCAGTTGATAATACAGTATATGTATATAAATGTTTACAGAATTATTGATGGCTCTATGTTTTGCATGTTTCCACATTAAGTTGTGAGTATGCTGGAACAATTGTGTATAGACAGTGAGATTTGGCCCATAAGGTCCAACCAACTGACCAGAGAACAAGCAAATTGATTAGAGGCAATATCAGATTTTGGATTTGCAACTATGGTCATCAGGCAGCCAAGTGCAAACTCAAGGGCCGTGCCTGTTCTGTATGATATCATTTAGAAAAAAATGTAAAGGCCACTGAGAAATCTACTGTTAAGAACTCCTTTCCAGTTAACAGATGTGTTGAATGTTTATTGTATTGATGCGGCAATATAAAGCCTGAAGGTTAGTAAGATCCTACTATGAAATAGAGACCTAGAGATCTCTGGAGTTCTTCATGGTGCTAGATGATACACTGGAATGGACCATGAGTCTTCATGGTGTCATCCAGTAGTTAGGGTTGGCCTATATTTATAAGACCGATAAGACCTTTAATTCTTCATGGCCATGTCATTGACATGATTGAACCAGGAAGGATGTTCAAAATTCTAAGTGCCTTCATTGCTGAGACACTGGGACTCACTTGCAGGTCTTCCATCACAGCAGCTAGACAAAGCATGGCATCCTGATTGGTTCTGACTGCACACACCTTATCACACCTATAAAGTCTGGTCTATGAAGTCTATAAAGTCATTAGGTACACCTGATGGTTCTGCAGCAGTGAGAACTTGATTAAATTGAACCCTACAGCAGCCAGCAATATCTCTTCATATCTATACCATCTATGTCAAAAAACTGTAGCGGATGCACATTTCACACCACAGAGCGAAGGCTGCCAGCAAGTCATGGATTGTCTTCTGCAGTACTGCCGCTTCTCTCTAGCTGTATCTTGAACATATCCACCCTACCACCACTAGTCCTCAAAAATTCATTTCCTAACCAACCATTTTATTTCTACTGTGTTAAGAATTGTCTACCACACAAAGAACATCTAGTCAGCTATGGTCTGGGTGGCTGATAACCTGTGCATAGCAACCAGTAATCGTGTGGGTGAACTTAATAAAATTGGCAATTAATGCAGTGTATACAAGATGCTAGCAACATTAGAAATGGCTCAAACAGGTTTTCTTTTCTACTCTGCTGTTGAGGTAGCACCCTCAACCATTTGTTAGTACTCAAGGAGCTGGACAGAAGACTTACCTGTCTGATTAACCAAGGTATTTCACAAGGTAGGTGGTAGATTACCATTAGCTGACCTTGATGTACATAATCATGCATTTCATGCATAGCTAATTATGTATTTGTTGAGAACATAACAAAGTAGGTCAATTTAACTAGCTATTTTAGTCTCTGTCCACTATAACAGAATATCAATGGAAATAAACTGAAGGTAATTAGTAGTAATTCAGTGTTACCATTGGTGCACATCAGTATTTTCTAGTATGCACAGCTTTTTATGAGTTTACATAGCATGGTGTTTGGCCCACTGTCAAATGGCCATGTTGAATTTTTGTGTAAGTGACTGTGCATTGTAGTTCAAAGCTGCTTGTTGTTTATGTTTAGTCATTTGTGCATTATGGCTTGATGATAATGGCACTAATGTACTACAACATAAGTATACCTTACTTAATGATGACCTAATTATGCATAGTATGCTAAACTTTAAAAAAAAATATCTATCACTTTTATCACCCCAAAATATTATACGGTATATGTTCTATTTTAAAGTCACATGCTATCAAACAACTTTAAAAACAGTATTGTGGCTAATTATTTCTAGCACTAACTTTAGGGATTTAATGACACCCTGTTGCATGTGCAAACTGCATACCATGTAGAGATTCAGTCCATCCAGAACCAGCATCTTAGAGAAGTGAGAGATTTGCATACCCCAGGTACAGTATTTTTAGATGTGCATGATATTAGTTTCTGCATATTGTTTTGAGCCCATGTTTGTATACAGTAGGGTGAAATATTGTGTCTCCAGGCCCATGATGCAACATACAAGACAATACAGACACCCTGTACACGGGGAGTCATAAATGTGAATAGTTAATGTTAGCAAATATCATATAGTGCACACAACAGACCACAATAAATATACACGCTATGACCATGTTCACAGTATGCAATAACACAGCAGTTATTCTTTGGGGTCTGTATTTGTACAGTGTGGTGGTGACATTTCCAGAGATCACTTTAAACCTACTTGTAACTGCAGCACTAGGCATTCTGTGATTCAGGACTATCAGATCAATCCATATACAGTGGGATTTCAATATATTGTCTTCTGTATGTTGTTCTGAGACATTGCATAGGTGTGTAGAGATACAGTATAGTAGAGAAATTTACTGACAACATGTGAGTGTTTACAGGAGAATTGCATTTGACACAAGCTCAGCAGATGGCTTGAAGGCAGAGTGGTGGGAGAATGCTGATACTATGTGGCCTCCAAGTGCACAAATGCTGGGGGAAAAACATGCTGGATGACAGACAGTGGTGTGTGTGTGTGTGTGTGTGTGACAGAGTTGCGGATTGGAATTGACATAGGGACTAGATGTGTGTCAGTTCTCTGACTGCTCATTTCACCCAGTGCCTCAGAGACGGCAGCCACACTTTAGACTTGGCATGTGACCCAGAAGAAAACCTCAAAACATTGTGTGTGTACGAACACTCGTGTACATGAAAATAGTTTTGCAACTATTACATATCCATGAAGTACTTTTTACAATAGATGAAAACATACCTGCATGTCTGACTCCTTCTCCTGTGTTTAATCACTCAGTTCACGTCCTCCCTGTGTTATTTTCCGCACATATAGGAACGCAAGTCAAAAGCTATACCTTATGTGCGTCTTTTCTCTGCATCTCTTTGTACTTTGGTGTTAAGTAAAGCCTTTATAATGCTGATGTCAGAGAGCCACTTGGATTATCGCTTCATTACTTAACAGAAGTGTCTGCATGTTTTGAGTCTAATGAAGTGTCTATACAGTAATATTCGAGTGTGTGTATGTACATGGATATAAACCTAAAAGATTCTTTGGGCTTTCTTTCTTGGGAAGCCTTTAAAGGTACTGTGTAGAGTGTATCTTGGATAAGGGGATTCCAAGTAGAGCCCTTTACTAAGCCCATTAAGTATAAAAAGAACCCTCATGGAAATCTTTGGCTTTGAAGCTAAATAACACTGACCCCACCCAACATTTCTACTGTTAAATGTGAAATGTCAGACTCCCTCTATATCTTCATGTGGTCTGAAGCCAGACTCTTCCTGCAGACCCAACATAACAAACCTCAGTGTGAGCGCTACTGCTAAAAACTGATGATTCACTATGATAATTGCATAATCACCAGTTGTAGTAATTATAATTGATGAGTGCATAATTGCTAATTGCTAGTCACTTTGGGGGCCTTTCTAACTCTGCCTCTCACTCTCCACTCTCTGACTCTGTTCTTTGGGTTTTTCTCTCTCTCTCTCTCGCTGTCTTTTTACTTCCTAATCATGCTTTCCCTGTTTTTAACCCACCTCCTCTATTATGATGCCAACGTTTGATTTTATTTATTTATTTTTGTACATCTGTTTTGCCATAAACTGGTCATAATTCTCTCTCTCTCTCTCTCTCTCTCTCTCTCTCTCTCTCTCTCTCTCTCTCTCAATCTCTACCCCACTCTACTCATGTCTCTTTCACACAGTCACACACAGGCACAGATTCACTTGTGCTATTTCTCACTTCACAGAATCGAATGCAGAATGGGATCAGATCTTTAGTGCTTTTCATTGTCACTCATTTGATTTCCCCACTAATTGGAAATTAGAGGAAATGACTGCTGAGTGTGTTTTATGTAAGACTAATTATTCATTTTCACCCCTTGAAACTTGGCCTGTGCTAGTTTTCTGCACTGTCAGGAGCCACAAGTGTTAAAAAGTTATCTGTCCTTTGAAGCCAGAATTAGCAGGCATAAGAAGTTATCATTTTGGTGTTTTGACTTACCAACTAGAGGAAGAACTTGCTGTAATTTTCATGTGGAGTGAGTAGCAATTTGTCAAAACAACTTTAAATGAATAAAGGCACTAGAAAAGGCCAGTGACCTTTCACTCTGAACTGCGGACAAAAAATTCATTTTTATCCTTGTCAATGAAAACAGAATAAGGAATTGTAAATTTGCCAGAGTGTGGAATTACTTGTGCATATTTGAGGTCCATGTTAATGGAGTACAGCCTATAACCTGGCTGTAAGAGTTCAAATGCACACAATAATTTTGTATGCAGATCTGTGTGTGTGTGTGTGTGTGTGTGTGTGTGTGTGTGTGTGTGTGTGTGCATATGATGATTGATATCTGGTCTGCTGGGCTCGGACAGGTCAATGGTGTGAATGTCAAGAAAATCTTTATGTTCTCCTGTTAATAAATGATAAAGAACTGTGAGAGGTCGGTGTCAGTCTTAAACATGTAGCATGTAGCCACCCTTGCACAAACGCACAGGCACATACACACATGCACGCATATGTTATTGACATTTTCTGTGCTTAGGAAGATGATCACAGTTGTAGAAATACAGTCCTTGTGAAATGTGCTGCACACACATTTCTAAAGAAAAAAATGATGAAGTCTTTAATGACAATGGCATTTATTCATCAAAGTTGAACATTCATCAAAGCATAGAAATGAGCATAGATTTGAGCATGCTGAATTAACGAGTCTGGCTCTGATTAATAAAATTGGAGTAATAAAAAAGTCTGATATCAAAACAAGCTGTGATTTGAGTTCACAGAATGGCATACGAACAAATCTGCGTCTGTACGACACCATCAAAATGAACTTTGTCAGCTGAGTGGTAACAGGGTCACACCCACTAATCCTTTATTTACATATGCAAATTGCCCAGTTTACCATCTGATTTATGGGGGTGTGTTGATAAACAAAATTCATAGTATTGATACAATATGAAATGGTAGTGTCTGGATACATGATCAATACAGCAAAAATAATCATTTTCATTTGATTCAAACATTCAACATTACAAAAGTATAATAATTGAAAGGATTGTCCAGTACATTTTGCTTTCCTTTGTTTCTACTGAAACCAGTTGTATTACGGCATTAAAAACTATTGCCCCCTTCTTGATTACTTCAATTTTTGTGTATAAGTTGCACTAAATGGTTACACTAAATGTAATATAAAACAAGGAGAACATGAGGAAATATGGAACAGTTTTTAAAATTATCATTTCATTTATGGAAAAAGGTTATGCAACACCTCATATATCACCCTTGTGAAAAAGTAATTGCCCCTAAACTTAATACATGATTGTGCCACTTTTAGCAGCAACAACTGCACCAAATCCTTCTGGTAACTAGAGATCAGTCTTTCACATAGTCAAGAAGGAAGTTTGGCCCACTTTCTTTGCAGAATTCATTCAGACACCTAATGTGATGTCAGTTCAAAACCTTAATTTAGTTTCTTTTGAGCCATTCAGAGGTGGATTTGCTCTTGTGCTTCACACCATTGTCTTGTTGCATAACCCAATGGCACTTGAGGAAGGACTGATGACTGGACATTCTCCTTTAGGATTTTCTGGTAGAGAGCAGAATTCATGGTTTTGACAATTAGAACAAGTTGCCCAGGCCCATCACACTACCACCACCATGCTTGTTGGTAGTTATTGTGGAAAGCTGCATTAACTTTATGCCAGATGCAACTGGACCCATGTCTTCCAAAAAGTTACACTTTTGACTCATCAGTCCACAGAACATTATCCCAAAAGGCTTGGGGGTCATCAAGATGTTTTTGTGACAAATGTGAAATGAGCCTTTATGTTCTTCTTGGTTAGTAGTGGTTTTCGCCTCATAACTTTCCCATGGACACCATTTTCCTCTTTCTAATGGTGGAATCATGAATGCTGACCTTGTCTGAGGCAGGTGAGGCCTGCAGTTCCCTAGATGTTTGTCTAGGTTCTTTTGTGACGTCCTGGATGAGTTGTTGATGCACTCTTGGAGGAATTTTGGTAAGCCGGCCACTTCTGGGAAGATTCCAAGTTTGTCTCCATTTGGAGATAATGGCTCTCAGTGTGGTTTGCTGGAATTCCAGAACCTTAGAAATTGCTTTGTAACTCTTTCCAGACTGATTTTACTTTATGTCAATAACTTTCTCATTTCTTCCTGAATTTCTTTTGATTGCAGCAGAGTGTGCTGCCGGTTGATACCATTTAGCCTACTATACATTGCTGGAAAAATTCTGTTTAAGTGATGTTTAGATAAAACAGGGATGACAGTAATCAAGTCTGGGTGTGTTTAGTTTAGTTGAACCCAGTTAACAATTAAATTTGGTTTATTGGCTAATTGCGTAACTAAGGGGGCAGTTACTTTTTTAACACAGGGCCAGTTGGTGTTAGGTAACTTTTTTCTTCAATAAATGAAGTGATCATTTAAAAGCTGTATTTTTTGTTTACTTAGGTTGTGTTTGACTAGATTTTGTTTGAAGATCTGAAACTAAGTGTGACAAGTATACCAAAATAGAAGAAATCAGGACAGACGTATATAGACAGTTTTGAAAGTTGCATCTTGGGATTCAGCAATCTATTAATTATACATCTAAATCAGTTGCACCATTTGAGGTCCCAATCTGTGCAACCCATAGAGTTAAAATATAATGAGCGCACACTGGGCCTGATCGCTCCAGAGCATAATGACTGACACACATTATAGGTTATCTGCTTAGATGACACTTTATAATAGTTAAAAAGAGCTCTTTGGTAGGTCTGAAACAGCACCAAGCGTGCGCCACTACAATCTACGCTGCCCAAGAAAGAGGTCACGGAACGCCGGCATTTTAGCCTAATTTGGGGCTCTATTTCCAGTTGAAGTGATGTCTGATACCAGGTGTTGCTACACAGGTCATTATGTTTCAATCAATCATTTCCCCAGGTCAAAGACTTTTGTTTATTCAATCAAATTTTGGGGAGCAGTTATAAAATCTTTTTTTTCTTTTTTTTTTCTGTCTTTTTTTTAAAGATGATACTACTGGTGAACCAGTTCTCATTTTATACAGACAAAAGTGCACACAGTTTTGCATTGTTTATGATTCAGAAATAAAAAGTGTCATTAATTTTTTTCTTCAAATTTTGTTCAAAATATTCTGAAAATCGAACTGAATTGAATCGTGAAGCCAGTAAAGTGACTGGAGTGTATTGTTACACCACTGGTCTGTGTTGATATAAAATAATTTTAGAAAATGTGATGAACAGATGAGCTAAGACTATGCATCCAGGTCAATGTTTTATGGTGCCTTTTGTTCGTAATCATGCCTGCTACTCAATTAAATAACTAATGAGCTAAAGATCCACATCTGCACCTCTGATTCATATTTGCAAGTTCTGTGTCGACTCCAAACCCTAGAGTTTTACCTAGAGTTTAGTGAAGGATTACCTAGAGTTTAGTGACAGTTCAATTGTGATGCAATTGTGATTTTCTAAGATTGTGATTTATTTCATTTTTATTTCTTATTATTTGTACTATTCTACATAATAACTTGCTATAATTATTGACAATATTGATTGTGATCAAGCTCAGATTTACACAAACTCTTACCAGACACAAGTTTGATTGCACAGATATTCCAATAATCAGGAAACTGTTGCTGAAAACTGCGCATGCTCATTTTCTAATCTGATTTGACTGCATACAGCTTTGATGAATAAGGGCCAGGCTGTGTCATCTAGCGATTTAAAATAATTTAACCTTGACTGTGATAACTAGAAGTGTGCCATATACAGCTATGGCCGTATAAAAAAGGGATGTGAGTCCCTTTTATCTATCTATCTATCTATCTATCTATCTATCTATCTATCTATTTATTTATTTATTCCAAACAATTCTGCCTCCACACCAGGTGAAGCCAGAGAAAAATGTGTCCTGACATTGCTTTGATAAACTACTGAAGGCCAAGAGCAATTATAATTTCATACTTCATATTAATATTGCTATGTAGCATCTTAAACAAATATTGTAATTATTAGTTATTTAAATACGATGAATTTATAAAAACAGAAAACTTTAGGCATTATATGAAATAAGGTGTGTTATGCTTGCCATGTTCTGTAATAAAGGATGTAAGTTAAATGGCAATTCAGTTGGAAGTGTATGTTGTATTAGTAATATTTTTACCACTGTGAATAAATTCTTGTTCTCAGTTATGCTGCTTGCTAGGTGCTGGACAAAATAGCTAATTAGCCTGATCAGGTGCTGACTCTCTATAATGCCTTGTCTCTTGGTGTCTAAATCACACACTCTTGCTCAAATACATTTATAGGTTCTTGTTTTGTTATCTCGGCGTGTGGTGGCTCAGTGCTGATGTAGCAACCAAATGTGATGTTCTGGAAATGGAGGAAAAGTGAGAGACAGAAAGAGCAAAGAAGGAAAAAAAAAAAAACACAGAGAAACACTATTGCTTTCAGACAGGGAAAGCAGGAGACTATTGTATCTGTATCGATTGGTGTAGTGCCTCTCCATTTTAACATGAACTCCATGAAGCAGCAGTGAGCTAGAGTATTGGCAGGCTCTTATCTTTAAAATATTTTAGTGAGCATGATGCTGGCATTATGGAACTCCAGAGACAACAGCTCTTTACTGTAAATCTAAATCCCCCCACTCTCTCACTTTTACTCTCTCTCCCATATAGTTCTAATCATATTGAATTTCTCCTTTAAACCAATAACAATCATTAGAAGGTTACAGCGTTCAATTTTTATATCAACACTTTAAAAAAATGTTTTTGCTCATTGTTGTTTGTAACATAATTCATTCAAATATACTTATTCAGTTACCTTTTTCAAAGTTAATCATATATATCTTTTTGTTTGTCATTTACCCTAGTACAATATTTTTTTTATCAAAGCAATGTGTCAATTAGTGACACCCACCGAGATGCTTATGAACAAATTTGAATCATATTTCCATTCATATTTTACTTTTTTGATGATTACATAAGGTGCATATGTGATCATTCATTACTTACAGTAGAATATAAATATGAGGTTACACAAAGGCCAAATTCCCTCATTGATTCAACAACATGAGGAAGATTAGAGAAAACCCAATGAAATGGTACAAAAGTATGTTGACCTTTTCTTTAATATAACCACAAAGTTTAGCATTTGGAGTTTGCTAGGCGTTACAGGGAACTTGAACCAGTTTCAAGGACAGATGAGACAAAAATTTAGCTTTTTGACAACTGAAACCCATGGTAGGTTTGGCATAAAAGGAAGGATGGTGGCGCGTTGGTGATATTTTTCTACAAAGGCCCTGGGACCCTTGGTCTGCATTTATATAGTGCTTTTTTAACCTTAGCGGTTCTAATGGGTTCATTCACCCATTCACACACACTCACACCAATGGTAGCAGAGCTGCCATGCAAGGCACTAGCTTGCCATCTGGAGCAACTTGGGGTTCAGTGTCTTGCCCAAGGACACTTTGGCATGTGGAGTCATGTGGGCTGGGAATCTAACCTCCAACCCTACAATTAGGGGACAACCCGCTCTCATGGACTCCATGAAATATCAGGCAATTGTAAATGAAAAGATGACTGCCTCTGCTGAGAAACTACACCTGGTTCATCATTGGATCTTCCAGCAGGGAAGTGATGTAATGCATGCATCCAAATCTACAAAGAAATGGTTCAGTGACCACAGAATCAAGTTTGTTGTGGCCATCCTTGTTCCCTGACTAAACCTCATTGAAAATCTGTGGGGAGAGCTGAAGAAGAGAATCCATGAGAGGACCTTCAGACTCTGGAGAATCTGGAGAGATTCTGTATTGAGGAGACTGTTCTCCAATTCCCAACAGCATTATAGAAGGCTAAGTGCTGCTACAGTATGTTGGCAAAGAGAGGTTGCATAAAGTATTAAATGCAAGGATAGCAATAATTGTGGGACAATTCATTGAATAAATTTAATTACAGATTAGCTTTCTTTTATATTTTCAGTGTGAGATTAAGACAATTTTTTTCATAGCCTTTTATTAACCATCATTACTAGGTGTCAAATTCTGGGGTTTACTGTACTTACATACTTACAGTACTTACTATTATTGTGTAACCTGCACGACTGGCAAAGGTTCTTTACATTTTCTCTCTGACATGAGACAGTTTGTTGGCCAAGGTGTCTCTGCCCCTCCTGTGAGGCAGGAGAGACATCTTTTAGTTGTGTGAAAAGAGTGACGGAGCCGTATTTTGTGGTCTCGGGCACTCTCTCGCCTACGTCTCTGCAGGCACAGGTGCCCTCTCCATGGGGCCAGGTGGTAGTGCATTCTGCTCACCCGCTCTCCCCTAACGAAGCTGTAATTGGTTTGAGGCCCCTGTTGAGCAGTGGATAGCAGGGTTGATTTGATGGAGGGAAAACCTGCATACATGCTGACCTCAGCACACTGAGCTTTAAGTCTCAGAACTATGCCTTTGACCAAATTTCAAATCACAGTATGCTGCTTTAATGCCATAGATTTTGGTCTATAATCATGATGGATGTTGAGGTGTTGTGATGGTAGTCCAGATGTTCATAACTTTACTTAAATGTATGTTTAAATTCAGGAACTGTATGTTCCTGTAGACCAGTGTGGACCAATTTACTAAGGTTATTTTTCTATGATTATAATACATATGTGTATTTACATGTTTATTCACTATTCAGTTCACTTACATTTTAATTGTATAGCGCTTTTAACAATGGACATAGTCACAAAGCAGCATTACAGAAATATATAAATTCAGGATATAAATTTTAAGTTTATGAATTTATCCCTAATGAGCAAGCCAGAAGTAGGGAATCAGGATGGGATCAAGCAGGTCTGGAGAGCCGACGAAGTCAGGATTTGCTGGTATTTCAGGAGTAGCAAGTGTAGCTGAACAGAGACACACATAGAGAGAGAGAGAGAGAGAGAGAGAGAGAGAGAGAGAGATTGTTAGGTATGCTAATTGTCACATAACTGTTAAGGACCATGTACTTTGCGTGAGTGCAAGTAGGGACAGTAAGACTAGCTATGGCATTATAACTAAAAGGGAGCACCAGAAGGTAACACAGATATGAGGGCATCCAGGGACGTAAAGTGGCCAGCCACTTCACCAGCAACAAACCTGAGTGAATGTGTGAAACTGTGTTTTTTTTTTGTTTTTGTTTTTTTAAAGAGAAAGCTCTTCCCCCTGCTGTAGCCTTCAGCCTATTCGAGGTACCAACAAATAGCCTGCACCTTTTGATCAAAAAAAGGCCTAGTCCTTCAAGAGCAAGGATGGGTCGAGGCTCGCCAATCTTTCAACAGATGCGTCAGCGAATGATCCAACACTTTGAGATCAACATTCTCCAAAGACAAATTGGTAGGATTTTGGGCATTTCACCTTCTACAGTGCACATTATAATTTAAAGATTTAAGGAATCCAGTCAAATCTCAGTGTGTAAAGGGCAAGGCAAAAAACGAATTCCGAATGCACGTGATCTCCGGTCCCTCGGACGTCACTGTCTTAAAAACCATCATGATTCTGTAATGGATATCTCGACATGGGCTCAGGAATACTTTGGTAAACCTTTGTCAGTCAACACCATTCGCCACTGCATCCACAGATGCAAGTTAAGGCTTTACTATGCAAAGCAGAAGACATACATCAACACTGTCCAGAATCGCTGCCGACTTCTCTGAGCTCGGTCTCATCTGAGATGGACAGTAGCACAGTGGGATTGTGCTATGTAGTCCGACAAGTCAACATTTCAAATAGTTTTTGGACAAAACAGCCGTTGTGTTCTCCGGGCCAAAGAGGAAAAGGACCATCCAAGCTGTTATCAGCGTCAGGTCCAAAAGCCAGCGTCTGTCATGGTATAGGGGTGTCTCAGTGCCCATGGCATGGGTAACTTGTGTGAGGGTAATCTGTGAGGGCATCATTAATGCAGAAAGATATGTACACATTTTGGAGCAACATATGCTGCCATCCAGAGCAAGACAACTCCAAACCACATTCTGCCCGGATTACAAGTGCATGGTTGTGTAAGCAGAGAGTGCGGGTGCTAGCATGGTCTGCCTGCAGTCCTAACCTGTCTCTGATTTAGAATGTGTGGCACATTATGAATCGCAAAATAAGGCAACGAAGGCTCCATACAGTTGCGCAGCTGAAGAAATGCAAATGCAATGTTACACAGCAGTAAACATTTTACTGTCCTCACTCCAACTTTTTTGGAGTGTGTTGCAGTCATCAGATTTGAAATTAGTGTATATTTTAAAAAATAAATTATATTTCCAAAGTAAAACCTCAAATAATGTTAATATTGTGTTTTCACTAGGCTACAGTGAGGTGTGAGTTAAATTAAAAAATTATTATTTTTTCATACTGTCCCAACTTTTTAAGAATTGGGGTTGTACATTGTCCTAATAAGCTCTGAAAATAACAATAACATGAAATCAGTTACTGCTGATTTTTTTATTTGACAAAATAACGAAAAAAGTAATAGTTACATTTTTATTAATATTAATTTATTCTCTTATTTGATTTCCATGTCACACTTCAAGTCATTTTGCAAACTGTCCCTTTGCGCCACCTGGTGGTAACACGAATGACTTGCACATGTGACTGGTTTGTATTTACCGCGGCGGCAATACATGCAGCGGTAATAGACATTCTGGTCGACTACCTACTGTACATCTACAAACTGATAATGATCAGTCAAATAAGACCTGAGCCAGGAGATGGCCGTTCCCTTACTCCAACAACATTTTCTAGTCTATCAAAGAGAATAGTATGATCAATGGTATCAAAAGCTTCACTAAGGTCAAGCAACACAAGCAAGGAGACACAACCCTGATCAGAGGCCAGTAGTAGGTCATTTACCACTTTAACCAGTGCTGTCTCTGTGCTATGATGAGGCCTAAATCTTGACTGATACATTTCATGAATGTTATTCCTATGTAGCTACAAGCATAGTTGCTGTGCTACAACATTTTTCTTGGATCTTGGAGATAAAGGGGAGGTTTAAAAGATTTAGGTACATATTTATTCGTTTATAGCTACACTGTAAAAACATCTGCTCGCGGCTTGTTATCCTTGTGGATAGCCCAGTAGTTAGCATGTCGGAACGAGGCACATAAGCTCCTCGGTTTTCACCCCGCAGCTGGCAGCATTAGTTGAGTTCACGTTTCAGCCACTACAAGCTCTTCTTTTTGCTTCAGACCCGCATTTTGG
This sequence comes from Ictalurus furcatus, assembly GCF_023375685.1. Classification (NCBI taxonomy): domain Eukaryota; kingdom Metazoa; phylum Chordata; class Actinopteri; order Siluriformes; family Ictaluridae; genus Ictalurus; species Ictalurus furcatus. The sequence goes on along the minus strand of NC_071259.1, from coordinate 16,181,138 downwards.
TTCTTTTATTTTCCAACTATTATCCATTTGGATAGCGGGCCCAGCTCGGTACCATTTCCACCTTTGTTCCGAGCCCTCCCCGTAACAGTTGGATTTGCATGCTTTGTGTTCTTTGGCTTGATCTAATGTGACTACATTTTGAAAAACATGAAGAAAAAAACAAACAAATAAGTGAAATGATCCTTTTAATTAACATAAATAAACATGGTTGATTGAGTGTTTGAGTACAAGAAAAACGGCACAAAAACTGTTTTTTCGTTCTGGTTCGAGTACAAACCCAATTCCGAAAAAGTTGGGACAGTATGGAAAGTGCTAATAAAAACAAAGAGGATTGATTTGTAAATGTACTTTGACTTGTATTAAAACCAAAAATTCATACAAATAAGGTATTTGGTGTTTTACCTAATCGACTGTATAGTTTTTTTGCTGCCAGGATTTTTGTTTACGCTTTTCGTGTACACTCTGCAAGTCTACATTTGCCATTCTGGCACAAATCTCGTGTGGGTGGGCTTAACAGCGACTTACTGGTTGTGACTTATTTTTCCTTGGCTGGTAAGATTCAGATCGACAGCTTGAGTGTCCAGCTGAGGAGGCAGATGATGATGTTGTTGACGCTGCTGCTCCGTGCCGCCCCTGAGAGCTTATCTCGAAAAAATAGTCGTACGAGACTACCCAAACCACAAATATTAATTACAAACTAATATACTGACTAATTAAGTAATTTCCACTACAAAGTACAAACACTATAACAATACAGAGAACTGCATCCACTTAATGCTCTACTGCCTGGTCAGGTAGCTGTCAGTCAAAATCTCACTAGCCAATGAGAGTAAAGCGCTGTTAAGCCCACCCACATGGGGGATTGGTGCTAGAATGGCAAACGCAAGCTTGTGGAGAGTAAAGGAAAACTCTGGCGGCGCATTCATAAGCCATGATTAGCGAAAACAAAGGTTAGAAAACTGTTAACAAAGAATGCTGTCTATTTGAAGACATTGTTAAATTTTTGCCACTGAGGTTACTGTTTTCATTTTCAGAGTGTTTTTCTTTCTTCCTTATTGTATATTTTTGATCATTTCTTGAAAAGTTACGTTCAATACTTTTGCCACGAGTCTAATCCCCTACTTTTCTTCCTGTTTTCTTCAAAACAAAAAGTAGCATTGTTATGACGAAAGTGTGCTCAGGCCCAGAACGTTAAGTTCAATGTGAGTGCAGGCTAACGGGGGAGTGGGGAAAGCATTCAGTTGCGTATGAGTGGGTCCTGTTACGTTCTGATGAACCCCTCCTGAATCTAGAATAGACACAACTGCTGTTCTCAGAGGATCTTCCAGGTTATCACGATGAATATTAAAGTCCCCTTAATGTTTTGTCTAAAGAAACAACCAGGTTAGATATGAAGTCCACAAATTCACAAAGGAATTCAGAATATGTCCCTGGGGGTCTCTAAATAATAATAGCAGAATCGACTGGGTTTTTTGTGGCTACATATGTTATTTTAGTATAAAGAACTTCAAACGTGTTGAATTTATGACTATTTAAGGTTTTTATTTATGGTTTTTGTGCAACACTTAGATTATAATTATAAATAACTGTGACACCTCCTCCTCTGTTAGTTAGATGAGGCTGATGTATATAACTGTACCCAGGAGGACTGGCTTCATTTAGTGATACACTGTAAAACATGACAGTCCCATTAAGTTATGTGAACGTATTTCTTCTCTTTAACTCCAATTGCCATGACAAGTTTTGGATATTGATCTCAAGTTTAAAAGTTTTCAGAAATTAAACTTAAAATAATCCATTGTCTTGACTAGTAAAACTTGTAAAAACTTTTTGAGTTGAAACAAAGGTTATCTTTAAGTTGAGTTTACTCACATTTTTAAGGCAGCAGGTGAACTTTTGTTTCTAAGTTTAACTACCTGAAATATTTTACAATGTACAAACTCATTTGGTTTAATCCAAATTTCTGTTAAACAGAGTACATTAAAGTCCTGATCAGTAATGATTTCATTAACAATAAGTGCTTTAGATGAAAGATATAATATTTAACAGTCCTAGCTTCAGATCAGTGGTGCTGGCTGTGAATTCAGTATGATTTAATTTTATGCTCATTAGGTTACTAAAACAAACTTTGAGTATTTCTTTTGTTTCTTTTTGTTTTGTTTAGCTCAGGGAACAGACACAGTCTCAATATAGTGTAACCTGAGTGACGACTCAGGATGACTCAGGTTTGTTTAGCCGGCTTGTCTGCTCCCTGCCCTTGGCTCTGGATTGTCAAAGATTAATTAGGCCTGTTCTGAGAATTTTATGTGCTATGCTACAAGAAATGAGAGCAGCACCTTACCAAGTGGGATGGATACCGTCCTGCCTTAACAGGCCAGTCTTGCCCTCCAATGATCTATAAACTACTCCAATTATCTATAAAGCCCACATTGTTTTCGGAGGACCACCTGGACATCCAGCAGTTCAGCGACCATAACCTGCTGTAAGCTACAACACCACACTGCTTTGAGATGGGGCCAGAGCATACTACTGCATCATACATCGCCTTCACTAATTTACACACCTTTACAATGTTACTCTTAGTAACCTCTGACTGACAAAGGCATATATCATTAGCTCCTACCTTTGAAAACCTATGCTAGCCTAAGACCCTAAGATGACCTACTAACCCTAAGACCCTACCTGCTATGTCCGGTGCCCTGGCTCCCAGTATACACCTAAGTAGTGCTGCTGGTGCCTCTAGAGGCCTAGCTAATTTCACGTGCCTTAAGATATTCTCCTATTCAAGATTCAACAGTTTATTGTCATATGTACAGGAAACGGTTTGTTACACAGTACAATGAAATTCTTACTCTGAGAATCCTCCCAGTAATTGCTGACATACAGGACATAAGGAAAACACAAAAACAAAAATTACAAACAATGCAAAGAAAGAAGGAGGAAAAACGTGCAAGAGCAAGTGTATATGTGCATTGTAAACATGAGACTTAATGTGCAATAGAAACTGACAGTTTGCAATGTAAACGTGCAAAAACCTGCAGAGGTAGGCTCAGTAATGGTCCATGATGTTGTTCTCATGTAAATGCTTTAAAAAGTGATGGTGTGCAATGTATACATGTCTAAACACCTGCAGAAGCAGGCTCAGTAGTGGTCCATGATGATGTTCTTATGTACAGTAAATGAGTGTGGGTTAGGCAGGGTGAGGTTACCCTTGGCACCTCTCAAAATTAGAGGGCAGACTGTGTCTGCATTGTTGGGGGGGAGGGGTAAAGGATGTGTCGTTCACAAGCCTGATATCTTGTGGGTAAAATCTGTTTTTCAGCCTTGTAGTTCTTGCCTTTGCACTTCTGTATCATCTGACTGATGGTAGGAGTGTGAATAGGCTGTGTTGGGAGTGGCTATTGTAATTGATAATGTTGTGGGCCTGCCTGATGACTCGGGCCTGGTAGAGGCTCTCCAGCATTGGTAAGGCTGTTCCAGAGATGGTTTGGGCAGCTCTTGCCACCTGCTGTAGTGCCTTATGGTCCTGAGCTATGCAGTTTCCAAACCAGACTGTGATGGAGCTCGTGAGGATCCTCTCGCAGATGAAAAGCAAGAACTCGGCCTTTATTAACTATGGGCCTAAACTGTGGGACTCTCTATCTGACAATCTACTTGCAGTTGATTCAGTTAGCGCTTTTAAAAAGTATCTCAAAGTGCATTTGTTCACTGGGGCCTTTCCTCAAACCAGTTAATTTTCCTTACTTGATTTGATTTGTATTCTTTTATGTATTGTATTTTATTTGCTTAGTCTTTTATTTATTTTATTTCTTTAATTGTATTTCTTACTACTGATTTTATTTTCCTGTATCTACTGTATGTCTTCTGTAAAGCACTTTGTAAACATTGTATTAAAAAGTGCTATATAAATAAAGTTTTA